>NC_081406.1:219969996-220282496 GCF_030272615.1 Cryptomeria japonica | reverse complement strand
AGCCTAAGACCAATTTTAGTAGGTCATCTCTACAAAATATTACAATAAAAGCATTTTACAAACAATATAATATCCGATGCAATAACCGAATAAACATGTCGGCTTAATGCATTTACAACAATAATTAATAATCTCCATAGCATGCCATATTGATCTGGAAAAGATAAACCTGTTGGTGTAACCCTAGGTAACCCTGGACCTATTTGCCGGTAAAAGTAAATATGCAAATATGAATATACCAATGATTAATTCTTTAAAACAAAGTGTCCACATGATGTCTTCAACATTACCAAGTGTCTTCCATATCATTCCAAGTGCCGGTGATCGTTATATCCTGCTGGTGAACCATATACCAGTAACTGTGCAATAGTTACTTGCTTGTCGGTGAATGCTACTGGATCTCCAAAGTGCTAGTGTTTTAGTAGGTGTTGACATCAATGACAAAACCATACCAAAATACCAACAATCTCCCCCTTTGGCATTGATGGCAACACAAGATGGAAAAACCATCAAAGTGCTAGAACAGAAATGCTAAATACCAAAAACCAACAATCTCTCCAAAAAGATCATAACCAGAATACAGAGAGTAATAGTCTCTCTCAAACAACAATCTCTCCCCCTGGGAGCAACATGTGTTTCTTTTAAAAGATAATGTGTTTTTCCATAGATATCTCTCCCCCTTTGACATCAAATGCCAAAGTTACAAAAATCAAGTTCATATACAAAATACCAATCAATTCAATATACCAACTACTCCACCTAAGAAGTAGCTTCCTCATCAAAGACCAGAGTAAAAGATTTGTCTTTTAATTATGTTGGTTGATGACAATCATCAACCGTCTAAGTCTCTACCAGTGGTGGTATGACTCCAAGCTAATCTCTGAGATATTCAAAAGTCTCCTCAAGCAAAGGTTTTGTGAAAATATCTACAAGCTATTCTTTAGTATTCACATAAACCAGTTTTATCTCCTTTTCTTCAAATTTTTCCCTTAGAAAATTTAGTTTGATAGAAACATGTTTTGTTTTAGAATGTAATACTGGATTCTTAGATATATCAATTGTTGCAATGTTATCACAATATATAGTAATAGGTTCCTTGCATTTTACCTTTATGTCTTTTAACATTTGTTTAAGACATAGTACCTGTGTATAGTTAGTTGCTGCTGCAACATATTCTGATTCTGCTATTGATAAAGATGTACAACTTTGTTTCTTACTCAACCAAGAAACTAATCTCCTACCCAATTTGCATTTGTGTCTGCACATAGATCAAAATTTTCATCTCTAGGATACCATAATCCAAGATTTGTAGTGCCTTGTAAGTACCGGAAAATCCTTTTTACTGCCGATTCATGATTTTCTCTAGGATTACTTTGAAATCTAGAAACAATACATACTACATTCATAATATCAGGTCCAGTTTGTGTCAAATACAGTAAACCTCCTATCATAGATTTGTATCTAGTTTGATTAACTGGTGTAGATTCATCCCTTTGAGATAATTTATCATTTGTAGTCATAGGTGTGCTTACCGGTTTAGAGTTCTCCATCCCGAATTTCTTTAGTAACTCTTTCAAGTACTTGGATTGACTCAAAAATATACCTTTGTCAGTCTGTGAAATCTGCAATCCTAAAAAGAATTTTATTTCTCCAATCATAGACATTTCAAATTCTTGCTGCATTTTAATAGAATATTCCTTACATAATCCATCTTCTCCTCCAAAGATTATATCATCAACAAATACTTCTATAATCAAGATATCGTCATTAGTTATTTTGTAATATAAATTGTTATCTGCATTTCCTTTAGTAAAACCAATCTTTAAAAGATACTTATCCAACCTTGCATACCAAGCTCTTGGGGCTTGTTTCAATCCATACAGAGCTTTTCTTAACCTGCAAACCATATCATTGTCATCTGTCAAAGAAAATCCATTAGGTTGTTCAGTATAGACTTCCTCTTCAAGATCTCCATTCAAGAATGCACATTTAATATCCATTTGATAAACTTTGTAGTTCTTATGAGCTGCAAAGGCCAAGATTAATCTGACTGCCTCAATTCTAGCTACCAGTGCAAAGGTTTCATTGTAATCAACTCCTTCTTTATGAGAATATCCCTTACACACTAGTCTTGCTTTATTTCTGACAACCTTACCATCTTCATTAAGATTGTTTCTGAATACCCATTTGGTTCCAATTACATTTTTATCTTTAGGCCGGGGAACTAATGTCCAAGTATTATTTTTCTCAATTTGTTCTAATTCTTCTTCCATAGCTTTAATCCAAAATTTATCTTGACATGCCTCATTAACAGATGATGGTTCAATTTGAGAAATAAGACATACCTCTTCATTTTCCAATCTTCCTCTTGTCACAACTCCTTTAAATTTGTTTCCAATTATCTGATCTTCAGAATGATTCAATCTTACATACCAAGGTGTCTTAGTTTGTTGTTGTTCTTCAATTACTGTGGAATCCTCTGATGGTACCGAGGTAACTGGATCTTCATTCTGTACTGGTGGATTTAGTGTAGGTTCATTTGTCACAATTTTTGTTGCTGGTTCAGAGTCTATATATCTTGAAGTTCTTCTGAATTGTTCATCAATTTTTACATTTGTACTCTCAACAATTTTTTGCAATCTCTTGTTAAAACATCTATATGCCTTGCTCTTAGATGAATAACCAAGAAATATTCCTTCATCACTTCTAGGATCAAATTTGCCAATATACTCATCTCTTCTAATATAATGTTTACTTCCAAAAATTCTGAAATACTTAAGAGTAGGAGTATTACCAAACTATAGTTCATGAGGGGTCTTACCGGTTTCACCTTTGATGTGAACTTTTTTGAATGTATAGACTACTGTGCTGATTGCTTCTCTCCAATATACATGTGGTAAATTTGCTTCAGATAACATACTTCTTGCTGCATCCAAGATAGTTCTGTTTTTCCTTTCAACAACTCCATTTTGCTGTGGTGTCCAAGGTGCTGATAGCTGTCTTCTGATTCCATTCACTTCACAAAATGTATTAGAGTCCTTAGATGTGAATTCTCCTCCTTGATCTGATCTTAAAGATTTGATTTTCTTACCGGTTTCATTTTCAACCATTGCTTTGAATAGTTTGAACTTTCCAAGTGCTTCTGATTTTTCTCTGAGAAATGTAACCTAACACATTCTAGAATAATCATCAATAATTAGCATGAAATATCTATCACCTTGTAAGCTTTTAGTTCTAGCTGGACCACATAAATCAGTGTGAATCAAATCAAGAGCATTATTGGATTTTTCTAGAATACTTTTGAAACTAGCTCTAACTTGTTTTCCAAATTGACATTCCTTACAAATTGTATTTTGAGGTTTGACAATTTTAGGTAGATCTCTAATTGGCTTAGAAGTACTGATCTTCACCATGCAATCAAAGTTTACATGACAAAGTCTCTTATGCCATAACCAACTTTCATCTATATGTGCAATCAAGCATGCCTTTTCACTGTTATTCAAATGAAAGATATTACATCTAGTCTGATTACCGATTGCAATTTCTAAACTAGTTTTGTTCATGATTTTGCATTTTCCATTTTTAAATTGTAACTGAAATCCTTTCTCAACCAATTGACCAACACTAAAAAGATAATGCTTTAATCCTTCAACATAGTAGACATTGTCAATGTTATGCTTACCATCAAGAGATATTGAACCCTTACCTTTGATTGAACAGGCTTTGTCATCTCCAAATCTTACTAAACCTCCATTGTATTCTTGAAAGTTCAAGAATTTACCTTTGTCTCCTATCATATGATGCGAGCATCCTGAGTCAATGATCCATTCATCCTTTACTTCAACTTTAGCTGCTAGGGCTTGTTATACCGGTTGAGCAGTAGGTGTTGGTTGATCTTCTATTATAGAAACAAAAACCCATCCATTTTCTGCTGGATCCTCATTAGAATCATCAGTTACACCTTCATCAGCAATGTAACAAGATTTGTCTTTGTTCTTCTTAAATCTGTATCTCTGATATTCAGGATTAGGCTTGTATGTTCTTCTAGCTTCTTCTCTTAGTCTAGCATGTTTATCAGGGCATCTCAAAGCCATATGACCAATCTTATTATAGTTAAAACATTTAAAGTGTGCTTTACCTTCATACTTACTTCCAACTGGACCTTTTGGCATTTTCCTTGCAAATAGTGCTTCTAGTTCTTCAAGTTCTTCATTCTCCTTCCTAGTTTCTTCAAGTTCTCTTGCATAAAAGGCTTTCCAATCTGATTTATCAAATGATGGAGTAGATGATGTTGATGCTCTAAAGGCCAAATCTATCTTTATAGTAGCAACAAAACCAAATTCCTCAATTTCAAAAGCTAAAAGTTTTCCAATCAATGTATCCCTAGTTACTGATGTATTAGGCATTGTTCTCAACTCATTTATAGCAGTAATCTTCATTTTATATGGAGGTGGAAATCCTCTTAAGATTTTTGAAACAATTTCATCCTCACTTAAGGTTCCTCCACAACATTTAATACCCAAAACAATTTCATTTACTCTTTCCATAAAAGAATAAATCCTTTCATCTTCTTCCATTTTCAGATGTTCATACCTGACTTGGAAGCTTTCAAGTTTTGCAATTTTGACTGAGGAATCTCCTTCATTCAGTGTTTCCAAATGATCCCAAATAGCTTTAGCAGTAGACATATATGATAATCCCATGATTTGTTGATTTGATAAAGCGCTCAAAAGTGCTTCTCTTGTTTTGCAATCATTCTCCTCGTCTTTATCTAAGGTAGTTGGAGCGGTCTGACCAGCTATAGCAGCAGTATAACCATTCTTTGTAACTTCCCAAATGTCTTTACCAATGCAATTCAGATGTGTCTCTATCCCGATTTTCCATATCCCATAGTTGGTTCCATCAAGTTTAGGATTATTCTTCTTGAAATAATTAGTAGTCATTGGATCTCCTCAAGTTGTTAAACTTCTGCAAAAAGAGGACTAGGCTCTGATACCAATTGTTAGGTCCCGGAGACAACTGAGAGGGGGGGCGGGGTGAATCAGTTGGCAAATAAATTCAAACCAAAAACAACTTAACCAACATAATGCTTAATACCAGTAAACCAATTAAGTATGTCGGTAGATAGTGTTAACAGTTAATTGCTATATCGGTAAAGATTACTGCATGAAACATAAACATAAAGTCATCCACAACACATAACACCAATATTTGTATGTGGAAACCCTATAAGGGGAAAAACCATGGTGGGAAACCTTAGCCACAATCAAGTGATACTACTGCAGATAGTAAGTGTACATAAATGGGGTCTGCACATGCAGAAAGGCCAACAGCCTAGAGCTCACTGCTCAATCACAAAATGGGAGTCACACTGACTATAGTTGGATAGTTAAATCCAATAAGAATGTACTGCACAAAATAGCATCTTCATATGCTGGATTTAGTACCAGTGTAATGCTGATATGCTTTCACAAAAACTTAGCTTCACCTTGAAATGATGTCTTCATGTATAGATCTTCTTAATCTTGCATATACCCTCTCACAATTCTTTTTTGCATTCCACATTCGATCTTACAAATAAGATCTTACAATTATACCATAACCTAAGACCAATTTTAGTAGGTCAGCTCTACAAGATATTACAATAAAAGCATTTTACAAACAATATAATATCTGATGCAATAACCAATTAAACATGCCGTCTTAATGCATTTACAACAATAATTAATCATCTCCATAGCGTCCCATGCTGATCTGGAAAAGATAAACCTGCCAGTGTAACCCTAGACCTATTTGCCGGTAAAAGCAAATATGCAAATATGAATATAACAATGATTAATTCTTTAAAACAAAGTATCCACATGATGTCTTTGAGATTACCAAGTGTCTTCCATATCATTCCAAGTGTCGGTGATTATTATATCCTATCGGTGAACCATATACCAGTAATTGTGCAATAGTTACTTGCTTGCCGGTGAATGCTACTTGATCTCCAAAGTACTAGTGTTTTAGTAGGTGTTGACATCAATGACAAAACCATACCAAAATACCAACATAAACCCAAATTGGAAAACCCACGGTGAGATGAAAGTCACAAGTAACTATCGGCAGAATAGGAACCAGACCGTTTAAGGTCAGACTAGTTAAGGTCATACAATGTTCTTTACCAGAACAGATCCTGTTAGGAATCTCAATCTCTGTTAGGAGATAAGTCCGATTAAAGACTACCTTGCTAGAGGATTTTAGATCCATAGATGTGAACCACCTTGTTAGAGGATTTGCAAAAGGCTTTTGGGCCTACTCGGTTAAGGGCTTCAAACTTGTCAAAGATGTGAGTAATCAACAAGTGAGTGATCTAGTAAATAGCATAGATTGCTTGGTTAGATCCTTGATATCTTGTTCCTAATGCATTCTAGCATTACTTCAATCTTCCACACATTCACACTCTACCTCTTCTCATAGACCTAACTTTCTCTTCTGTATTTTTCCTTATAGAAACTCATCAACCACCTTAAACCCTAGCAAAAACATAAAACCCTAGACATGATGTCCTTATAAAGGAATCTGATTTCATGTTGATCCAATAGGATTACAATACAATTTCCTAGGTTCAATGCATCTAGACATATTCTGTAACATGACACAAAAAGCACTGTTAAAGTGTCGGCATCGTCAAACAATTGGTGGATGGTAACTCATCACAAAATGTCAGTTAGTAACTCATCATAGAGTATTACCAGTTCATAAAAAATAATAGTTTAAGCAGAATACCAGTTGCCAGTTTGTCAATAATGAAGACTAGGAAATATGAGTTATGCCGCTTCATTCCTTTGTACCACTTGAGATCCTCGAATCACTTGGGGTCTTCATACCGCTTCAGATCAGTAAACACTTTCTGCAAAACACTAATAGTCTAAAGACTATAATACATCATACCAGTTGAGCTTTAACTTATACATACAAAAGTGATCTCAAATCAAGTGTGTGTCCATCAATGAGAATCACAGCATAATCATCAAAAATGCCGACAATCTCCCCCTTTGGCATTGATGGCAACACTTAGGAAAATTTTGACATCTAAGTGTTTTACAAAAACAAATATGCCATAATCAAAATTACTCCCCCTAAGTATATACGCTATCCCTTTTGCAGAAAATACAATGTATACTACTCCTTAACAGAAATAACATGAAAGTATACATCAAAACATTCAAAATTTATACTTCTCCCCCTTTGCCAACAATGATAAAAAAAAATTATTACAGACCAACCCCTCTTTCATTAGTATTAAAAGAATAAGTGTTGATGATAGTAAAGAGTAAAACTTGTCAAAAAATGATTTGAAGTCCTACAAAAATTGCTTCATGGATAAGGACCATGAGTCAAGTAGGGATGTAGCCACCTCTTTCTCTATCTGCATCTGGGAGACCTGTTCTTCCATGGCATGTAGTGTGCTCATCTCTTGAGTGACCGTTAGGGCATCAAGATTTAGGTAGCACTTCTACGGAATTTACAGTCTTGGCAGTAGGACCAGTTGAAGTTCCTCCAAATTTCATGTCCGGTTGCTTATCTCTGCCTCTAGTCTTGTAGACTGCAGTTGAAGTCGGTGAACAGTTTGACCATATGTAGAAAAGCAATCATATGGCAGCTTGAAGGTGCTAATAAATGACTGCATATCAGATTGCAGTTTGTTCTTCTGAATAAGCACATCATCACAGAATAACTGAGGTTGGAAAATCTTGCTGAGTAGAAGATTTCCCTGATTCATTGCATCTCTGATGGCCTTTTGTGTCTTTTGGAGATCAGATCGAAGCTCTGTTAGCTTTTTCACTAGGGCAATGTCTAGAGCCTTTTGATGTGCCTTCTTGGCATTTGCTTCTACGACCTCTTCTAGGCTTTGTACCTAGTTTTCTACAATTGAGCATAGGAGCTTCAATTGTGCAAGTGAGGAATCGATACTAGGAAGGTTCATACCAGGTATCAAACTCGTAAGTGTTTCCACCGCGGTTTGGATAACATCTTCCTCCTTTTCCTCCTTAGAGCATCCAATCACTCTTGAGTGAGCTTAATGCTCTACAACAGCTCCAATTCATTTGCAGACTAGAGATCAATAGGACTGGTAATTGTAGCTAGTTTGGCCTGACTACCGGTTGCCATTGGAGTCTCCACCTATGTGTTCTTTTCCACTGCTTCCTTTTCTTTCACTTTTTGCTGGTCTTCTTGAGCCTTCCACTGCTCCTCTTCTTCTTTCTTTCTTTTCTCTTCTTCTTGTCTCTTCTCTTCATCTTTTTGCTTCTTCTCTTCTTCATCCTTCTTCTTCTCCTCTTCCTTCTTCCTCTTTTCCTCTTCCTGTTTCTTCTCTTCCTCTTTCTGCTTCTCCTCTTCTTTATTTTCCTCTTCCTTCTTCTTCCTCTCTTCCTCTTGTTTCTTGTTTTCCTCTTCTTTTCTCTTCTTCTCCTCTTCTTTTCTTTTATCCTCTTTCTCTTTCTTCTTTTTCCCCTCTTCCTTCTTCTTCCTCTCTTCCTCTTGTTTCTTGTTTTCCTATTCTTTTATCTTCTTCTCCTCTTCTTTTCTTTTATCCTCTTCCTCTTTCTTCTTTTTCTCCTCTTCCTTCTTATCTATTTCCTCTACCTGTTTCTTCTTTTTAGCTTCCTATTGCTTCTTTTCCTCTTCTTCCTTCTTTTCCTATCCTGTTCCTTCTAATGGTGCATCTTGGGTGACATTTTCACCATCTAAGGCATCTACATCAATGGGGTCCATTTGTTTTGTGACCAGTTCTTCTTCACTGTCATACACTACATCCGGTTTGCTAGTTTCCGGTTCTCACTTAGCTTTTCTATTGGCTTCAGCTACTTGATTCATCTTAAGAGCTTCTTGAGCATGAGTATGTGTATCCTTGATCACTTCTTGACCCTTTCCTTCCAGTAAGAGGAGTCTTCTTCTTCTCATGAAGAAGAGGCCTTTGTATTTATTCATAACTTCGAAAAGTTTTGAATTTGATACATCAGGAAAATGTTGAGAAAATGTTTTCTCCCTCATTTCCTGTTCCTTTTCAATGGCAATGCACCATTTATTGTATAAAGAATTATACAAAGAATACGGTCTCTTAGATCTAATTTCTGAAGGCGACCGGTCATTAACACATAAATACTTATTGATTTCTTGTTCAACTGCTTCCTTTTCATCATCATTGAAATCATCAAAACAATCAATTAAATCATTCAACACTTTTCTCCTAATATTCTTTATAGTTCTTTGACAATGTGTCAAAGTTTTGTAAGAAGAAATGTCAATATTTACCGATGCAGATGATGTTGGTTCATTCTTTGTCTTTTTCTTTGTTTGTCTAGTCTTCTTCTTAGGTGGTTCTTTTGACACAGTTTCTTCTAAATCGGGTGTATTGCTTTTTGTCTTCCACTTTTGGTTTCTTTTTAACTTGTGACCGCTTGGTCACTTTGGGACTAGCTACGGTAATCGGTGCCGATGCTGAGGGCACTGCCTTTCCTTTCTTTTCAGAGGGTTCTACAACCGGTGCAACCCTTTCCAAATAGGTGTCAATTCTCTTTGCCTTAGGATTAAAGGGGTGAGGCGATTAGGGTAGAAGCATACCCATCCAGCATATCATTCATTACCTCATAGCCCATAGGCTCTACTTCTTCCTTCCTAGGCTCAATGGCCTCCATTGAGTATTCATCCACTTTGATGGTGAAGTAGATGTCTTCCTTATACTTTTTGACTAAATCACCAGTATTCTTATCCTTTGGCTCATCTTGCGTCTAAACTCATCAAAGTATTTGTTGAGTGCTTTTGGATAGCCAGTTCCAATCACTTGTAGGCTCTCCTTGATTTGTTTTGTTACCAGTTGGTTGGTAGACCACTGAATATCACCTACTCCTGGAAAGTAACCTTGAAAGTAAAAGAACAACCCAACCAGTAGTTGTTCGAACTTGAATCTCAGTGCATTGTCCTGTTTGATTAACTTAAAATTCAACATAAGTTGTCTTTGCATACAAGTGCATAGATCAAATTATGCATCCTCCTTGATCATCCTGTAAGTGGCATTTACTGTTGCAGTAGAGACAAAATTAATTTTGTTATTAGAGAACGTCCGGTAACCTATCACCATAAACACATATTTCACTAGGTTATCCTTGATAGAATTGACAGTCATTCCTCATGAGTTGCTCATTGAACCGGTGAGCTTGGATATTTCAGTCTTGCTAACATTCCTTAGGGCTGGCACTTCCCCTGTATTGCAAAAACCGGTGACAACATGAATTGCTTTCGGTGTGATATCATGCGTCCGCTCTAGGTACATCTTGTCACCATGTACCCTGCTTAGAATAAAGAAAATGTGATCATCCAAAAATTCTTCAAGAAAATAAACTGCATTTTGGAGTTTCTTCTTTTCCAGAATGCTAAATTCTGGTTTAATCTTCTTATCCTTTCCACAAAACAGGCTCAGCTGGGAATGGACCACAAGAGACCCTAGGTCTTCGATTTTGCAGTCTATGTAATCAGAGATCCCTTCTTCTACTATAACACCAGCTGGTACTTGAGATAAGGCATTATATTTCAACTTTCGTTGTATGAAGTCCATAGAGTCAACAGTTGCACTAGAACTATCATGAGATGCGGAAGCCATGATAAAATAGAAAACTTGAGAAATACCTTTCAAAAATCAAGAATTTAGGGCTTGCTAATTTCACTTTGCCTCACACTTCGTTGGTTGCTGAATCACCACTTTGAGTTCTTCTCTTGATTGTTTGATATTTGCTTCTGAATCTTCTTCAGGGTTTCAAAATTTATTTGAATCGCAACACAAATCACTTTTTCTTCGCTTTGCACTTGAAAAATTCTTCGCTCAAAAAATGATAGTGAGAAATGATTTGAAAATTCCTTTTGAACATATTCCTCACCTACCATAATAAATTCTCCACCGTTATGGCATAAACCCTAATTTGCCTATTACCATTTCTGATCTTCTGCCAAATGATAGGTATCACATACCAGTTAAGGTCTTTTACCGGTCTAAATCAGGGGTTCGAAGTATTTTGCCATTAGCTCCCCCTAATCTTTTTTTATGCTTAGTTTGCTGGTTCCGTGATTTCCACACTAGGTGCAGAAACCGGTTCTTCTTGCAACACTACTGGTTTCTTTTTCCAATTTTTGTTCATATCCACTTGAACAGTTTCAATATCAATCTTTCCTTCTAGAGTGATCGGTGTGTCATCTGATATGTTCTTTCTTATTTTGTAGAATCTAGCAATGTGACCCGGTTTGTTGCAATGATAGCAGACCATTCCAAGTGCTCTCCAAGGTCCATTATTCATGTTACCATTCTTCCTCCTACATGTTGCAGTAGTGTGACCATGATAATGACAGATCAAATAATTTTCTCTCCATCTAGTTGCTGCTTGATAGCCACCACTTTCTGACTGATGATTAAAGGCATTAAACCAGTTGTGATTTTGGTTCACAAAAGGTTCCTGACCAACTCCTTGAGTCCTCTGAGGATACCTTTCAGTGTTGTTCATAACAGACCTGCATTCAGATGCTCTATGCCCAAACTTGTTGCATGCATAACAATTACCATTGAACTTATTAGATCTAGGTACATTGTTTATAAAGTAGGGAAAATTATTGTAGGCTTTGCTCGTACACACATTGGTAGTATGTCCTTCTTTGAGACAATTAAAGAAAACAGGTTTAAACTTTTGTTTACCTTTATCCTTTGATGCCAGTTATTTCTTTGATGCTCCAGCATTTGCACCAGAGGTCTCACCTTTCTCATGAACGGAATAACCAATTCCATCAGTATTCTTAACAGGTTTGGCAGATTCAAGCTTTTGCTCTAGCTTAACAATACTCTTGTTGAACTTAGCAAGTATTTCCTTTGGCTCAAAGAGTTCTTTGGAAATAGCAGCATTTTTTTCCATCAAGTTTGCATTCTTGGAGATGGCTATGTTCAGTTCTCCTTGCATGTCTTCCTTTTCCACTTTTCTCACATGGAGTTGAGTGACTAGGGCACTGATTTCTTGCTTCAGCTTGGAGATTTCATGATCTTTGTCTTTTACCAGATCTTCAGCTTTCCTCCAGTTCTCAAGCTCTTGGCACATTCAAATAGTCAGTCCTTTCAACTCTTTTCTCAGGTTGGAATTGGATTCATTCAGCTTTTCTACTTCTTGAATCAGGGCTTCCATGTTTGCTTCATCAAAAGAACTATTTTTAGATAGCTCCATCAATTTTTCAGCATGTTCTCTCCGTTTTGCCTGAGAGGCCTTATATTTGACCATAAGATCATCATAGGCTTGCTCAGACTGAGTGAGCCAATGAGTAAGTTCCCTCATAGTGTATTCCCCCATATCTCTTTCCAAGTGGTTAGACTTATAGAAAGGTTGGCTCTGATACCAATTGATGAATACTAAGAGGGGGGGAGGTGAATTAGTATGCCAAAAATTACTGTACTTACACACTTTACTAGACTACCAATAAACCAGTAAAATAGTTTAGTAGACAAACCGGTTAGCACACATGTAGACCAAATAGAAAATAATGCATTCACCCATAGAAGCACAAACACCATAACACAAGAGATTTTGACATGGAAACCCAAATGGGAAAAACCACGGTGAGATGAAACTCAAAAGTAACTATCTGCAGAATAGGAACTAGACCGATTAAGGTCAGACCGGTTAAGGCCATACAAAGTTCTTTACCATAACAGATCATGTCAGGAATCTCAATCTCTGTTAGGAGATAAGTTCGATTAAAGACTACCTTTCTAGAGGATTTTAAATCCACAAATGTGAACCACCTTGTTAGAGGATTTGCAAAAGGCTTTTGGGCCTACCCGGTTAAGGGCTTCAAACTTGTCAAAGATGTGAGTAATCAACAAGTGAGTGATCTAGAAAATAGCACAGATTGCTTGGTTAGATCCTTGATAGCTTGTTCCTAATGCATACCAGCATTACTTCAGTCTTCCACACATTCACACTCTACCTCTTCTCGTAGACCTAACTTTCTCTTCTGTATTTTTCCTTACAGAAACTCATCAACCACCTTAAACCCTAGCAACAACATAAAAGCCTAGACATGATGTCCTTATAAAGGAATCTAATTTCATGTCGATCCAATAGGATTATAATACAATTTCCTAGGTTCAATGCATCTAGACATATTCTGTAACACGACACAAAAAGCACCGTTAAAGTGTCGGCACCGTCAAACAATCAGTGGATGGTAACTCATCACAAAATGCCAGTTGGTAACTCATCATAGAGTATTACCGATTCATACAAAATACCGGTTTAAGTAGAATACCAGTTGCTAGTTTGTCAATAATGAAGATTGGGAAATATGAGTTGTGCCGCTTTGTTCCTTTGTACCACTTGAGATCCTTGAACTGCTTGGGGTCTTCATACTGCTTCAGATTGGTAAACACTTTCTGCAAAACACTGATAGTCTAAAGACTATAATACATCATACCGGTTGGAACAAATACCGGTTGAGCTTTAACTTATACACACAAAAGTGATCTCAAATCAAGTGTGTGTCCATCAAAACACAATCACAACATAATCATAAAAAATGCCAACATTTTGTTGACACCTATTAGAATGACACCATTTATAAGGATATGCTTTATGGTGTGAGTTAGTAGACTATCAACTCAAGATTGCAACTATTAGATTGTTATTAATTTGAAGAATCTTTTAGTGAATCAAACCTAGAACCAAATTTTGTGCCTTGGAGGTTTGTCTACTTCAAGGATTTTCTCACTATTATGAACTTTGCTATCAAGGAATGGAGATTTTGTTTCTTCTTATCATGTTAATGAACACATTTCAAGTGACCTATAGCTAAGTATTTTATTTTCCATTTTCTTCCATTTTGATGTACAATTTGATTCTTAGTAATGAAATAAATTTTCGTTTTCTCTCATTTCTTCTCTACATAAAAGTTTTAACTAATTTGATGAGATATAATGGTTGCATATACCATAAAGATAATTCAAAACATGTGTCATAAAATTTAAAACTTAGGGAGTAAGGGAGAATGCATGTATATGAGTATTAGAATAAATGCACCAAAATGGGGGATGAAAAGGAGGTCTTAAGTTGCCACTTTTTTTTTTTCAAATGAAGTTTGATGAGAAATTGAAGATAGGTACACTCAAAAACTGAAGATGCAACAAGAAAAAGAGTTGAAGTGCTCTAAATCTACTTCCTAGACTACTGATTTGTTTTGAAAATGGTGGAGAATAAGGGTTTCAAAAAGAGGTGTCACATTTATTTGTCTTATTCTTATAAAAAAAACATAACATAGCACCAAATGTGGTTCCCCTTAAATGTTTGCCTTAATTTAGAATTTTGAAAATTGCTCTAGTGAGAAACTAGTTAAAACAATGTAGTTTATGCTGACTTTTTTGGCTAATTTTTTGAGGAATATATGTTTTTTTTATAAATTTGTAAATTGGACACATCCTAAAAAATAGAAATTTGAGTGTGCTTGCCCATAATATTTGTGAAAAATAATCAAAAATCATTTTTTATTTTTTTAAAAAGAAATTGTGTGCAATGGAGTCTCGTTTTTAAAAATGTAATTTGTTTAAAATTTTGATTAACAAGTAAAAATCTATGCCCAAAATATGACATGTTGGTTTTTGACAAAAAAAAGACACTAACAAAAAAAATTAGAGATTGAGACCTTAACATAATCAAAATGTTAAAAAAAATTATATGGCTAGATAGCTAAGAGACAGATTAACATTGTCATGGTATTTATTAAATTATTTTCATTGAAATACATGCAAACCTGATGAAGAGCACAAACAAAAATGTGATAAAATTTTGCGTGTTTGCAGAAAAACACATCTCAAGCTTGAGAAGGATGTCCAAGCCTTTGGAATGGATTCCCAAGGAAAATCCAATCCTAATCCTTGGTGTTTCCCAAGGTAGTTACTTTTTCACATGTCAAATTTGGCATGTGCCAAATTCAAAAAATGTATTTTTTAAGTTTAGCACACAACAAATTTGTTGTGTGCTTTTATTTGCTGAGTTCCAAAAGTATTGCATTAATAATGTTTAAATATCTCTTTCTCACGCTCTCTACTCGTCACTATAATATATACATCAAATATATAACATTTCAATATAAGTCACATTTTTAATTTATATTTTTTATGTATATATTAGCAAGATGTTTGAGACTAGTTTCAGAACTCGAGGAGTTATAATGTAGATTCTAGTTTTTACAATATTCATATAAATTATAGATAGTCAAATTTTAGTAATCAGCATGCTTGTATTAGAATACTCTTCCTAGTCTCTCCATCTCTTTTCCTCCATTACCCCCTCTCTTTGTTTCTCTCTCCCTCAACCCCTACCTTCCTCCCTCTCTGTCTAGTATCTCCCTCTCTTTCCTTGCATCTCTCTCTCTCTCTCTCTCTCTCTCTAGGCTTTCCCTCTCTTTGCATCCACCTCTCTCTCTCAAGGTAAAAGCATAAAACTATGTCACATTTATGCCAACTTATCACCACAAATGAATTTTAGTAATTCTAACTAAAAATTAAATTTAGTCAAACATATGACCTATAGAGATTCATTATAGCTATATTATATTTGGGCCACAAGTTTTCCAATTGGAATTGTCTAATATATATATATATATATATTGAATTTAAACTTGATGTTTCAACAACTCCTACTCTTATAAATAATATTTATTTTGAAATGTAAAAATACCCTTTTATATATTTATAAGTGAATTATCCAAATTATATATCTTTTAATATTTAAAATATTTTTTATATTTTATATTTTAATTTTATTGAAAGTAGATCATCAACACTAAAATATAAGGTTAATCATCTTGTAAAGGAAAAATACTAAAATTTATTTAAAATTTTGAAAAAAATAAATGCACTAGAGAAAAGAGTCTATGTCAAGATGATATCATTCTTTTCTAATTTGGATAAATAATTAAGACAAAAGGTCAAGCCAAATGAAAAGAGTTATATTTTAGTACATGCAAATTTTCAAATTTATTGAAAAATATATATACATAAAAAATATTTTAAAATATATTTTTGCACTAAAGTTTCAAGTTATCAATATACACAAAAAAATGAAGTATATTTTTGCACTAAAGTTTCAAGTTATTAATATACACAAAAAATTGAAGAAAAAAAGGTAAAATTTACTATATAAAGTGCGACGCCTTGTGCAACTTCAATTTCAACATTTTATCAGCAACTAAATTATAGTGTTTACTTTATAAGAAATTATATTCAAATAATTTTTAAATTTAAAAAAAAAAGTTACAAACATAAAATACACAAAAAAATATACATTTGATTAATTTACATCATTTCAATATTCAAAACATATATTTCACTTTCTATTAATTCAATTTAAAAAATTGAATCAGTATTGGCCATTTACTTTATAAAAGTATGACACAACTTTGTACTTTCACCCCTCAACCCCCCCTCTCTCTCTCTCATATATCTCCCTCTCTTTCCCTCAGCTCCTACCTTCCTTCCTCCATCTCTCTCACTTTGGCTATCTCACTCTACCCCAACCCCTCCCTTCATCCTTCCCTCTCTCTCACTTTTTCTCTCTCTCCCCACCTTTGGCTCTTCTCTCTCTAGTCTTTATTTCTCTTTCCATCCCTTCCTCCCTCTCACTCAGGATCTCTCTCTCTTTCCCTTCCTCAATCTCTCTCACTTGGGAACTGCCTCTCTATCAAACCCTTCATAGAGAGATAGAGAGAGTTCCCAAGGGAAAGAGAGAGGGAGACCTGAGAGAGAGACCAAGTGAGAGAGAGGGAGGGAGGAAGGGAATGGTTGAGAGAGAGAGATAGGTTGATGGAAATAGAGGAAGACACCAAATATAGATATCCCATGTGAGAGAGAGGGAGGAAGGTGGGGTTGAGGGAGAGAAAGAGATCCCAAGTGAGAGAGAAGGAGGGAGGAAGGAAGGTACGACTCTCTCTCTCTCAATTCTCTCCCTCTCATTCCCTCAACCCCTACCTTCCCTTATCTCTCTTCTTGGTATCTCCCTTTATTTCTATCAACCCTCTCTCTCTCTCTCTCTATCTATATATATATATATATATCTCCTTTTCCCAATCTCCCTCTCTCCCTCTCTCCCTCTCCTCCTCTCTCTCCCTCTCTCTCTCTCTATCCTTTTCCCAATCTCCCTCTCTCTCCCTCTCCCCCTCTCCTTTTCCCAATCTCTCTCCCTCTATCTCTCTCTCTCTCTCTCTCTCTCTCTCTCTCTCTCTCCATTTCCTCTTTGGTTCCTAGTTCTGCATAACCCGTATGGGTTATGCAGAACTAAGGCTAAAACTTCTATTTTTGTATAACTCATACGAGTTATCATAAATTGTGAACGTTCCCATTAGGTTTGCATAACCCGTATGGGTTATGGGAAAATATTCATATTTTAGTCCCAACCAAGCCTAGCACGTTTTTGAATTACATAGAACATGCACGGGTTATGAAAATTTTCATTCTTTTTGCATGTGGCCACTTTTTTGTTCACCATCTTGGTGCACTTACCCCTATGCATATGTCAGATGCAACTACAATTGTTCAATTTTGTATACATCATAATATAGATGTAAGTCTTTTCTTGTACGTTGGATAGTGAGTCCAACTGATATTGAGGAACCCCCTATACTGTGTAACCGATTACATGTTACACTATTACTAAGAGAATTATCTCTTTGTGGTTTTTCCCATATTGGGTTTTCCACATACAAAATCTATTGTTATGTGTTGTGCCTTTATTTTGTTTATTGAATATAAATTATGTTATGTGATTGGTTAGTTATAAGTTTAAATAAGTTCAAGGGAATACTATTTCACCCCTCCCCTCTCAGTATTCTAGTTATTCAATACCATCTCTAGTTTCAAAGAAGAGGACGTCGAACAAAAACAAAAAGACTGAGATCATTAGCATTGATGATGTTGAGACTATTGAAGTCAATGTGAAGAAGAAGGAGATAGTTGATGCAAAAGAAGAAGTACAAAAGGAACCCTCTAATTCTTTTGATGAATATCCCTTTGAAGTTATTAAAGTGTTGAGGATGCTTGAGGAACCTAATGGAATAAAGAAAGATGGAGATGCATGGTAATTACAACCATCATATGGCAAGGATATGATTGAAGAATCTTTGACAATTTACTTGATTCGAAACAATATTATTCTTGGTTCTGTTGAAAATTTTCTCTAGGAAGAATTGTTGGAGCAATTAAGTGAGCAATTACCTCTAAAATCCACTGAAAAGGGACACCCAAATCTGGAAGATGAAGTGCAAAGAGCTATGAGAAAAAAATATGTTGCTATAGAAAAGAAATTGTCTAAATGCATAAAAGATGTTGGGTGAATATTTTGTCACCGACGTACCAATGACAAAATATGTACTTCACACACAACTATGTTAAGGAAAAGTCTTTTCTCTCATCAAGGGGAGGTTCCCTTGAATAATTTGGGTATTTCAACAACTTTGAAATTAAATTTGGGGGTAAGCTTAGGGCATGTAATTCTCTTTCTTCAGGATTAATGTATCTCCCTTCACTTGATGGTCTTTATTGCAACTAACAAAACTAACAACTAATAGAACTTCTTTACAATGATTTTTAATATCTCAACAATCATGTAAGCTCAAAGTCTCCAAGATGTGATTAATGTTCCCAAAAACTAAGAGCAACTAATAGAAATACAAAGGCTACTATATAATCACTTAACTATTAGAATATTTCCAAAATATGCAAATCGCTTAAAGTCTACTTATCACAATTACAAAGCTCTCTTACTCACATAAACAATATCACCAATAAGATTCAATCATTTAGGAAAAGATTATGAGAACTGGACCTAAGAACAATTGAATCATAAACACAATATTTGGTCCAACACAAAGTTTGGAAACTAGTGGATTGCTATCTTTATTTCCTTGAATCAATGTTTACATCAAAAATATCAAAGTCTTTGTTGAGGGAAAAATTTGGCAGAGTCTTTCTTATTATAATAAAAGAGAGATGTTTACAAATGAGGTCCTCCTTATATAGGAAAATAAGTGGAGAATAAGGTGGGCACAGTTGACTAATTTAACTGCACAGTCCCACTTGACTGCAACTACTGCATAAAATAAAAATGCAACTGCAAGAAAATTTGAAGTAACTAAAAATGCAACTACATGAAAATTTATTGTCGATGGGGATAGTTTATTCTTCTTTCTCTTCCTCATTGATTTTCTTGGATTCCTCAAACTAAGCCAAAACAACTTCCATCTCGTTTTTGCTCGATATTGTGGTAGAGCTAGTGATAGCATGTGTTAGCATTTGCATGAAGATTGCATTAATGATATGTTATGTTATCATTGATGTCAATTAACTGGTAATGATATTGTTGATATTCTTGTAATATTGTTACTGTAATTAGTAGGAAGAATTTGTGAGTGAATCGGTAACCAGTGTAAACCTTATCTATTGATGTAACCAGTAAACCCTACCTATTTTTTTTGATAAACCCTAATTGATTAAGTTTGGTGAATTGGTTATATTGGTTTATGATCTGATGATGAGTGGTAATGATTATGAAACGTATGATTATTGTATGAAGACAATTCCAAGAGATTTTGGCAAGTTGTTGTAATGGTTTTTTTCTAGGGAATGAGCAAATATATTGCATCTAATACAAAGCGCATGATGCATTACTAATTTTGATAAAGCAGTGATCAAGGAGTGATCAAGGTTTTCTTGATTGATGTATAGAGATTTCTATGTAATCCAACGGTCATACTTGAACCAATTTGTTTGTAATCTCTATGAGAATTAGGTTTTTATTGTGTTACTGACCTGATTGATTTGTTTATAAGGTCGATGAAGTCGTTTAGTTTAAAGAGTTAGAAAAGAGTGAGCACAAATCAGTTGAGTGTATGGTTGTCGAACTGGATGATGTATTTGTAGCTTGAGTAAAGGTAGATAGGAGCATGAAATGGATCTATTCAAGCAAGTGTAGTGCTATTTAGATAGATCAGCAAACTCCTCTTGTCTTCAAACATTTATAGCAGAATTGAAATCCCTTAACCAGGTAAGCTCTAACAAGCTTTGTGTTATTAAAATCCTCTAACAAGGTGATCCATTAGCTTGGATTTTCAAATCCTATACTGAGGTTACTCCTTACAAGGTATTGCTTCTAACAAGGTATTTGTAGTCAATACCTTAACCAAGTGATTCCTAACATTATCAGTTCTTAACAGGATTTTTTGTAAAGCTTTAACAGGCTAGGCTCCTAATAGGGCGAACTTCAGAAGAGTTTAGATAGTTATCTTGTGAGTCTCATCTCAGTGTGGTTTTTACCTATTTTGGTTTCCACATCAAAAATATTTGTGTCAAGTGGTGACTATTTTTGTGGTTATGTTTTCATGGTTGATTTACTTAACTACTTAAGTATTTTGATAAGTCATGATAACCAGAAGCATTGAGAAATGAAGAAGTTGTTTACTGTTAATTTGTTGTAACAGTCAATTGGTTTATCTTATGAGTTTTTATCCTAACAGAGGTATTACATTGTTAGTTCTAAGTTTACTTTGAGAGATTGATTTTTGAGATTTGTGAAGTTTATTATCAATTTTTCTCTCTACTGATTCACCCCCTCTCTCTTTAGTTGATCAGATACTTATTCTTTCATCATACCATTAGTGTGAACCTGGGAAACTGCATCTCTAACTTTTACTTACCTCTTTCTTCCATCTTTCAACATTGAGGCAAGAACTTCAAAACTAACCCATATCTCAAGCAGTTTATCAAATGCATTCAATCAAAAATCTTGTTTTGGCCAGTGAGTAATCAGGGAAAGGAATTCTTGTATGATGTTATCACTGGATATCAGTTTCTGATCATCATTATACAAGAAACAAGGAATCTCAATTATCCTTGCCAAAATCTGGTCAATCTCATTATCACTTTCTTTCTTTTCTTTATCTAACTCTTCAATCATTGACCTTATTATTTAATTTTTATGAGATAATAATGACAAAATTTGGATGTATCTCTCTCATGTCAATATTATCTTGTCTTCTACAAGGACATCAATCCTGAAATCTTCTATTTAGCCCCAAAGAGTCATGCTCTTTTCAATGTCTTCCATTTCTTTGGACAAAGTAGTTTTGATACCTTAAATTTGACTTGGAACAACTTCAAAGTCCATCAATAACTTAACTGTTGAATCCAGAAGAAGGGAACCCTTTGACTTCAAATGATTGATCCATTCATCCACTACTTGGCCCTTGATGCCTACCTGTTCCATCTTTTTGAGTACTTCAGTGTAAATTGAGGAAACAATTGGCTCAATCTCTTGGGAAGATTGTGTGACTTTGAGAAGCACACTTGTCAGCTGATCACACTTTTGTTTCCACTCAATCTTTTCAGCTCTCTCCTCATCCAACCTATGCATAATTGCATTCAATGTAGCTTGAGAGTCTTGTTTAAAACTCTCATGTGTTTCAACCTCGAGTTCCACTATTTTCACTATGTAGTCGATAGGCTAAATATCATCTTTGTTCTTGTCTACCACAGGTATCAAAACTTCAGCATACTTTCTCTTACTAGCAGGATCCACCAACACCTCAGAAATAGTCTTTGGCTTTTTGGTCCCTTTTGCCTTAGATGGAGCTAACTACTCGAAGTCAAAGTCATCTAGTGAAATCACTTGTTTCTTCCTTTTAGGTGTCACAATATCCATCCATTGTGGAAGATCTTCTTTGGTGGTTGGAGTTGTGGTCCCCTTTTGAGTGGTCACCGATATCTGATACACATTCTAACTTGACAATGCAGCAATAGAAGATGGAATTACTTCCACTATGGCTGAGGTAACAGGAATAGATGGTGGTTCTATTGATATAGCAGCAATAGTTATTATTGGTGCCTACCTTGAAATAACTATGGTTACAACCGTTGATGGCATTTCAATGGTGACAATGGTACATACAATGGGTGGAGCTTCAATCATGATAGTTATAGAAGGTAGGGCCACTGACTGCTGCTATAGATATATTTGCTCCAAAGTGTCATTAAAATCCAGAATCGAAGACTCAATAATGGATGCAGGAACATCATTAAAATTCAAGAGACTAGACAATGTACAATATTCCTGATCACCCTCCTCTTGTGTTAATTCTTAATTCAACCCCTCATCATCATATTCTTCTTCCTCTTGATCATAATCTAATTCGATAAAATGAATGACAAGTTGTGTAGGAGTTGATACCTGTGAAGTAGTGGGAGTAGCACTCTCTCCTTGAAGAGTTGAATCTTCTACATCTTGCATTTCCTCTTCATGAGGAATCTCCCCTTCTTCTTGTTCTTTCTCTGGTTCATTTGTGCCTGACTGTTTGGAATCCTTAGATATTACTTATGCATTTGATGAAGATTCACCTTTATTTGGACCTTGGACCATGAATTTGAACTTCATTCCCTTTCCCTTATATTATGGTGAAGGGATTGGCAGTGGGACTTGCACATCTACTTTGTTCTTAGTCCTTAATTCAGATGGTTTGCCAACTATACCATCACTATCATCATCATCACCAGAACTGGAATGAATTTGCTTCTTTCTAATCCCCTTCTTCAACAACCATGAATTGGTATTATCCAAAATAGGAGAAATTATTTGGGTAATAGACTTACTTTCCTTCTTGGACCATTAGATGAATGGTAGGGGAGAATCAACAATCTTTTGTTCAAACTAGACTAGGTCCGCTATGTCATCAGTATCTTCCATTGTGTATAGGATCCTAGCCAAATCTAGGTTCTCAATCTGTTCTAAGGTGAAGTGACTGAAATCCATCCTCCTCACATCTTCCCATTTTCGCAATTTTCCCAAACATCTTCAAGCTGATATACATGTGTATAGCTCCTCTTGATTTTGTTCTTCATCCTATGAAATTCAAAATTATCACAAGATTTGAACTTCCTCAGAGTCACCCATTGCATTTCATCCTCCATATTTTTGGCTTTTGGGTTGGTCAACACTAAATACCAACCAATGGATTCTAGAAATTTGTGGCCAATTTTATGAGCCTGTGACTGCCTCTCATGTACATGAATCAATTGTTGACATAATTCTATGAGGACAATTTTATCTGAAGGATACCTTGGCAACATGAATGGTTCACCTATAAAACATCCTATGTGGATATATGTGAAAGTAGGAAATTTAAGGAATACACAACCAAAGAAAGAAACTTTGTTGTACGCCGCTTCTAAAAGTCTTCTCTTCTCTAAGACTTTATCAAACATACACTTCAAGACAACAAAGAAGGCATCATTAACCCTTCTGAAGTGACTTCTTTGATTATCAATTATAAAATGATAATAGTAATCCCACACTAGCACTAGTCTTCTATCACCCCTAGTAGACAAACTTGGATATTGCCTCATGGAGGCGGCTTCATACACAAGGTATGAGGTCATGTATAATCTCAGTATTGTTTTGACCTCTTTCAACTGTGCACAAAATGCATCACTAATCTTCTCACCACAATCTATTTTAGTAGTCCCTTTTTTTATTATACTCATATAATAATACATCCAATTCTACAAGTAATAAGAATCTGTTGGACCTTTTACTCATGATAGCATAGTGACCATATCATTGTATTCCTCATTAAAATTGCTTCTATGGAAGTATTTGGGCCATCTTGAAGTAGTAGAGACCCTGGCTAAAGATAAGAAAATTCTATTGATCATCTTCTTACATTTTCCTTTATTCTTCTCATAAAATTCTTGAGCACTATTTGTGGTTATGTCTACTACCTCTTCTACTAGAGAACCCTTAAACACACTGTTAAAGAAAACACCATCTAATGTCATAACTAGATTGAAATTTTTGTCCTTCACCTGTCTTGTATTAGGATCGAAATGATCCGCCACTACAAGTACAAAGTCTGGATCATGAGATACTACTGGGAAATAGGCATACTTATGCAACTCTGAATTGATCAAGCACCTCATATGAGAGGGAGCCTTTTTAACTCGATCAATAAATTCTTTCATGTCTATATGGCCAATATCAGTGTCTCTATTTTCCTTGACTTTGGATTCAACTGAGCTGTGTAGAAACATATTTAAATATTTATCATACTTGTACTTTATTTTTTTCATAGGTGGCTTGCTTGGTGAAGGCTCCAACTGACTTGAAGAAGGCTTTGATTTTCCTTGAGTAGGCTTAGACATTTGTGAAATTTGGTATTCAACACTAAGGATTAGTGTTTTGAAAATAATTAAAATCACACGAGCAGTTTCATTAAACAAAACAAGTTTCATTAGTCAAAAATGACTTAGGAAAAAATTGGACAAAAACTTGCAGGTCGGGCTTTAAAGTATAATCTGCAAGTTAAAAGAAAACCAATATTCGCACGTCGGACTTTAAATTCCAATCTACAAGGAAAAAACATCATGGGTTGCATATCAGATTTTAAAGTCCAATGTGCAGAAAAGGAAGAACAACTTTGCAGGTCGGAGAAAAAACTCTGACCTGCACTTGAACAAAAATGCAAAGGATCATGCATGTCTGACTTTTATCAGATTTTAAAGTCCGATGTGCATCCAAGGTATAGAAAAGGTCTCTACATGTTGGGTTTTAAAACTTGACATGTAAGTAGATTGATATATCATCTGCAAGCCATAGTTTAAAGTCTGACTTGTAAATCTCAAGGAATCAAACATCCCTTCACATATCAGGCTTTAAAATCCGATATGGGAAGGCATAAACATAGCTTATCCTCATGTCGGGTTTTAAAATTAGACATGAGGGATAATGAGAAGGACCAGTATGTAAGTTGGTCTTTAAAGTCTGACTTGCATGCATGAAAAATGGGCGATCGGATGCACAAAATTCACCTTGCACTTGAGAAAGGATAGAAAAAAAAAGACAAGGCAGGTCAAATTACAAACCCTAACGTCCCACAAATCTAATCTAAGAAAAAAAAAATCCAAAAAAACAAAAAGAAAGAAAAAAAAGAAACCCTACCTAACAAGCAAATTGAAATGCAAAATGCAACAAAACTTACCTCATAAGGTGAAAACAATGAAAATCTAAATCTTGATCAACTGAAGATCAAAATCTAGAGAGATTTGCACAAGGAGGGTAACAGAACGTGCACACATAGCCAAAGGACTAAAAGCATATTAAAAAAGAAACCAAAAACAACTTAAAAGTTAAAGAACATGCATTTAAACCCTAACTAAAACTGTCATAAATGCAAAGCATGCCATGTAGGTCGGAGAAAAAACCTCGACGTGCATGACAAAAGGTCTGTAGGCTGGACTTTAAAGTCCGACCTGGAGGTTAACTAAAAACTTGCAACTTAGCACATCTAGCTTCAAAGTCCGATGTGCATTAAACACTAACCTGCGAGCCTCTATATGTCGCACTTTAAAGTTTGATCTACATGAAAGACTGCCAAAAAAAAGACAACTAAAAAATGACAAAATAAAACGACAAGACGTAAAAAGTGACTAACCGACGAGGTAGGCTAGCCTTTCTCGGAGCACGTGAGGTATGAAACAGACAAGTTTCATAGGGCTCCCTCATGATTTTGGCCTTACTGAAATTGATTACAACAACTGGCTCTAACTAGGGAGCAAGCTTCACCACTTGAAGATTGTAGAATCCATAAATCCAAGTTCTTGTATACATTGGGCTATAGAGTTAGGCAACAAAATGACACAAAAGAAAAGATATATTAACATTATACAAAAATTTACATATGTACATGATCTTCGTACAACTCCTCATTCAGTAAAGAGCTTGAGATGTTCTCCACTATGAGGAAGTGAGAACGGAGTTCCATCAGCATATGAAAGCAAATAACTATGCTCTCCACAAACTTGATCATTAATAGTGAAGGGGCCCATCCATAGGGAATCAAAATTCCCATGCAATCCTTTTGGTTCCCTCCTCTTGTCCCATAACAAGACTTGATCACCTACTGCAAATTCATGGGATGTTGTTTTCTTATCAAACAACACCTTCATTTGGCTTTGATGAGTAGCAATTCTATATACCACCTCAGCCCTTGCTTCCTCCAACTAAGAAAGAAAAATAATCCACTTATCAAATGAACTTTGGTAGGTCTTGTCTTCAATAGCCTTGGCAAGCTTTAGTCGATCGCCCTCTTGGGTGTGATACGATCCACCCAAAGCACATCAAAAAGAGCTTTGTGCCAAGTCCTCTATTTTTCATCAACAAGCTTCCTGATAATGGTAACTAGGTTTTTATTGCTCGAATCAGCTTGACCATTTCCTTTTGGATAATAGTTAAATGAGTGTGAAAGAGTTATACCATGATCAAAACAAAAATCAATGATCTCATAAGAAGAAAAACATGGAGCATTGTTGGCTACTATCTTATGAGGAACACCAAACCATATAACGATGTTCTCTTTCAGAAATTGACAAACCACTACAGAAGTAGCTTGCTTTATAGGAATTGCCTCCACCCACTTGGTGAAGTAATCAATCATAGTGAGAATGTATATATGACCCACATTGGATGAAGGATTGACTAGTCTAACAAAGTCCAACCCCCACTGCTCAAACAACTCCTCAATTACTACCAACTTAAGTGTTGAACACACTGTACCACTGAGAGGGGGTGAATCAGTCATTTCCAAAAACTCTTTCACCTTTTGATCCTAAGAGAGAGTACCAGTTA
Source organism: Cryptomeria japonica (assembly GCF_030272615.1). NCBI lineage: Eukaryota > Viridiplantae > Streptophyta > Pinopsida > Cupressales > Cupressaceae > Cryptomeria > Cryptomeria japonica. Next base: position 220,255,764 of record NC_081406.1, on the reverse strand, counting down.
GCAAAGGAAACACAAGTAAACCTACCCGTGAGATAATGCAAGACCCGAAAATGCAATCACACAGAGGCACATCACATGACACTGGTATATATGAGGAAAACCCAGGATGGGAAAAACCTTGGTGAGAAAATTTGTTGGAGTCCACTACTCCAATCCACCCTCACAATGAAAGCACTAGTCACAACGTTTAGGGTACCGACCCAAGGAGCACCACTTGTGATTAATGGCACCAACCCCTGATTTAGGGCACCAACCCAAGGAGCACCAACCCCTGCACTGAGCTCCAACTCACTGAGATACAATATATAAAATCAATGCAATAATTATAATCTGGTTATAAAAGAGTTTTGTAACCTCACAGATAGGTTTCTTCACTGGTCCACCTCTACTCTACTCTCTACCAATTCTCTTCTCACTTTCCCTAACTCTTCTTCTACTTAGCCTCTACCTTGTCAGCTCTCCTCTCACTCTCTTCCTCTGCTCACCTCTGCTCACTACAACTGCCTTACCAGTTCAAGCTCTACCAGTTGCTTCCATAGTATTGGTTAAACCTTGTGTAATCCTTTCTTGTTGCTCCTTCTTTCCTGCTACTACTTCTTTCTTGCTAGTTAAAACACTACTAGCTATCTTGGCTGATGCACTTCTTGCAGCTTACCAAAATCTTAGACCTTTAGCAGTTGATCCCTTCCTAAGCCTTCTTACCAGTTGCAACTCCAAATACTCAATTGCTTAACTCTCACAATTAGATCAACTCTTTTCTTTCAAATGGCATCACACCTTCTGGCTGCATCCTCCAACAACACTCTTTTCATCGATTTTGACATGCATATTTATTGACAAGTCTTCCCACCAAAACCCAATTCAAACCCTAGCTAGTTAGGGTTTCTTCATTGACCTCGAGGAAAACCAGATCCAATTAGATCTCCTTCCAGGGGTTGACTACATGTAACAAATCAATCGATCTCCACCAATGTCGTGGCTTCCAATACACGTTTGTTAAGTTTAGAAAACATAGACAGTCTATCAGAAAGGCACTAGGTCAATCACCATAAATGGTTCGACAGATTGCATCACCAACCTCATTTTGCACTTGGACATTTTGCATTGATTGATGCCTCCCTTCGATCACCTCTATTCATCCTTCCTCGAGTGGCACACCTTTGCGACACATCCCATGAGTTTTGGGGTTTGTATTTAATGTCAACCAACTCTGCAACAACCTCGTCGGTGCACATACCATCTACTACTACATCCATGTCCACTTCCTCCACATGATACCTTTGTCGACATCCACTTTAGCTCACCATGTTGATCCAACACACTCACCGACCAATTACACATAACCAATGTATACCTCATATTACCGGTCCCTCTTTTCCTACCTGTTCTCTAACCCTTCCAATATACCTTTCTTTGTTGGATAACCTTCATACCTTCACCTTCCTTGTTCTAGTGGATCATGTTAGCCCATTCAATAATCATGTCAATCCTCAGCAGTAATCTCAAATGACACAACATGTGCATCTTCATTAGATAGAGAGCACTTCACTTTTGTTTCTCAGTTCACTTGGTAGTATGTCGATATCCTCCTTGTTTACCAAATGACATGTGTCTACCTTTATAGAGGTGATGTGCATAATATCTTCATGCCATCCATCTCCAATAATTATGCATATGTGGCAACACCACTTTCCATCTGTATACTGGTAAATCTATGTGTGCAACTGCAAAGCCTCATCTTCATTTGACTGGTTCTCTTCCCAACTGGTTTGCCAAGGAGGAAAACTTGCCATCTTAACGCTTGCTTCTCTACCCCGGTAGCACATCATGTCTTCACATGTTGATCTAATGCAAATCTCTAAACTCAACCTCGCGGGGCTTCCTCATCTTCTTCATTACTCATCTGGTCTATGCATCCAATTACTTGCCTTTGCTTACTTTGTCTTATCTCAGAGAGCCATAATGCACTCCATGCATGTTAGAAGATAAGCCAAGTAATTACCACTTACTGGTAGAAGTGAATCCTTGTCTCCTACAAGCTAATGATAGGAGAGAATCATTTATCAACATATTGTGCCCTTCTACTTTCGGTATTGCACAAATATGACCTCCTTGTGTGAGCAGATACATCTCCTACACATAATTCGGTAGACATCCCCTTTGTCTACCTTACTAACTTGTAGAAGCCCAAAATCTATCGGTCATATCACCATCCTATGATGACCTAGTCTTCCGGTGGGAGTCCCGTAGTTTCTCATCCACCTGCATACCAGTTCTACACTTTGTCATTATCTCACCCTACTAACTTGTCGGGTACATGCTTACCAGTTGGCAACATCTCAATGCCAACAAATTACTTTACCGGTCATCATAACATATGGTCTTAAATACTTGTCATCAACCTAATTCAACACTAGCTTGTGTATCGGTGATCTAAAATACTAGTTGACATCAAGGATAACAATACACTTCATCCTCCCATACTAGTTACCATATAGTACCAGTTGACATCAATGACAACACAATGCCAACAATCTCCCCCTTTGGCTTTGATGTCAACACATGTAGTATCTGGTATACTGGAGATTATTTCTTGCCCTTTGACAACAATGGAAAAGGTTCTTGACATCCGGTAAACTATAAGCTCTCTCTTCCCTTTTTGTACTGGATATTTGTTCCCTTTTTACCACTATGCTCTACAACTTCTCAACTAGCAACACTTGAACCGGAGAGGTGCCACCAATCTGTTTGACAAATTATCCCCCTGTGTAGGTAACTCACATCTTTTTCACATCTCCCTATATACTGGTACATGATGCAACAACAATGACACTAAATTCCTTCTATGTCAAGTGTATCATATACCAATCATAAAATATGACCGTGAACACCCCCTGAATCATAGTGCTCTGGTCTTCATTTTCTATTATGTCCTCAACTAGTACCCCAATTGCACTTTATACCAGTGGAAGTGAGCATCAATTAATGTTGATGGTCTTTCACTTCCATGACATCCATCCCATCTTTGTGACATGATCTTCCCTGACCATAATGCCAAGTCACATTGACTTCGTGTCAACTCTCACACCAGTTGACATCATTATGTCTCATACACATGGGATCGACTACTGATCCAACACATTGTCATTAAGGACAACTTATAATATCATCAAAGACATAAATTCATCTGTCCAAGCCACCTGAGCCATTGCAACACAACCAAAACATATTGACTCACATGTTCTTCAATATCGGTAATTGTCCCTACTAGCAACATACTACACATGCTAGTTTACTGTACCAATCCAATATTTCTGCTACTATACTTTATCCACTAGATCTCCTTCTTATGTCACATCCCACTTTCACACTTAAAACAGTGATCCATCTTGCCCATGTGAATGTGTAGCCAAGATACAAATTGTACACACTTTTTCATCTCAACTTTCTTCTCGTGTCGATAACTGCCCATCCTTAATCTTTGTCCTTCTCAACATTGAGGGTGAATGATTTGATCAATATGTAGCTCTTCCTCGGGATCTTCATCTCATTTAATATTTAAGAGAAATCACTTGTGCATTCAATGCACAGTGCTAGTCCATGGTCACGTTCTCTTCCTTCTTCCTCCATATAGGTTTCAACTCCATCTTCTTCTCATTTGTAGCCTTTTGAGTATGTCTCATCTTCTTCTACTGATAGGTCTTTTCTTTAGCAAGTTCTACAGTGTGACTGGATACATTGCCATAGAATCATACTACACTCATCCCAACTAGATGATTGGAAGACCTTCTATCAGATCGGTTTGATCTTCCTCTTAGGGTCATGTCATTGTAGCCAACTACTGGTTTCAACTAGCTTCTTGATCTTGTAGGAGCGGTTCTCCTTTGGGCATAGTTATTATGTCAGATGCCATATGCATGAATCATCTTCTTTCTACACTCATTACTTCTATGGCTAGATCCATTGTAGTTATAAAATATATAATTTATATTTCTTGAAGCAACAAATGGACTCTAGTTAGCATAATCGGGAGTAGGTTGATGCATGTTTCTACATTCTTATGTTCTATGCCCAAATTTCATTACATCTTTTACAAACTAAATTGCTATTCCTATGAAAAGCACTTTTTCTATTCCTAGACATCATTTTGCATTCCTCTACCCTATGGCCATATCCCTTACAAGCAAAACAGTAACCAGAGAATGGAGACTTATTACTTACAAATTCATTCTCCCAAACATGAGGTGATCTAACAGATTTGGCTTCTCCACTCCTACATCTTTGGGGTGTTGCATCTCTTTTTCTTCCACCAGTGGAGAGTTTTTTAGGTTGTCTTCTTGCATTCTTGTTACTGATGAACCTATCTTCTCTCAGCTCTCTTTTTCCTTTAGGATCTACTTTATTTCTTCTTGCTACATCGGTCTTCATTTTTAGCCTCAAATCCACACACGTTGTAGCTAGGTCAACCTTCTTTCTTGGTGCACTTCGGACTGTGAAGTTCTAATCCTTGTTATCTCCATTAGAGAAGACAAATTGAATGTCCTTGTGAGAGACATTCTCACTTGTGGAGCATTCACTAACACAATATCCTAATCCTCCGGTATCCTTGGTGTGTTTTTGTTTACTCAACATTTTGTCCAAGGCCTCAATGTTGCCATCATACCGGATCCTTACCTTGAGCTCATTTTGACACTTGTTAAGGTCTTTCCTGATGTTCTCCATTTCTCCTTCTAGGTCCTGACATTCTTTGTCCTTTTTCTCCACTTCTAGCTGGAGTTCCTCACATCTTCTCTCTTTAGCCTCAAAGACTGATTTTAATTCACTTGTCAATCCTTTCTCCTCTTCTAGTTGAGATGTCAATATGCAGATATTATTATTTGATTCTTCAAGGCATATTCTCAATTGGCTGCAATCTTCATGAACTGAATCTTTGTACCTCTTAAATTCCTTTCTAACATTTTGCAGCTCTTCTAGTGCACTTACCAGCTCACATTCAAGATCAACTTTGGCTTCATCTTCATCATCACTCACAAACACATCTAGCCGGTGGGATTTATCTACATTGTCACCTTCTGATGTGTACTCCTCACTTTTTGTCTCTTGAGACATGAAAAGGTGGGTTCCTTCTTCATTATTTTTGCTGCCACAGTTGGTTGATCTATCTTCATCATCTGCACATGTGTTTGTTTCATTGATCTTCTTTCTTCCATAAACTGGTTTTGCAGTGCTAGGTTCATTACCATAAATCTTCTTCAACTGGTTCAACAAACTCTTTGCTTATTTGCATCTGTCCACCTGTGCTGAAATATCATCTGAGGGCCCATAGAGTATATCCTTCATTGCTTCATCATTATATCAGTATCTTCTTTTTTCTTCTAAACTAGTGGGAGGACTGATATGACTAGGGATACCATTAACAACTGACATTGAAACATCATAACCTAAAGAGGACAGATAGACTTCCATTTTGCAACACCAAATGGAATAATTAGACCCATTAAACACTAGAGTTGGGATCGACTTGACCTTAACCATTATGTCTGAATACCAGAACCTATCCAAGGTGGAGAAAGTTTATCTAACAGGGAACCTAGGCTCTAATACCAATTGTTGAACATAATGTACCATTGAGAGGGGGCTGAATCAATGGTTTCTAAAAGCTCTTTCACCTTTTGATCCTAAGAGAGAGTCCTAGTTAGAAAAGTGAACACAAGACTCCACAATGCAATCACACAAAGGCGCATCACATGACACCGATATATACGAGGAAAATACAAGATGGGAAAAACCTTAGTGAGAAAAGTTGTTGGAGTCTATTGCTCCAATCCAGCCTCACAATGAAAGCATTGGTTACAACATTTAGGGAATCAACCCAAGGAGCACCACTCTTGATTTAGGGCACCAACCCAAGGAGCACCAACCCCTACACCCGAGCTCCAACTTGGTGAGATACAATAGATAAAATCAATACAATAATTATAATCTAGTTAAAAATGAGTTATGGAACCTTACAGATATGATTCTTCATCGGTCCACCTTTTCTCTACTCTCTACCGGTTCTCTTGTCACTTTCCCTAACTCTTCCTGTACTCGGCCTCTACCTTAACTGCTCTACTCTCACTCTATTCCTCTGCTCACTGCATCTCCCTTAATAGTTCAATCTCTACCAGTTTTATACCTTTCCACCTGTTTCCTAGTTGCTTCACCAATACTGGTTAAACCCTACTTAATCCTTGCATGTTGCTGCTTCTTTCCTGTAGTTACTTCTTTCCTACCAATTCAAACACTACCATTTGTCTTGACTGATGCACTTCTTGCATCTAACTAGAATCTCAAACCTTTACTGGTTGATCCCCTGATAAGCCTTCTTACCTGTTGCATCTCCAAATGCTTAGTTGCTTAACTCTCATAGTTAGATCAACTCTTTTCTTTTAACTGGCATCACACCTTTTAGCCATATCCTCCAACAACACTCTTTTCGTCGATTTTGACTTGCATATTTATCAACAAGTTTTCCCTCCAAAACCCAATTCAAACTTCAGGTGGTTAGGATTTCTTCATTGACCTTGAGGCAAACTAGATCCAATCAAATCTCCTTCCACAGATTGACCACCTGCAACAAATCAGTCAAGCTCTGCCAATCTCACAACTTTCAATATATGTTTGCTAACTTTAGCAAACAGAGATAGTCTATCAGAAAGGCACTAGGTCAATCACCATAAATGGTTTAGTAGATTGCATCACCAACCTTGTTCTACACCCAAACATTTTTCATCAATCAATGCCTCCCTTCAATCACCTATGTTTTTCCTTCATCGAGCTACATACCTCTGCAACACATCCCATGATTTTTGGGGTCTGTATTTGATGTCTACCAACTTTTCACAACCTTGTTGGTGCACATACCATCTACTAATGCATGCATGTCTACTACCTTGACTCCACGTGACACCTTTGTCAACATCCACCTTAGCTCACCATGTCAATCCAACAAGCTCACTGACCAATTACACACAACTGGTGTATGCCTCATACTACCGGTCCCTCTTTTCCTACATGTTCTCTAACCCTATTGGTATACCTTGGCTTGTTGGATAACCTTCATACCTTCACCTTCCTTGTGTTGGTTGATCATGTTAGCCTAGTCAACAATCATGTCGATCCTTAGTAGCAATCTCGGATGATACAACATGTGCATCTTCATCAAACAAAGAGCACTTCACTTTTGTCTCTCAGTCCACTTGGCAATATGTCGGTATCCTCCTTGTTTACCAAATGACATGTGTTTGTGTTCATACCGACAGTGTGCATGATATCTTCATGCCATCCATTTCCAATAATTATGCATATGTGGCAACACCACTTTCCATCTGCATACCGGTAACTCCATGTGTGAAACTGCAAAGCCTCATCTTTATTTGACTGGTTCTCTTCCCAACTGATTTGCCAAGGAGGCAAACTCACCATCTTAACTCTTCCTTCTGTACCCCGGTAGCACATCATGTTTTTACATGCTGATCTAGTGCACATTTCTGAACTCAACCTCAGGGGGCTTCCTCATCTTCTTCATTACTCATCTGGTCTATGTATCCAATTACCTACCTTTTCTTACTCTATCTAATCTTAGAGAGCCATAATGATTTCCATGCATGTTAGGAGACAAGCCAAGCAATTACCACTTACCGCTAGAAGTGAATCCTTTTCTACTATGGGCCAATGACGGGAGAGAATCAATTATCAACATATTATACCCTTTTGCTTCTGGTGTTGCACAAATATGACCTCCTTGTGTGAGCAGATACATATCCTACACATAATCTGGTAGACATCCCCTTTGTCTAGCTTACTAACTTGTAGCAATCGAAACTCTGCTAGTCATATCACCATCCTATGATGACTTATTCTTCCATTGGGAGTCCTTCTATTTCACATCCACCTGCATACCAGTTCTCCACTTTGTCATTAGCTCACCCTACTAACTTGTTGGGAACAACTTACCAATTGTTAACATCTCAATGCCAACACATTACTTTACCGATCATCATACCATATGGTCTTCAATACTTGTCATCAACACAACTCAACACTAACTTGTGTACCTGTGATCTGCAATACTAGTTTTCATCAAGTATAACAATACACTTCAACCTCCCATATCAGTTACCATACAGTACCGGTCGACATCAATGACAACACCATGCCAACAATAAGAGGAAGGGTAGCCAGGTTAGGCTTGCCAATAAACTACTGACATTGTTCGCACTTGCAACCCCAAATGTATGCATCTTTGAATAAGGTTGGCCAATAGTATCTTTCATGCAAAATTTTATGTGCAACGACAAGTGCTGAAAAGTGTCCTCCACAAGCAAGATCATGAAATATTTAAGGCAATCTTACTTGTTGTTTCTTGTCAATGCAACGTAAGAAATTTTCATCTATGCCTTTTATATAAACCATTATCCCAAAGGACAAAGTTCATTTCTTTCAACTTCAAGGTATGTTTCTCATTGTGTGACATATGTGAAGGGAATTCACCATATATGATAAAATATGCTATGTCAGAATACCACTCATCTGTGGTGCTAATGAACAAAACTTTGAGAAGATCTTGATTCCTACCTTCATTCTTGAGCACTACTTCTTCATCAGATTTATTATTAGAAATTAACTAGCATAAACCTTTACCATGAACCAAATTAGTAGGCTTTATCTTCATGTCATATTCCTGAATTCTCACAACCTAGTTGCCTCTTTTGGTTCCAAATTCATGTTGTGTTAGAATAGACATGAGAATTGAGAATGTAAAATCTAAAATGTTTTACTGCTTTTACTACGAAAAAGGCATGCTTCTCCATTGAAGACAATTTTAGTTCATGAGTTTTCAAAGGGTAACTCATAAAAGCTATGGGTGACTCCACATCTTCACTATTCTTTTGCATCAATATAGCTAAACAACTATGATCTGATGCATAATTGTACATTATGAATTCTTCAGTGTAATCTAGACATACCAAGACTGGAGCATGAGCAATAGCTTCCTTAATCTCATTTAAATATTTCTTACCTTTAGGACTCCATTTGAAAAGAGATTTCCCTTTCATCATGTCAACTATGTGATGACTCTGTTAAGTAAAATATGGAATGAACCTTTGCAAGAAGGTTACTTTACCGAAGAACGAATGTAGAACAGTTTTACTTGTAGGCAAAGAAAGACTACAAATAGCTTCAACTCTTTCAGCATCGATCTTGATACCTTACTTAGACACAATGTGTCCAAGAAACTTTCCCTCTGTAACCCCAAAAACTGATTTCTTGAGATTGAGAGATATCCCATGTTGTCAACACTTCTCTAGCACTTGTTTCAAATTGTAGCATCCTAAAATTGCGACACTTGCAATTTCGACCGCATTTGGGTCTTCACGATGGTGATGCAACACGGAACCTAAATGGAGACCCTAAAACTTGTTCATAACATCAAAAACTGCATTTTTCAGCACCTTGGCCTGATCCTCCTTGCACCCTGCTGTCCCGGGAGGTGGGACCAGAGCGCCCAGTGCCCTGGTCAGGACTAGGGCGCCTAGCGCCCTAGTCCCCCAGGACCATGGCGCCCAGCGCCCTGGTCCCTGGCCCTGTTTTGGGCCCGGTCTCCTATGGGACTTTGGGCCTTTTTGTTTGCAATTTGGAAAATAACATTTCCTGGTCGGCCTAAGGTCAGGAAAATCAGTCTTTTAACCCTAATTGGCAAGTATATAAACTACATTTTCCTCTCTCATTTGGAGGGGGGCGAAAAAGGTGGAAACAATATTCAAACATTCAAGCATTCAAGCATTCAAGCATTCAAGCATTCCTTCAAGCAATTGATCATTCTAAGTCTCCATTCAAGGCTAAGTGTTGCATTCAAGACAAGGATTCAACCATTGAAGAGGAGATCACATACTACAACATACAACATACAACATACAACAACATCTATACCTTCGCATATAAGGATACAAACATCCTTACAACAAGGTATTAGTACTTGTTTTACATTACATTTACAGCATTTCTCATTTCTTGGTTAATTCCAAAACCGGGGTTTGACCTAAAGGCAAACCCCTCATCCCTAACCCCCCAATCATCCTCTCTTTTCTATGTGTAGGTTGCAGGTACGCGGCTGTAATTGAAGATCTGGAATCCTTGTGCAGGGACGAACAGATCCCCCTTCGTTTCGCGGATTTTTCGGAGGACCGTGTGCACGTCGGGCACCATCGTCCCATCAACTTTTGCTCAAATTTGCAGAACAGCACCGTCTCGACATTTTACTGCTAATTCCAGGTCCGCAGCTTCATATCATATCCCTATCTCTGTTTTAAGCGAATCTTCCCTACTTTACATGCATTCCTAGCTTAATCATTCTATCCACATTTCTTTACAAAAGAGGGTATCCTTGCTATCACAACCCTTGAAACTCATATAGAATCCAATTTTGCATTGCGTGGGATTGGATCTTGTGGGTTTCAACCCCTCTTTTGAATGTAAAGTCTTTCCCAAGTGAAAACCATCAACCCTAGTGACTCTCCCCTCTCTCTCCTCGGAGTTGGGGAGGGGAGAATGACTAGGGTTCGATTTTTCCGCTTTACATTTTGGTGAACCCGACATGAACATCCTTTTTGATTATTCATAGTTAGATCTGAAAATTGGATTCCTTGATTACATTTCCATGTTTGATCTTTTGCAAAATTTTAGAGGTTAATTGCATAAAAACCCTAAATTTTCTTTTTAAGTAATTAAGCTTGTGAAATGTTTAATTGTTAATGCTTGTTTCAGATCTGCCCTTCTATTACAAATTGTCAATTCATATTTGTGCTTTAATTTTGAAAATTAAGCGGTTAAGTGTCAAAACCTTGATTTTTGAAAACCTCTTGATTCAACCTTTGTCCGACAATTTCACTGATCAAAACATCTCCAAATCAGCTGTAACTTTGGATTCCGCAATAAAATCACAATATCTTTCATCCCTGAAAATTTGGAAAAAAGTTGCGAGGACCATGTGCACCCTGAGCGCCATTGTCCCCGACATTTTTTCCAAAATTTTGGGAGCTAGATCTTACTGTATTTTTCTGCTAAAATCCAAAATTTTGGCTGATTTTATCAATTTTAACACTTTCAAAATTACAGTCAAAGTTGGTCTAGTGATTGCTTGGATTGAGGCTTCTAATCATTCAAAAATTGTTGAAATTGAAATTTGTGTCAAAATTGTGTTTCTTACAGTCCTAAATCTAAAAAGTGTGTTATCATTCATTCGAAATTTCAGTGATTTATTCAAATTTTTGCAATTTGTGACTTTTGAAATTAAGTGCTTAATTACAACAACTTTGATTTTCGCTTTCAAAATTGAATTTTGCATGAAATTGAGTCAACTTTCAAATTTCAAAACTTACATTGCTTTTGGTATTCCCTCTAAAATCATAAAATTCAAAATTTCAGTTTCCCTCTCTTTTTCAAAATTCAAATTTTGCATTTTTCGACAATCTTGGTAGGGTTCAATTTTGAGATTGCAACTTTAATTTGGCCTATCTACAGATCGTAAAATCACTCAATTTTTTCAGGTTAGCTGTAAAATCATCATAACTTTCATCCCTGCAAATTTCGAAAAAAGTTGCGAGGACCGTGTGCACCTCGAGCGCCACGGTCCCGGACATTTTTTCTGAAATTTCGGGAGATTGTCCTGATTGTATTTAACAGCTTAAATCTAGAAGATTGGCTGGTTTTACTGAAATTTGCTACCTCTAAAATTCAAAATCTTCTCTCTCTCTTTAGTGCATGAGTTTTACAACAATAAGTCCTACCTACACTATTCCCGTTAGACGAAGCCTTAGAATTAAGTCTTTCCAAGGTTTAATTACTGAGGAGATGGAACCTAATTTGAATGGTCTTTTTAACGAGGACATGGGTAATTCCTCTAATCCTCTTAATGATGAAGAAGCTCTCCATGAGGTTTCTGTAGAACAACTTTCAAAATTGGATAACCAATTTGACAATTTTCGACAGTGGATGTCTCAAGAATACCCCGATAGTCAAGCTCTTTCATTAATTGAGGGTCTAAAACGTATGCTTCAAAGTGATAAGAATGGAATTGATATTTTGTGTGGTATTGTACACATTGTGGATTTGAATGTGATGCCTATGAAGAGTTGTGCCAAAACTTTGGGTTATACACAACCTCCTACTCAAGTCAATCATTCTATTCCTTTGACGACTCCTATTGCTAGTATACCTACTTTTACATCAAACATAATGACTACTTCAATATAGGACATTCCTCCTATGATCACTAATCATGGGGGCAATCCTTCTTCTTCAATTAACCCTCTTCCTTCATTCAATCCGACTTCTTCATTCATTCCTTCAATGAGTGTTCCTATTATATCTCCACAAATGAACATGACGCAAGGGGGCAATTCATTTAACCATTCCATTCCTCCTTGTAGTGTTCCTCCTGTTCAATCATCTCCTATGACTAACTATCATAGTGTCCCACCACCTTACTCTCTACCTTCTTTCAATAACATAACACCTCCATCACAATCTAACATGTCTAATATGAACTCTTCGACTGAAGCGACCATTAACAATCTTGCACAAACTGTCTCTTCTTTACAGCAACAAATTGCCTCTATGAATCAATCTAAGTTTAGTGTGCCCACATTTGATGTTGCGAGCCCAATTTCTCTTGATATTGTTCGAGCTATTCCCCCTAAACATGTTGAAATTCCGCATTTGGAGCTTTATAATGGTAAGGGTGATCCTCTAACACATGTTAAGACCTTTCAAATAATATGTACTGATTTTGCTTATGACCAAAGGTTGCTTGCAAAACTGTTTACTAGAACATTAAGAGACAAAGCCCTACAATGGTATTGCTCGTTGCCTTCCTATTCTATTACTTCTTTTGAACAACTTGCAAATGCTTTCATTCAACAATTTCAAAACAATATAAGTCCTAAAGTTACTTTGATTGATTTAATGCATTGTAAACAAGGTGTTAAAGAAAAAATGACTGATTTCATTGGTAGATATAAGCATTTGTATGCTCAAATTTCTTTTCCAGTGCCTGACAATGATATTCAAAGAATCTTTATTTCTAATTTACAAAAAGACATTAGAGAAAAACTCTTGTTTTCTGAGTTTACTTCTTTCCAACAGTTGTGCGCAACTCTTCACAATTATCAACTGACTGTGAGTCAAATGGAACAATCACATCCTATGGCTCCGAGTGATAAGGGTGATAATAGTCAACAACCATTTGGGAAGTTTAAACCGAACAGAGAGTCCATTAAATTCAATGAAAACATCATCAACAACAATGTGAATGCAGCATCAGGTGCGCCTCCTATTTCTAAGTTTTTCAAGAAAGAAAGAAAGTTTACTCCTTTGAATGAATCATTGCATAGTATTATGAATAAGTTATTGGAACAAAATGTGCTTACTCTTCCTCATATAAGGCAAATTGATCCTGCAAAGATTACTTCACCTTATTTTGATAACAAATCTTTTTGTCAATTTCATCGTCATCCCGGGCATGATACTGAAAAATGTTTTGCTTTAAAGGGTAAAATTCAAGATTTGATTGATAATAATACTATCTCTGTTTCTGGAGTGAATGATAAAGGCAACACATCTGTAGCTCCTCCTAACCAAAATCTTCAGATTTTCACTGATCCATTGCCTTCTCATACCTCTAATGCGATTGATACTACTGATTCCTCTGTCTCACCTGATGATCTTGTGTCTATGACTCCGAATGTGATTAACTTTGTAGAGTAGCAGAAAATCCCTAAAGAACTTTCCATCACATTTGATTCCAGTGAAACTATCAGGGCACCTGATGGTCCTTTATATATAGTTGTAAAAGTAAAAAATACACCTTGCCGTGGAGTGCTTATTGATCCTTCTTGTATGGTTAATATCATTACTGAAGAATTTCTTTTTACTTTGCAATTGAATCAAGTGATCTATGATGAAACAAATGTGGTTGTGAAATTATTTGATACATTTTCTTCTCCTGCAATTGGTTCTATTACATTACCTATTAAGGTCCATAACAAATCCCTTGATGTGGACATTGCTATTATTCCATCATCCGAACAATTTCGTGTGAAGCTAGGCTATCCTTGGCTATCTTCCATGAAAGCTATTGCTTTTCCTATTCACAAGTGTTTGAAATTTCCCCATAATGGTGAAGTTGTTATTATCAGTCATAGTCTCTTTAAACCAGCTGAAAGAACTTATAGCGTTCCTATTGATTACTTTTGGCCTAAACAATTCCAATCTCTTCCTCCACGAAGTGATCATCTTTTCAAATCTTATCAAAAGTGGAAAAAAGCTATGATCCTTTCTCTAAGTGAACCTAGAACACCCAAACTTGATATTCCTATCATTCTTGAGAAGGAAGTTCTTCCTTTGAAAGATAAAACTAATGTCTTTCCTCAAGAAGATTCCTCACCCATTCCTATGGATGTGACTATGCCTATATCTAATAAACTTCCCAAAAGTAGACCTATCCCTCCTCGTCATGATGGACTTGGTCTCCTTCCAAAACCAAATACTCCTCCCTTATATGGAGCGGTTCCTCCTCCTTCCTCTTATGGAGAGAAGAGACCTTCCTCTTCTCCTATTATTCAACCTAAGAGACCACAACCTAAACACCCAAGTGATAAGGATGAGAACATTCCTCCTCCTCAATCTTCGCAACTTCCTACTAAGACTAGACGAAATCGTTCTGCACGTGAACGCTGACGAAAGCGTCATCTTAGAGCTCAGGCAGCTACCTCTCAAACTTTACAATCTCCAAAAACACCTTCAACAAGCATTATTCCATTTTCTCCAAAATCTCCTAAACATAAGATACATGATGGTCTTGATCCTGTGCGAGTTAAAGATCCTATTTTTATAAATCTTGATGATGATATAGATGAAAATGTTATTCATGATGAAAATGTTACTCCTGTTCATTCTGATAGTGAATATGAATATGTTGATACTGATAACCATTTATCTAACGCATTTTCTAAAGCACTTATCCTAGCTCCTAGACAAGAACACCGCGGCTTGGGATATGAACATAGCCCTTGTTTGGATCTTGTGATAGCTCCATCTGCTGTGTTAGATGTTCCTCCTCTAGCGTGTTTCCTACCTTCCCGAAACATTGATCAGCAAGATCGGGGGGTAGATGACATGCTAGACTAGTTTCATTAGCATAGAAGATTCTCTCCACCTCTATTTCTTTTGTTACTTCTTCTATATGTTACTCTCATTCTTCTATTTGTTGTCCTTAGTGTTGTCTACTTGAGGACGATGCAAAACATTGAGATCTCTCGATCTCTCTCATGTTGACTCAAAAGACACATGTGTTCCCTTCTTCTAGGTGACCTTCCTTGATTGGGGAATGAAGAACAATTATGCATACATACATATGATATACATGAATTATCATACAACATACTGACCCCGAGGAAAGCGAAGTCACCTTGTGCTTTGTGTTTTGTGTCTATTATCCTTGGGCTTATCTCACACTTGGGGGCTAAATCCTTGCGATAACGTGCTCCTTTCCTTTCTCATTTCTTATATGTATCACTACCTTAAAGCAATCACCCCCGGTGAGGCGTGTGCGATCGCTTTAATGTAGGGGGGCATACATCCCGTCCATATCTTTTCAAGATATTTGAAAATTTCTTGGCGAATTTAGCTTTGCCTTGAAATTTTTTGATATCTTTCTTGCATGACTTATAGTGAGGGAACCTTACTACTGACAGTCATGGTTCTCCCTCGTGATCTTCCCTTTTACTTTGTCAATCGAAGTCGTAAGATCCTTAGTCCACTGGGGGCTTGGTGTATCTTGCCTCCTTGACGTGGTGAAAGTTTTTCAATGTTGTTTCCTTCTACTTTACCGGAAGTATGAGCGTACGCTTATACTCCCGCTAAAGTGGGGGCTAAATGTAGCATCCTAAAATTTGCTACACTTGCAATTTCGACCGCATTTGGGTCTTCACGATGGCGATGCAACATGGAACCTGAATGGAGACCCCAAAACTTGTTCATAACATCAAAAGCTGCATTTTTCAGCACCCTGGCCTGATCCTCCTTGCACCCTGCTATCCCGGGAGGTGAGACCAGAGCACCCAGTGCCCTAGTCCTTCAGGACTAGGGTGCCTAGCGCCCTGGTCCCCCAGGACCATGGCGCCTAGCGCCCTGGTCCCTGGCCCTATTTTGGGCCCGGTCTCCTATGGGACTTCGGGCCTTTTTGTTTGCAATTTGGAAAATAACATTTCCTGGTCGGCCTAAGGTCGGGAAAATTAGTCTTTTAACCCTAATTGGCAAGTATATAAACTACATTTTCCTCTCTCATTTGGAGGGGGGCGAAAAAGGTGGAAACGATATTCAAACATTCAAGCATTCAAGCATTCAAGCATTCAAGCATTCCTTCAAGCAATTGATCATTCTAAGTCTCCATTCAAGGCTAAGTGTTGCATTCAAGACAAGGATTCAACCATTGAAGAGGAGATCACATACTACAACATACAACATACAACATACAACAACATCTATACCTTCGCATATAAGGATACAAACATCCTTACAACAAGGTATTAGTACTTGTTTTACATTACATTTACAGCATTTCTCATTTCTTGGTTAATTCCAAAACTGGGGTTTGACCTAAAGGAAAACCCCTCATCCCTAACCCCCCAATCATCCTCTCTTTTCTGTGTGTAGGTTGCAGGTACGCGGCTGTAATTGAAGATCTGGAATCCTTGTGCAGAGACGAACAGATCCCCCTTCATTTCGCGGATTTTTCGGAGGACCGTGTGCACGCCGGGCGCCATCGTCCCGTCAACTTTCGCTCAAATTTGCAGAACAGCACCGTCTCGACATTTTACTACTAATTCCAGGTCCGCAGCTTCATATCATATCCCTATCTCTATTTTTAAGCGAATCTTCCCTACTTTACATGCATTCCTAGCTTAATCATTCTATCCACATTTCTTTACAAAAGAGGGTATCCTTGCTATCACAACCCTTGAAACTCATATAGAATCCAATCTTGCATTGCGTGGGATTGGATCTTGTGGGTTTCAACCCCTCTTTTGAATGTAAAGTCTTTCCCAAGTGAAAACCATCAACCCTAGTGACTCTCCCTTCTCTCTCCTCGGAGTTGGGGAGGGGAGAACGACTAGGGTTCGATTTTTCCGCTTTACACAAATGATGAATATTATCTTGATGTCACTTAGATAAAACTATCAAATCATCAAGATAAACCATATTCAACTTACCATGGAAGTCTCAGAAATCCAAATCCATCGCACTCTAAAAAGTTGCTCCTGCATTTATCAACCTGAAAGGTATTATGTGGTATGCAAAAGTGCCCCATGGGGTTGTAAAAGCAGTTTTATGCTGATCTAGTTCAACAACGTCTACTTGGTTATATCCTTAAAATATGTCCAATATAGACAACATCTCAAACCCTATAACTGTTTGCAATACTTGATCCATGATAGGCAACGAATAATTGTCCTTCAAAGAAGCTTTATTTAAATTCCAAAAATCAACACAAATCTAGATTTCTCCATTTTTCTTGCACATAGGTACAATGTTATCTATCCAAGTGGAATGATGAATAAGAAAAATGATTCTTTCCTTTAACATCTTCTGAATTTCAGCAAAGATGGTATCGGATATCTTTGGGTTATACTACCTTTGTTTCTGTCTGAATGGAGCAAAGCCCAGCTAGAGGAGAATTTCAAGACAAAGTTCTTCAGGATGGAAAGGCTTCAAGTCATCATAGGAATATGCAAGAAGATCAAAATATTGTTGCAATAAAGTGACAAACATTTGCTTCTCTTCACTAGAACAACACTTCCCATTGTTAATCATTTTTGGATTATCACTTGTCCCTAAATTTACCTGCTCATATTCCATTGTGCTGGCACTTGTATTCTATTTCTTCTTGACATAGCGATCATGTTTGTCAAAGAGGTTTTCAAGAGATAAAAGACCCTTAGGAATCTTGTTTCCCTTCAATTGTAAGAACTTTTCACCAGTTTGAGGATCAACTTCTTCCACTGCTCCTCTTGAGGGAGATTGACTACCTTCAAATTAAAGATCATCAAAATTATCAATAGTTTGCAAAAAAATAACAACATGTTGATCATCATTAAACACTTGGTGGAAAAATCATCTGAATAGTATACTTGGGACCTCAAAAATACTTATGCAGAATTAGTAAGGTAGTAGAAATTGCCAAGGAATCTTCTCTATCATTGAATTATCTTGGACTAACAGATATATCAAAAGCATCAAAAGCTTCTATCGAATCCCAAACATGGTTCTAATAGTTCTTCAGCCTATGACTTCTTGTTTGATAAATACTCCTTACTTGACACACTATCAATTCTGCATCTCCTTGAGCATTCAAATTTTTAATTCCTTTCTTCTGAGCAACATTCATGCCCAAAAGGAGAGCTTCATACTCAGAAGTATTATTAGTGTTGTCAAATTGAAATTTGAAAGAAAATGGAAAAAATTTACCATCAGGAGACACCAACACAATACTTGTCCATGATCCAGTAGAAGAACAACTACCATCAAATTCCAAGGTCCAAACATCATAAGGACCTCCCACACTAATATTGTCAAAATTGCAAGGTTCCTCTAACAAAGTTGAAGAACCTATAGACACTGCAGTAACACTTTCATTGTCACTTGAATTCTCTTCAAGTGAAACCAAATCATCTAGCTCAGATACAACTACAAACTCATCATCAATCATAAACTCATCATCAACATACAAGAAATAATTTCCCATACAAGATGACTCAAAAATAATTTGAGCCCATTGATCATTTGACTTCACAACTGTGTATTGTGATTCTTTTTTTGGTAGTAACTTCTTGATTTCCCCTTTCACAAGAATGCTAGCCTTTATCATATCTATACTTAACCCGCCTCCAATATCTCTACAAAAATTCCTTCCAAGAAGAATACCATATGAGGTTGGCACATCAACTATCAACACTATCATTTTGATCTTCTTCTCTGGGAATGCAACAAATGCAAATTGTGCATCCTTAATCTAGCCTATCAATGGTACTTGTTTATTATCCATGAAAAAACACCTACCAAAGGTCTTAGTCAAAGTTAGACTAAGAGCATTTGCAACCTTTGCAGGCATCACATTATTTGATGTACTAGAATCTATGAAACAATTGCTTAACTTGTGACCATTAATCAATAAGGAAATATAAAATGGTTCAATTTTCTCCAAAGGGGTAGGAGAAGTCACTAAGTTGTTTTGAGAAACATGACTTTTGGGAAGTACTTGAAACTTTTTATTTTTCCTTGACAAAATTAACTAACTAATCAAACTGATCCAGGTTAGGCCTCAAATATTTTACTTCAGATATTTGAACCTTTTTTTTCTTAGCATGATCCATTATGTCAAAATGCTTGAAAATAACTTATCAAAGATTGAGAAAGATTCTCACTTTTAGGATTTGAAATATTTGGTGCACTAGTCTTCAATGCAGCTGTTGAAATATGTGTAGGAGTTGAAGGAGCACTTACATGTTTATCCTTCGCATTATCTTTTGAAGGATTTGAGGTGTCCTTTTGGTGGATTTGGCAAAGGAGTTCCATTCTTGGAAATGGTAACCAAAAAGAGTTGATAATCCTTCACTTATGTCAAATCATCACTCTTTGCATTCACTTGCAACTGATTAGCTTGAGCTTGCCAATGAGTGACAACTGCAAAGACATCTCCATCATGGCACTCTCCACAATTCTATGCAATATATTGTTATAAAATCTATATGGTTTTCTTTCATTAGAATAACAAAGAAATATACCTTCATCACATCTAGGATCAAATTTCCCAATGATATCATCTCTCCTGATATAACATTTACTACCAAAAATTCTGAAATACTTAACTGTAGGTGTATTGCCAAACCATAATTCCTAAAGTGTCTTACCGGTCTCTCCTTTGATATCTACTCTATTGAATGTATAAACCGATGTGCTCACTGCTTCCCTCCATTAGTTATGAGGTAGACTAGCTTCCATCATCATTGTTCTAGTAGCATCAAAGATAATTATGATCTTCCTTTCCACAACTCCATTCTGATGAGGTGTCTCAAGAGCAGAAAATTATCTTCTTATACCATGCTTGTCACAAAAGTTATTAAACTTACCGGATGTGAATTCTCCACCATGCTCTAATCTCAGACATTTAATCTTCAATCCTGTCTTAGTTTTCACTTTAGCCTTAAAGATTCTAAACTTTTCAAATGCTTGAGATTTTTCTTTCAGAAAAGTAACCCACATCATTCTAGAATAGTCATCAATAATTAGCATGAAATATCTATCACATTGAAAATATTTAACTCTAGTAGGGCAACACAAATTAGTATGAATAAGATCGAGACATCATTTGATTTATCTTGTATACCCATAAAAGAGGTTTTGACCTGTTTACCCATTTGACATTCTTTACATACCAGATTATAGGGCTTCATAATCTTAGGTATATCCCTAACTACCTTAGTTGAGCTGATCTTCACAATGCAATCAAAATTCACATGACACATCCTTTTATGCCATAGCCAACTCTCATCAATATTTGTTATCAAACATGTCTTCTCACCAAAGTTTAAATGAAATACATTACCTTTTGTCTGTGTACCGGTTGCAATCTTCAAGCCAGATCTGTTAATGATTTTGCATTTTCCATCCTTGAACTGCAATTGAAATCCCTTGTCTACAAATTGTCCTACACTCAAAAGATTATGCCTCAAACCTTTAACATAATAAACATTGTCATTATTGTTCTTACCATCCAATGATATAGTTCATTTTCCTTTGATCATACATGCTTTGTCATCTCCAAATCTAACTAGACCACCATCAAATTCTTGCAAAGATAGAAACTTCCCTTAATCTCCAGTCATATGATGTGAACAACCACTGTCAATTACCCATTCATATTTGTCTTCAATTTTAGCAACAAGTGCCTCTTCCAATACTAGACCATATTCCTTGATATCCAAGAACACCCATTCCTTCATATCCAAGAACACCCATTCCTTCCCATTTCCAGATCCACTAGTAGATTCTTTTGTCGGTTCATCATCAAAATCAGTAATGCCTTCCTCATCCGCTGTGTAAAATGATTTGTCTCTATTTTTCTTGTATTTATACTTGTTCTCATATCTAGGGTTAGGCTTAAATGATCTTCTAACTCTTTCTTCAAGTCTTAAATTTCTTTCGGGACATCTAAATGAAAATTGACCAATCTTCTTAAATGCAAAATATTTAAAAGGTGCTTTTCCTTCATACTTACTTCCTATTGGTCCTTTAGGTACTCTTCTACTAAATAGTGCTTCAAGTTTCTCAAACTCATAATCTTCTCTCTTCATATCTTCCAATTCCTTTGCATATAAGGCTTTCCAGTCTTGCTTACCAGTTGTAGATGTAGATGCATGAAAAGATGGTTCATACTTCATATCTCCAGAAGGTCCAAATTCTTCAAGCTCAAAAGCAAATAGTTTCCCAACCAAAGTATCTCTATTGACAAACATATTAACCATTGTTCTGAACTCATTAATTATAGTAGGCTTCATTTTGTAAGCCAGTGGTAGGGCTGTTAGAATTTTAGAAAGAATTTCATCTTCGCTCAGAGTTCCACCACAACATTGAATTCCCATAACAATCTCATTTACCCTTTCCATGAATGCAGTAATCCTTTCATCTTCTTCCATCTTCATGTTTTCATATCTCACTCGGTAACCATCAAGTTTATCAATCTTCACTGTAGGGTCACCTTCATTAAGAATCTCCAACTTATCCCATATATCCTTTTCAAATGATTTTTCAGTTAATCCCATTATTTGCTAATCAGAAAGTGCACACAAGAGGGTTTCTCTTTCTCTACAATCATTCTCAAGTTCCTTGTCCAGGTTTGTCAGAGGAGGATTGCCACATCCTAGATTATAGGGTGTGAATCCATTCTGTGTGATCTCCCAAATCTCCTTGCCAAGACATCTCAAATGAGTCTCCATCCAAATCTTGCATACTATGTAATTTGTTCCGTCAAGCCTCAGAATATCCCTTCAAAAGATAGCTCCAGAAGAACTAGATAAACTTGAACTGTTAGCTACCATAAGATCTTCCTCAAGCGGTTAAGATTTCTGCAGAGAGTACCATAGCTCTGATACCAATTGTTAGATAGTTAAAATAATCAGAAGACAATTGAGAGGGGGGAGGTGGTGAATCAGTTGTCACAAATTACCGGAACCATTAGCAATTTAAACTTTAATATTTGAACTGAAAACATTAATACTGGAATAGCAGTTAAACCAATTAAGCATAAATAATAATCACAAAATAAATAACATCCACATAACACCAAGATTTGTACGTGGAAAACTCAGTAAAGGGAAAAACCATAGTGGGAAGCCTACCCAAAGTCAGATACTACTTCTGCAGTATGTGAATTACGATTGAGGGGGCTACACTTGTAGAAATGCCAACAACCTAGAGCACACTGCTCATCACAAAATGAGCCTCAGTGACTACATAGAAATATAGACTACAATCTAGAGAAGTGTTGAACTACAAAAGATAGCATCTCATATGCCTAAGTACAGTTTCGGTTAAGCTCAATACTAGAGGACGAAATCCTCTTACATAAAACCAATTCAATCTCCAATGATCGACCAACTCCTCTGCCTCAATGATATTACATTATTCAAACATTATATTCTTTGACCATGACCTCTAACAATAACCTTGATGATCTAAAATTAGATCTTACATCTATATATACAAACCCTTGACCATAAACAATTAGGTTGGCTACCAGACAATAAACTGATTACATAATTACAAACCATGTCGGCCTAAAACCAAACAAATAATATCCAACACATAATAAATCCTAGAAATAAATTAATAGATCCTTTCCACACATTACATTAAAGTCGGTCCATAACCTAGATCAACCAGGACCAAGTATAGGTCCACATGCTACAACAATGATCTTTATCCACCAAGTCTTGAATATCAACAACATCCTGAAACTCCACCAAAAGATGCACCAACACCACTTATGCAATTCATCAAAGATCTCCACCAAAATCTCTGCCAGTGAAACCCTCGCCGGAACTAGAAACCAAGCTTCTAGGCAAGAAGGATAGAATCCAATCACTAGACCAAAACCAACAATCCAAATATGAGCATGATTATCATGAACAAGCCAATTCCATCACCAAACTATACTAGAGCCTACCGAATTATGTCGAATCCAAGCTAACCACAAACCACTCAACCTACTAGGACCAGAAGGGTTCCAGTAAAGCATTCAAACAACTAGTGTTGGCATCAATGAAAAAACATCAATGCAACACATAATAAATTCCACCAAATGGCCAATAAGAACTCCAATAGTGAAATATTTCAAGGTATTTTGAAGCAACTACTATATCATAAGAGATGAAGACAATCTCAGAAAGTTTGACAATAGAGAAGATGAAGGCATATTCCAAGGATATTCTAAAAGGAGTAAGGCATATTTATGCTTCAATAAAAGGTTGAACAAGATTGTTGAAAGTGCAAATGTGAAAGTTGATGAAGATACTTCTAAAGAGTCTGACAAATTGGTAGGAAATGAATCAGATGAAGTGGATGATAGAAAAAAGAGAAGAGAAAATTAGAGAAGGAGAAGAAGAAAAGGAATCTCAAGATTCTTCGACATATAAGACCCTATGATATGTTCAAAAGAATCATTTAGTGGATCAGATTATTGGAGACAAGAACAAAGGAATCATCACAAAAAGTAAAGTAGCTCACGAACAAGTCTTGTTATGTTTACTTTTAGAGATTGATCTAAAAACAATAGAAGAAGCTTGCAATGATCAGAATTGGGTGAAGGCAATGAAAGAGAGTTGGATCATATTGAGAAGAATTAGATGTGGGAATTAGTTCACAGACTGGCATATAAGAATGTGATTAAAACAAAGTGGGTATTCTGAAACAAGCTGGATGAAGATGGAAAGGTTGCGAGAAATAAAGAAAGGTTGGTTTGTATCGGTTACACTCAAGTTGAAGGAATTGACTTTGAGGAGACATATGCCTGGGTTTCTTGAATGGAGGGAATTAGAATGTTTCTTTCTTTTGCAACTTTTAAGGATTTCAAGGTTTATCAAGTGGTTGTGAAATCAACAATTTTGAATGGAGAATTGAAAGAGAAGTTTACATTGAACAATCAGAAAGATTTAAGTTGAAAAATGATCCAAAAATTATTTGGAGATTGAAGAAGCCTCTATATGGATTGAAATAAGCCCCTAGAGCTTGATATGGAAGGCTAGATAAATATTTGATTGATAAAGGTTTTCAAAAGGGTCTATTGATAGCAGTTTATATTTCAAAATTGATTTAGATAAAATCTTAATTGTTGTAGTGTATACTGATGACATAATTTTTGGAGGAAATGAAGGGATGTACAAAAAATTTGCTAATAAGATGTAGAAGGTGTTAGACAGTTCAGATAACTGAAAAACAACTAAGAGGGAGGGGGGGTGAATTAGTTGTCACAGATTACCAGAGGAATTAGCAATTTAAACTTTAATACTAGATCCCTAAACAATAATACCAAAATAATAGGTAATCCAATTAAGCATAAATAATAATCACAAAATAAAAGCCATCCACACAACACCAAGATTTGTACGTGGAAAACCCGGTAAAGGGAAAAACTATGGTGGGAAGCCTACCCACAGTAAGATAATACTTCTGCAGTAAGTATGTGAATTACAACCAAGGGGCCTTCACTTTCAGGAAGGCCACAACCTAGAGTGCACTGCTCATCACAAAAGGAGCCTCATCGACTACAATCCAGAGAAGTGTTGAACAACAAAAGATAGCATCTCCTATGCCTAAGTACAATTATGGTTAAGCTCAATACAGGAGGACTAAATCTTCTTACACAAACCCAATTCAATCTCCAATGATCAACCAACTCCTATGCATGAATGATATTACATTATTCACACATTACATTTCATGACCATGACCTCTTACATTAACCATGATAATATACAATGAGATCTTACATCTTTTTTATACAAACCCTCGACCATAAACAATCAGGTTGGCCACTAGACAATAAAATGTCTACATAATTACAAACCATGTCAACCTTAGACCAAACAAGTAATATCAACACATAAGACATCCCCAAAATACATCAATAGGTCCTATCCACATGTTACATTAATGTCGGTCCATAACCTAGATCAACCAAGATCAAGTATAGGTTCACACACTTCAACAATGATCTCCAAACGCCAAGTCTCGAACATGATCACCAACAATATCCTAAAACTCCATCAGAAGCTGCACCAACACCACTTATGCAATTCATCAAAGATCTCCACTAAAAGCTCTGTCGGTGAAACCCTTGCTAGAACTAGAAACCAATCTTCTAAGCAAGAAGGATAACATCCAATCACCAGACCGAAACCAACTAACCAAATATGAGTATAGGTATCATGAATAAGCCAATTCCATCACCAGACTATACCAGAGTCTATCGGATCATGCCGGATCCAAGTTAACCAGAAACCACTCATCCTACTAGGACCAGAAGGGTGCCGGTAAAGCATCCAAACAACTAGTGTTGACATCAATGAAAAAACATCAATGCAACACATAATCAATTCGACCAAATGGCCAACAAGCTCCCCCTTTGGCATTTATGGCAACACTAGATTTGAAAAACATCTAAGTACCAGGAAATGCCAAACAAGTCTCCCCCTTTGGAAGACAATGAACAATCATCTGCATATAGCTCTGAATATCAATCTCTCCCTTTTTATATTTCTCCCCCTTTGACATTTATCATTTTTTTCCTTTATCTTTTTCACATCACTGTCTTTCCCTCTTTGACATCAATGCCAGAAATCTGATAGAAATATCAAAGAAAAAATGTAAGCCTTTGAATCTCAAAGCTAACTACTCCCCTTGAGCAGTATCATCTCACATCAGTGTCAGAAACAATAGTATCTCTGATAATGCATGTTAGACAGATGCCAAACCGCATCAATCAAGTCTCTATCGAAGGGGTAGAAACTCCCAATCTGTCTCTCAGGTACTCAAATAATTCCTTGGATAAAGGTTTAGTGAAAATATATACAATCTGTTCTTTAGTGTTCACATACTAGTCTAACTTCTTTTGATTCCACCTTCTCCTATAAAAAGTTATACTTCATAGATATGTTCTTTTTCTTAGAGTGAAATACCAGATTCTTTGATATATCAATAGTAGTAGAGTTATCATAGTGAATAACTACCAGTGCATCACAATCCACCTTTATATCCTTCAACATTTGTTTCATCCATAAAACTTGTGTACAGTTAGTAGTAGTAGAAACATACTCAACTTCAGCAGTAGATAAAGAAGTACATGATAGTTTCTTACTGATCCATGAAACCAACTTCTTTCTAAGAAAGAAAGCTCCACCGGAAGTACTTTTCTGGTCATCAACATCTCTAGCCCAATCAGCATTTGTATATGCACATAAAGTGAAGTTATCATCCTTAGGGTACCATAAGCCATATTCTGATGTACCTTGCAAGTATCTAAAAATCCTTTTCACCGCCATCTCATGATTTTCTCTACGATCACTCTGAAATCTTGAAATAATACAAAAATCATTCATAATGTAAGGCCTAGTCTAAGTCAAATAAACAAGACCTCCAATCATAGATTTGTATCTTGTAGGATTTACCAGTGCAGAAACATCTTTTCTTGTCAATTTCTCACTTATAACCATAGGTGTACTTACCCATTTAGAATCTCCCATACCAAATTTCTTCAACAATTCCTTAGCATATTTAGTTTGATAGATAAAAATACCTTTGTCAGTCTGAGTAATCTGCAAACCTAAGAAATTTTTTATCTCACTGATCATAGACATCTCAAATTATTTCACCATATTCTTAGAGAATTCTATCCATAATTTATCTTCACCTCCAAAAATAATGTCATCAACAAATACTTCAACAATTAGTATATCATCATCAGTGATTTTATAATATAAATTACTGTCAACACTGCCCTTAGTAAAACCAAGCTTCAAAAGATATTTATCTAGCCTTTCATACCAAGCTCTAGGTGCTTGTTTTAGTCCATATAAAGCTTTCCTTAACCTAAAAACCATATATGTATCATCTGATAGTGAAAAACCATCAGGTTGCTCAATATAAACTTCTTCATCAACATCCCCATTCAAGAATGCACATTTAACATCCATTTGATAAACCTTGTAGTTTTTATAAGTAGCATAGGCAAGAAATAATCTTACAGCTTCAATCCTAGCTACCAGTGCAAAAGTCTCTCCATAATCAATTCCTTCCTTCTGAGAATATCCTTTACAAACCAATCTAGCCTTATTCCTTATAACTTGACCATCCTCATTCAATTTATTCATAAAAACCCCTTTAGTTCCAATAACATTTTTATTTTTAGGCTAGGGAACCAAAGTCCATGAGTTATTTTTCTCAATTTGATCTAATTCTTCTTCCATAGCTTTTAACCAAAATTCATCTTTACATGCCTCAATTACTGATACCAGTTCAACTTTTGAAATTAAATATATCTCATTAGTTATCAGTCTTCTTCTTGTCATCACTCCATTGCTCCTATCCCTAATGATATTATCTTTAGAATGATTTAGTCTCACATACCTAGGAGTCTTCTAACTCTCTGTTCCTCTTCCATGTTCTTTAGTTACTGTAGAATTATCTGATGTTTTCAGAGTAACTAGTTCAACTCTTTTCTTTGGTAAAAGTGCTAACGGTTCAGATAATCATTTCCACTGTCAATTCCTTCTCATAAAATTTGATTTGAATTTTGTTCAACTCATCTACTTTGACATTAGAACTCTCCACAATTCTCTATAATCTCTTGTTATAGCATTTATATACTTTTCTTTCATTAGAATAACCAATAGATATGCCTTCATCACTTCTAGGATCAAATTTCCCATAGTATCATCTCTCCTGATATAACATTTACTACCAAAAATTCTAAAATACTTAACTATAGGTGTATTTCCAAACCATAATTCATAAGGTGTCTTATGTACTCTATTGAATATATAAACTGCTATACTCATTGCTTCTCTCTAGTAGATATGAGATAGATTAGCTTCCATCATCATTGTTTTAGCAGAATCCAAGATAGTTTTGTTCTTCCTTTCTGCAACTCCATTCTACTAAGGTGTCTAAAGAGCAGAAAATTGTCTTCTTATACCATGCTTGTCACAAAAGTTATTAAACTCATTGAATGTGAATTCTTCACCAAAACTTGATCTCAAACACTTAATCTTCAATCCTATCTTAGTTTCCACCTTAGGCTTACAGATTTTATACTTTTCAGATGCTTCAGATATTTCTCTCAAAAAAGTAACCCACATCATTCTAGAATAGTCATCAATGATTAGCATGAAATATCTATCACCTTGAAAAATTTTAACTCTAGGAGGGCCACATAAATCAGTATGAATAAGATCAAGAACATCTTTTGATTTATCTTGTATACTCCTAAAAGAGGTTCTAACCTATTTACCCATTTGACATTCTTTACATACCAGATTATAGGGCTTCATAATCTTAGGAATATCTCTAACAGCCTTAGTTGAATTGATCTTCACAATGCAATCAAAATTCATATGACACAACCTTTTATGCCACAGCCAACTCTCATCAATCCATGTAATGAAACATGTCTTCTCACAGGAATTCAAATGAAATATGTTACCTTTTGTATGTGTATTGGTTGCAATCTCCAAGCCTGATCTAGTAATGATTTTGCATTTTTCATCTTTGAACTATAATTGAAATCCCTTATCTACCAATTCTCCTACACTCAAAAGATTATGCTTCAAACCTTCAACATAATAAACATTATTAGTATTGTTCTTACCATCCAATGATATAGTTCCTTTTCCTTTAATAATGCATGCCTTGTCATCTCCAAATCTAACTAGTCCACCATCAAATTCTTGCAAAGACAGAAACTTCCCTTTATCTCCAGTCATATGATGTGAATAACAACTGTCAATTACCCATTCATCCTTGTCCTCAATTTTAGCAACAAGTGCCTTCTCATCAGTTACATTATCTTCTAGTGTCAAATCATCTTCCTTGATAGCCAGGAATACCCATTCTTTCCCATTGCTAGATCCACTAGCAGAGTCTTTTGTTGGTTCATCATCTGAATCAGTAATGCCTTCCTCATCCCCTATGTACCATGATTTGTCTCTATTTTTATTGAATCTATACTTGTTCTGATATCCCTGGTTAGGCTTAAATAATTTTTTAACTCTTTCTTCAAACCTTGAATTCCTTTCATGACATCTAGATGCAAAATAACCAATCTTATTACATGCAAAACATTTAAAAGGTGTTTTTCCTTCATACTTACTTCCTACTGGTCCTTTTGGTACTCTTCTAGAAAATAATTCTTCAAGTTTCTCAAACTCATTATCTTCTCTCTTCATATCTTCTAATTCTTTTACATATAAAGATTTCCAATCTTTTTTACTGGTTGTAGATGTAGATGCATGAAAACAAGGTTCAGTCTTCACAGCTCCAGAAGGTCCAAATTCCTCAAGCTAAAAAATAGATAGTTTCCCAACCAAAGTATCTTTGTTGATAGATGTATTAGCAATTGTTATCAAATCATTGATAGAAGTAGCCTTCATTTTGTAAGCCGGTGGTAGGAATCTTAGGACTTTAGAAACAATTTCATCTTCTCTCAGAGTTCCACCACAACATTGAATTCCAATAACAATCTCATTTACCCTTTCCATGAATTCAGTAATCCTTTCATCTTCTTCCATCTCCAGGTTTTCATATCTCACCTAGTAGCCATCAAGTTTAGCAATCTTCATTGTAGGGTCACCTTCATTAAGAGTTTGCAACTTTTCCCATATATCCTTTCCAGATAATTTGTTTGTTAATCCCATTATTTTTTGATGAGAAATTGCACACAAGAGGGCTTCTCTTGCTCTACAATCATTCTCAAGCTCCTTATCCATGTTTTTCAGAGGAGGATTGCCAGATCCTAGATTATAGGGTGTGACACCATTCTTTGTGATCTCCCGAATCTCCTTGCCAATCTACATCTCAGATGAGTCTCCATGCGAATCTTGCATACTATATAGTTTGTTCCTTCAAGCCTCGGTATATCTGTTCGAAAGATAGCTCTAGAAGAACTAGATGAACTTGAACTGTTAGTCTCCATAGGATCTTCCTCAAGTGGTTAAGGTTTCTACAACACCAATTGTTAAATGGTTCAGATAACCGAAAGACAACTGAGAGCAGGGGGTGAATCAGTTGTCATAGATTATCAGAAGCATTAGCAATTTAAAATTTAATAACACAACCCAAAACAATAATATTGGAATAGTCATTAATCCGATTAAGCATAAAAAATAATCATAGAATAAAAGCCATCCACACAACACCAAGATTTGTACGTGGGAAACTCGGTAAAGGAAAAAACCACGATGGGAAGCCTACCGACAGTCAGATAATACATCTCTAGTAAGTATATGAATTACAATGAAGGGGCCTGCACTTGCAGGAAGGCCAACAACCTAGAGCACACTGCTCATCACAAAAGGAGCCTCACTGACTACATGTAAATCTAGACTACAATTTGGAGAAGTGTTGAACTGCAAAAGATAGCATCTCCTATGCCAGATTATAGTTCTGGTTAAGCTCAATACTGGAGGACTAAATCCTCTTACACAAACCCAATTCAATCTCTAATGATCGACCAACTCCTTTTGTTGAATAATATTACATTATTCGTACATTACATTCCATGACCTTGACCTCATACATTAACCATGATGATCTACAATGAGATCTTACATCCTATTTATACAAACCCTCGACCATAAACAATCAAGTCGACTACCAGATAATAAACTAGTTACATGATTACAAACCATGTCAGCCTTGGACCAAAAAAGCAATATTAAGACATAAGACATCCTGAAAATACATCAATAGGTCCTATCCACATGTTACATTAATGTCGGTCCATAAACTAGATCAACCGGGATCAAGTATAGGTTCACACACTTCAGCAATGATCTCCAAATGCCAAGTCTCAAACATGATCACCAACAACATCCTGAAATGCCATCAGAAGCTACACCAACATCACTTATGCAATTCATCAAAGATCTCCACTAAAAGCTCTATCGGTGAAACCCTCGTCGGAACCAGAAACCAATGTTCTTAGCAAGCAGGATAGCATCCAATCACTAGACCAAAACCAACTGACCAAATATGAGTATGGGTATCATGAATAAGCCAATTCCATCACCAAACTATACTAGAGCCTACCAGATCATGCCAGATCCAATTTAACTAGAAACCACTCATCCTGCTGGGACCATAAGGGTGTCAGTAAAGCATCAAAATAGCTAGTGTTGACATCAATGACAAACCATCAATGCAACACATAATAAATTCACCAAATGGCCAATAGAAGGAAATTTAGATGTCTATAATTGGTGAGTTAAATTTCTTTCTTGATTTGCAAGTAAATCAAAATGATAAAGGATTTTTCATTTCTCAGTCTAAATACATTAAGGAATTGTTGAAAAAGTTTCGGTTGGATAATTCCAAACTGGTGTGTACACCTATGACCACTGGATGTAAATTGAAAAAATATGATAAGTCTCATAAAGAAGATGCAAGTCAATACAAATCAATGATTGGAGTATTGTTATATTTGACCTCTACTAGGCTAGATATCATGTATGTAGTTTGTTTGGTAGCTAGATTTCAGCAAGAACCAAAGGAATCACATGATGTGGCAATACCAATAATTTTAAGATATCTAAAAGGAATAGAAGAGTTTGTCTTGTGGTATCCTAATAATTTAGAGTTTATTCAGATAACTTATACTAATACCTGGATTGGGCAGGAAGTGTTGATGATGGGAAAAGTACAAGTGGAGGAGCATTCTTTCTTGGCTCCTAGTTAGTTTCTTGGTCAAGTGAAAATCAGGACTATGTCTATTTATCCATAGTTTAAGTAGAAGATATTGCAAGATCTTCATGTTGCACATAAATTCTATGGATGAAGCCGACTTTGATGGATAATCGTATAATGTTCAATTTACATTCTAATAATATGGTAATTACACTAGTGGAATAAACATTTCTAAGAATCTAGTACAAAAGTTAGGGCTATTACCCCTTCCTAGTTTGAACCGATGTACATTTGGATGTGCATTAGTCCAATGAACTGCTTGTATATATTTATATGGATTGATGCTTGGGTCCTTACTCATAAGGGGAGTAGGAGTGAGTTTCATAGGGGGAGATTTTCCCACCTTTGTCATTGTTGTCAAAGGGGGAGAGAATCAAAGATAAATTGAGGGAGAGAATCAGAGAGAGATTCAAAGTAGTGCACAAACTATTATCTGTTTATTTTTTATGGATGTTGGGTGAACCCACAATAGTGGGTTACACTTTTTTGGATGAAAGAATTTGACTTTTTTGTCCAAATCATATTTTAATCCAAAGTTCTATTTAAAGTCACTTTTGATCGAATGCAAAAAATGCTTTCGATCGAAAGTATTTACAACCATACTTTCAATTGAAAGTAATATTCAATTGAAAGTTTTTTTGTTTTTTTTGTTAATAATTTATTGGGTTCCATTGAAACCCTTCATTTAGGGTTATTTTAAATAAAAATGGCTAACTATCAAAAATGGTAGTTAAGTCATTTTTGACAGTCATCGAGAAAGGCCCATGGAAAGAGCAGAAAACCTGCAAAGCTCTGAACTAGGTTAGCATTTTTTCACATTCTACATGTAAATTTTAGGTGTATATACATGTATATATGTATATATACAGTTATATGTGTGTATATATGTATAAATACATGTATATATATGTACATATATGTATGTATATATGTATATATATATTTGTATATATATATGTATGTATATATGTATATATGTATAAACATATATACATATATACATACATATATACACACATATATATACACACACACACACACATATATATATATATATTTGTGTGTGTGTGTGTGTATGTATGTATATACATATATACATATATACATACATATACATATATATAGATATCTATATATATGTACATATATATATGCACACACACACATACACATATATGTATATGCATATATATATACATGTATATGTATATATATATATATATATATATATATATATATATATATATATATATATATATATATATATATATATATATATATATATATATGTTAATGTTTTATGTTTCATTAAATCTAGTTTAAAGAGATTAAATTAATATTTTGTGATTGATTAGAAAAAATTTAATGTTTTTAGTTATTTTAAAGAGATTAAGTCATATGTGTGTGTGTGTAAATTTCATTCTAGAAAAAAAAAAGAAGGATTTTAGTAAGTTTAAAGAGATAAAGTCTCTTAAATTTATATTTATATTATATATATAAATATATTTAAGAGACATTAACTCTTTAAATTAACTAAAATCTTCATTTTTTCCCAATTAAATCAAAACATGAAATATAGAATTTACCAATGAAAGAACTACAAATTAACCAAGAGACTTAAAGATCTCTTTAAAAACTTATGTTTTGACCTACATCACTTTCCTTATTTCTCTACTCATACCTTTCCTTGGAATATTTACAAGTGAACAATATTTCATCTTAAGGCTATTTTAGAGTTGTTCCACCTCGAA
Organism: Cryptomeria japonica; assembly: GCF_030272615.1. Lineage (NCBI taxonomy): Eukaryota > Viridiplantae > Streptophyta > Pinopsida > Cupressales > Cupressaceae > Cryptomeria > Cryptomeria japonica. The sequence continues at coordinate 220,221,898 of NC_081406.1, read as the reverse complement.
TCGTCTAAGAAACTAATGACAAACTACCTTTCAAATCAATATCCAAATTTAAGCCGATTTTATATGCCCGTCACCAAATAGCTCTATCTCTAGATCCCCTTAAGATTAGATCTCTCTCTCTCTCTCTCCTTAAAAGACTCTCTCTAGATCTCTCTTTCTCTCTCCTTAAGAGTCTTTGTCTCTCCCCTTAAAAGACTCTCTCTCTCTCTCTCTCTCTCTCTCTCTCTCTCTCTCTCTCTCTTTAAAAGAATCTCTCTAGATCTCTCTTTCTCTCTCCTTAAGAGTCTCTGTCTCTCCCCTTAAAAGACCCCCCCTCTCTCTCTCTCTCTCTCTCTCTCTCCCCTTAAGATTCTCTCTCTCTCTCTCTCTCCTCTTAAGACTCTCTCTCTCTCTCTCATGTGCATAAATTTAAGTTTATACATGATTTATGCATGTTTATACATGATTGATGCATGTTTAAGTTTGATTTGCATGTACATTTACATATTGATGCATGCAGCTATGTTCTCATGAGCATGGTGTATTCAATTGTTTTAGATCTACTACTAGATGATATGAAATTGGTTGCAGCATTTATGATCTCGTGAAAGCTAATTTTATATTTTATTTTGAAGATCTCTATAAATTTGTAAGAGTACTAGTACATTTATAATTTATTAAATTGAATTTTAGTACATACATTTAAGTATTATCTTAGAATTAGTTTGAATGTATCCAGTAATTGTCTAAGGCTTGACATTAATTTACCCTTCAGGTGTACCTATCTATTGTTGGCATTATAACAGACAAAGGGAGATTGTTGGCATTTCAATAAGAATATTGAGAAGGTTGTTGATGATTATGGATATAACTAATTAAGGATGTTTACTGTCTTAATATTATTATTTTGTCATTGATGTCAAGAAATTGATTTTCTAATTCAGTATGATGTTGCCATATCTTAAGAAGTATGATTTGATGAGTATAAAGATGTCGGTAAAAGACATAGAAAGAATGTAATGAATAAGGGGAGGAATAAGTTATTCAATGGGCAACTATTATCGAGTAGACAATGATGAGATCATGATGTTTAGATTGTTTTGATATCCTACATATGTTGTTGATTGTAAGGTTAATACTATACTATGTTACTGAGAAAAGAACCTAGTCGGTAAACCCTAAGGTTATTGCTATTGGTTAATGAAGGCAGAATGTCTACCGAGTGAAGTTTAGTATTTACCGAGTTGTAACCGAGTTGTAACCGAGTTGTAACAGAATGCATTGAATGATTACATGCATTTTCTAATGAAGGAAGCTGATGAGCTGGAACTGATTAAATGATTGTTATGCTGTGCATGAAGTTTGTTAAAGAATCTATGGCAAAGAAAAATCGGCAGGAAGATCTACAACGCAGATTGAACCGCAATACCCTAGCACAAGTTCCAAGAAATGTATGCAAGTTCCAAGGCAGGGTAAAACATTTTTCAAATCGAAGGATACATTGAACCTGGTCAAGTTTGAAGATCTGATGGCTATGATTGATCATGGGATATGTGATCAAGGAGATTAAGCGGTTGGCAAATTGTTTATAAATAAGGAACTTTTGATAACCAATGTATGTGGGCAAGTGTATGCACAGGGATGCTACATAGTGATTATCGAGCACAGAAGCTTGAAGACCTGTTTGAATAACAGAGTATAGAGCCAAGTAGATGGACAAGATAAGTCCTATATTATATTGAGCAAATAAGAATTTGCTTTAGCATTTTAGATGTGAAGTTGCAAATAGATTTTTATTACTGTTATTTTGTGAAGTGACAAAAAATCTCCTAACCGAGTGGACTTAACAGTCTTATTTGTAAAACCCTCTAGCAAGGTGACATTCTGATTGAGTGTTTCAAATCCTTTAATAAGGTCAGTTCTAATAAGGTGAAGATCCTAACAGATTTGAAGGAAATCCTTTAACCAAGTCACACCTAGCAATGTGTTTGTAATCTTTAACAGGATTTTCTTTTAACCGAGCATACTCTAGAAGAGTATATTTCTTAGTGGGTCTGAAATCCCACAGTGGTTTTTCCTTATTTGGGTTTCCACATTAAATCTGGTGTTATGAGTGTTATGATGTTTATATGCTTTTGAGTTTGCATGTTTAGCAGTTTTGGTTATATTACTGAAGAATATGTTGTCAAGGTTGAATCTAATATTTTTGTGGAAGATTAAGTTTGTATGATTCACCCCCCCCTCTCATCTTATTAGCTTGGCATCTATACTTGACATTAAGTATCAAAACTATCAATTGGTATCAGAGCTTTGGACTCTAGAAGAAAAGTTTAAAGGTACTTGAGGCGAAGATCCAAAGATTTATAAGAGGGACGCACCAAAGCTGAACAAGTAAAGTTTCTCTACATGGTAGAAAAGGATGAAGCTGCACCTATCAGGAGTTGGAGAATATGTTGTATATTATAAAGGTAAGTATAAAGGAAAACTACCTTTGAAATGTTTCAATTGTGATAAGATAGGACATATGGCTTCTAACTGTCTTGACAAAGAATCTACTAAAAAGAGAGATTACTTAGATGACAGACAGAAAGATAATCATTAAAAGGACACCAAGACTTCAAAAGAAGAGATAGAAAGACATGCTTAATAGCTGATGAGGAATCCAATGATGATAAATCAGATGAAACTTATACATAGGAAGTAGTTTATGTGGCTATCAAAGATGCATTAGATGAAGAAAGGTATGAAGAAAAACCCCTAATATCTCAAATAAATACTAATGATTCTTGGATCATAGATAGTGAATGCTCACATCACATGACAGGTGATAAACACAAGTTTGTTATGTTAGAAGATTATGATGGAGGCTATGTAAGATTTGGTAATGATGCACCATGTCCGGTAAAAGGTAAAGGATCCATAACACTTCTTGAAAATGCTAAATGAAATGATGTTTATTGGGTTGAAGGTTTGAAATATAATTTGTTGAGTGTAGCACAACTAAATAATACAGGTTACCGAATAGAATTTCAGAAAGGAATTGTCAAAGTTCATGATAAGAATGGAAAGTTAGCTGCTACCAGGACACAAACAAAAGGTAACACATTTCACCTTGACTCAACTCAGATAAATGTCTGTATGCAAAGATAGATGATACCTGGTTATGGCATAAAATATTTTGTCATGTAAATTTTGATAATCTGATCAAAATAAGTAAGAAGCACCAAGTAAGAGGTCTACCGAGTTTGGAAAAGCTTGAGAATGCTATGTGCCGAGGATGCCAGATGGGTAAGATGACAAGATTAAGCTTTACAAGTAAGTCCTACACTTCTAAGGGAATTTTAGATCTTGTGCACACTGATCTTTGTGGTCCTATGAAAGTTCAAAGTTATTATGGTGATAAATATTTCATATTATTTGTGGATGATTATTCAAGGATGATGTCAGTAATGTTTTTAAAAGAAAAATCAGAAGATTTTCAAATGTTTAAATGGTAAAAGGTAAGAGTTGAAAATGAAACAGGAAGACAACTGAAATGTCTTAGATCAGATAGAGGAGGAGAGTTCACATCTGATGAGTTCAACTTATTCTGGAATGATCATGGTATTAAAGGACAAGTCTCTACACGAAGAACTCCACAACAAAATGGAATAGCTGAGAGAAGAAACAGATCTATTGTGGATTGTACCAGAACCCTGATTATTGAAATGAAAGTGCCACAAACATTTTGGAGAGAAGCAATAAGCACAATAGTTTACACCCTGAACCTTGTACAACTAAAGAAAGGAACTTTGAAGACACCATATGAAATTTGGTATGACAAGAAACCTAATGTAAGTTACTTCAAAATCTTTGGAAGTAGATGCTATGTACACAAAGATGATAGAAATGGCAAGTTTGATCAGAAAAGTGAATAAGGAACATTTCTAGGTTATTCTTCTAGAAGCAAAGCATTTAAATGTCTGATCAAATCATCTAACAAAATAGTAGAAAGTGAAAATGTGAAAATTGATGAATTTGTAGAAAGAAATGATGAAGGAAACTCCAAAGAACCAGAAGATTATGATGAATTTGTCTATGTTCAACCGACAAGTCTTACCAAGAGAACTGTTGAAGAAAATGAAGAGAATATCCAGTTACTGAGTGATGAAGAAGATCATACAGAGCCTATCGAGCCTGTATTAGCCAAGTATGTCAAAAGACATCATGCATCAAGTTAGACTATAGGAGATAAGGATGATCCAGTGATGACAAGGAACAACCTGAGACAGAACACATGGCTAATAACTGAATTTGAGCCGAGAATAGTGAAAGAGGCATTTAACAGTGAAGATTGGATAAATGCTATGATAGAAGAGATTGATCAAATCAAGAAGAATGACACATGGACACTAATCCCAAGACTAAAGGACAAAAATGTAATCGGTACAAAGTGGATTTTCAGAAACAAGATGAATGAAAAAGGCGAGGTCATTCAAAATAAAGTAAGACCAGTATGCAAAGGTTATACTCAAGAAGAAGGAATTGATTATGGTGAAACTTTTGCACCTGTGGCTAGACTTGAAGGAGTAAGAACATTGTTGGCATATGCTGCTTTCAAGAATTTCAAAGTATATCAAATAGATGTCAAATTTGCATTTCTAAATGGTATATTCGAAGAAGAAGTTTTTATTGAACAACCTGAAGGATTTGTTGAAGACAAGAATAAAGATCAGGTATGTAAATTGAACAAAGCCTTATATGGTCTGAAACAAGCACCTAGAGCATGGTATGAAAGATTGCACTCTTATTTAATCAAGATTGGTTTTATAAGGACAAGTGAGAACAACAATATGTACATGAAGAATGATGAAAATGGAATACTAATCTCAGCCATATTTGTTGATGATATTATATTTTGTGGAAATGACTCTTTATGCAAGAACTTTGGAAATGAAATGAGCAAAGAATTTGAGATGTCATTAATCGGTGAGATAAAGTACTTAATAGGTTTACAGATACTGCAAATGAAAAATGTGATTTTCATTACTCAATCCAAGTACATAAAGGAAATCTTGAAGAAATTTGGAATGGAGGATTCAAAACCAGTAAGTACTCCTATGACTACCAACTGTAAATTATCAAAGAATGATGAATCTGCATCTGTTGATGAGACACCTTACCGATCCATGATTGGAAAGCTACAATATGTTGTTCACAGCAAACCAGATATAGCACATGCAGTAGGTATAGTTGCAAGATTCTCTGCAAATCCTAAGGAAACACACATGACAACATTCAAGAGAATCTTCAGATACTTGAAAGGCACTGAGGGTTATGGCTTAGTATATCAGAAAGGAAATGACTTTGATTTAAAAATTTATATTGATGTTGATTGGGTAGGCAACATTGATGACAGGAAAAGCATAAGTGGAGGAGCTTTCTTTTTAGGAGAAAGACTAGTGAGTTGGCTTAGCAAGAAACAAGGATGTGTTTCACAGTCAACAACAGAAGCTGAATATGTTGTTGCAACATTGAATTGTACTAATATAGCATGGATCAAACAATTGTTGGATGGTATAAATGAGAAGGTTACCGAGCTAGTAACTATATTCTGTGACAATACTAGTGCCATTAACATTTCAAAGAATCCTGTTATGCACTCTAAGACAATGCACATCTCTATCAAATATCATTATCTAAGGGAAGAAGCTCAAGAGAAGAAAGTGGTGTTGGAGTATGTTAGCACAAAGGAACAAATAGCTGATATCTTCACCAAGCCACTGCCAAGGTACACTTTTGAGTATCTCAGAAGTAAGTTAGGGGTCCTACCCAGATCTTCTATTCACTGACTGAGTTTGGTGAAAGCATCAATTTGATGACTCTACAAAATATCTTTTAGGAGTTGATGCTGATTTACACACTTTAGGAGGTTTTCTAAAGGTGTGCAGGAAACAATATAGGGAACAGGAATTGAAGACAAATGCTCTGACTGAGACTAAGTTGATACTTCTCAGTAGAAAATCACTTCATATAGGAAGAAATTATGTTTTAGTTCTTTACTTTTTGGCATTGTTGTCAAAGGCGGAGAAAGCTGATTGAAAGGAGGAGAAGACTAATGTATGAGGGAGAAGACTGATGATAGGGGGAGAACATTTCAGAATCACAGCAATTTGAATCCGAATCAATTAGGTCAAATCAATTGGTTTTTCCATCAATGCCAAAGGGGGAGATTGTTGGCATTATAACAGACAAAGGGAGATTGTTGGCATTTCAATAAGCATATTGAGAAGGTTCTTGATGATTATGGATATAACTAATTAAGGATGTTTACTGTCTTAATATTATTATTTTGTCATTGATGTCAAGAAATTGATATTCAAATTCAGTATGATGTTCCCATATCTTAAGAAGTATGATTTGATGAGTATAAAGATGTCAGTAAAAGACACATAAAGAATGTAATGAATAAGGGGAGGAATAAATTATTCAATGGGAAACTATTACCGAGTTAGACAATGATGAGATCATGATGTTTAGATTGTTTTGATATCCTACATATGTTGTTGATTGTAAGGTTAATACTATACTATGTTACCAAGGAAAGAAACTAGTCGGTAAATCCTAAGGTTATTGCTATCGGTTAATGAAGGTGGAATGTCTACCGAGTGAAGTTTAGCATTTACCGAGTTGTAACTGAGCTGTAACAAAATGCATTGAATGATTACATGTGTTATTTAATGAAGGAAGCTGATGAGCTAGAACTGATTAAATGATTGGTATGTCGTGCATGAAGTTTGTTAAAGAATCTATGGCAAAGGAAAATCGATAGGAATATCTACAGCGCAGATTGAACTGCAATACCCTAGCACAAGTTCCAAGAAATGTATGCAAGTTCCAAGGCAGGGTAAAACATTTTTTAGATCGAAGGATACATTGAACTTGGTCAAGTTTGAAATTCCGATGGCTATGATTGTTCATGGGATATGTGATCAAGGAGATTAAGCAGTTGGCAAATTGTTGATATATAAGGAACTATTGATAAACAATGTATGCGGGCAAGTGTATGCACAGGGATGCTACATAGTGATTACCGAGCACAGAAGCTTGAAGACCTATTTGAATAACAGAGTATAAAGCCTAGCAGATGGACAAGATAAGTCCTATATTGTATTGAGCAAATAAGAATCTACTTTAGCATTTTAGATGTGAAGTTGCAAATAGAGTTTTATTACTGTTATTTTGTGATGTGATAGAAAATCTCTTAACCGAGTGGACTTAACAGTCTTATTTGTAAAACCCTTTAGCAAGGTGACATTCTGATTGAGTGTTTGAAATCCTTTAACAAGGTGAAGATCCTAACAAATCTGAGGGAAATCCCTTAACTGGGTCACATCTAGCAATGTGTTTGTAATCTTTAACAGGATTTTCTTTTAACCGAGCATGCTCTAGAAGAGTATATTTCTTAGTGGGTCCAAAATCCCACAGTGGTTCTTCCCTATTTGGTTTTCCAAGTTAAATCTGGTGTTATGAGTGTTGTGATGTTTATATGCTTTTGAGTTTGCATGTTTAGCAGTTTTGGTTATATTACTGAAGTATATGTTACCGAGGTTGAATCTGATGTTTTTGTGGAAGATTAAGTTTGTATGATTCACCCCCCCTCTCATCTTATTAGCTTGGCATCTATACTTAACATTAAGTATCAGAACTATCATCTATATTATCATCACATCATGGCAGATGATGCAGTTCTCCCTCAGGAAATTTTTTCACGAACAAACATTGAGAGAGAGAGAAATTGAGAGCGTCCATAAATAGTAGTAGTAACATAAGTGTTTATAACAACACTTGTCAGAATATTCTTGACAACCTTGCAAAAATTAGGGATGAGATTCAGAGCACTATTGCCTATTCTATTAATGCTATATAGGCTATTTTTGCTAGGAAGTGGAAAAAGGTTTGTAAGAGTTTGTCTCATACTTAGGTTTAGGGTTTACTGCCTAAGGAAACTCTGAAAGAGTTCTTTGATTAAGTAAAAGTAGGTTTTTGAAAGGAACCCGAACCTTTTACAAAGTAGGAGATATCATAAGAACTAGGAAAATCTGTGCCTGATCACTTCAAAAACTAAAACAGATCCCAACTGAACAAAAAGGGATCACAACCCACATTACATAACATTACATAAAAAACCAGAAAAAGATAGCACTCAAAAAGCAAAACGATAGCAAAAAGATAGAAAATGAGACCACTATTGAGACAAAGACAAAGACAACTATATACTTTTCATGATATCCTTAGCATTGACAACCATCTGCTTCATGTTGTCCACTGATATCTTTAACTCCTCCAGCTCATGACCTTTGATGTCGCCCTTGATCCTAGTATTGGCTCTGGTCCTCTTCTCATGACCTTTTTTGTCCGAGTGTTCCCTATCAACATCCTTCTCTGTGTTGTTCTCAAATCTATTGATAAATATGTTCATGCTATCCACCAAAGCTTTGAGGATCTGGAAGTTTTGTTTTGCAATCTTCTTAACAGTGAGTTCCATCTTATCAATTCTGCTACCCAGATTGTTCATAGAAGTTTCCATCCCTTTCACCTCCTTATTTTCTTCCATCTCTTTAACCTTTTTTTTAGTGGCAATAATTCTACCCACCATGCTTTTAATGGCTTCCACATTTTTAATTGTAACTGCCAATTCTTTAACATTTTCCGTCAGAGGTTTCTTGCCAACCATTGCTCTTTTGATAGTCATCATATCTTTCTTCAAGTTGTCTATGTCCTTCACCATTGTACCAATGGTCTCACAGAAACCCTTTATAGTCGCATTTTCACCAACAATCACTAAGCTTACCACTTTTGTCCTCTTGATCCTCTTTCTATATACCTTGGGTGTTCAAACCCTCAATGTTGCCCGTGACCGGATTCTCCTCCCCCTCCTTATCTTGTCCCTCATCTTTTTTATTCTCCTCTGCCTCCTCTTTAGAATCAATTAGAATTTGGCTAATATCTTTATTGCTTTCCTTGCTGGTCTTCTTCCTTTGCATTTGCTTTCTCGTAACTTTCCCTTTCTTTTTTTTAATGAATTTCCCTTCGAAGGATTCGGCCTTAGACTCTAAAATTTATGAATCCACCACAATCCTTTTCCTCTTAGCCTTGTTCCTACCTTTTTTACTAGTCTCCTCTAAGTTGCCCTTAGTCTCCAAACCAAAGTTAAAGCCACTGGCTTCACTCTCTATGTCCTCATCTCTTGCATATTTGCCTTTAATAGGTTTTTCAATGCATCTCCCTTTAAGCACTTTATAGACAAGAGCCATAAGACCCTGGTGAAGGGCATGGTCACCTTTGGGATCTTTCTGAATCTCCTTAATAGTATGGTCCATGGAGCAAGCTAGATAATATGGTAGGCTCACCTTTTCCCCATGGCAGAAATGGTTGAGAAAAACAAAATGGTGACCATAGGCTCTAGTAAACCTACCATCCAAAGTAATATAGGTGATAGTAGTGAATAAAATAAACCTCCATGGCTTGCATATCCTTTTTGGGGAATGATAGGATTGATAGAAAACAAAACTCTGAAAGAGTGTTGTTTTCTATCATACTCAGGGAAAAACATGGTTAAGGAATATCAAGTCACTAGATGTGAGGATGAGAGGATGGTTGCTTTGATATAGCTGTGATTTCTTGCTATGCATGGTCGTTATCCAAATAATGATCAAATTCCACTCTATTTTTCACAACAGTTGTATGCTGAGGTTCATTTGAAACAAGTTGTCAACTACACTAATTTTTCGCCATATCTAGGATAGGGTCGTGCTAGGTTTGCTAATAGGGACCCCTATCGTCGAGTTGGTTGATAGATTCGAGAACATAGGGTCATTGTTGGTCAGAGGGAACCTGCTATTACACCTTCGTTAGGTCCTGAGGTAGATGAGAAATTGTCTATATGTTGGTAAACAGATTTGTCATTGCAATTGTTTATCTGAAACTGACCCTGTTTGCCCGATGAGCAGTGACAAACATTCCAACAGTTGGAGAGATTGAAGTGAAACCACAATCTTCCTCTGCATTTAAGAGGGGCAACTCCCTCTTATGATAGGGGTATTTAGGATTTTTGTGTACTTTTAACCTAAAAGTACATAAAGGAGTAAACATAAAAATGAAAATAAACAAAGATAGAAACCCCAACAATAGACATACGACCATCAACTAAGATTTATCAACATTAGCAACAAATTACAAGGGGAGTTTATAAGGTAATATGTGTAGCCATGAGATGGCAATAAAGAAGAATGACAAGGCTCAACATATGGAGAGATAAGATACTTCAACACATTCAAACTGAGATACCAGAGGTTGCTTGTGCATCATCACATCAATTGTACAAATCACATATGCATAAAAAAGACTACCAATTTGACATACGAGAAACCAGCAATGATAGCACATGAATACATTTAGAACACATGAACTAAGATGTATTCTTCATTATCCTTTTGAAAATATACAAGTCCATAATCCTTTCTATACATAGTGCAAATCAAAATGTCATTACAAGTTTCTCCTAGAATTCCAGTAGAGTTTTTCCCCTCTGTAAAAAGTCACCCCTTTTACAATGCAAAAGCCTTGTATTTATAAGCTTTTTCTTGATAACTTAGTGGTAACTAATTTCTAACCACCTAATAACTACCCTTGAAACTTTGAGAAAATAAAAATAAGCTTCATTTTAGTTTTACCTTTCTCAACTTTTTCGTACAAATAAAGCTTATTTTCTAATTTTGTTACAATTATGTGAAACAAGTCACTTTTACCCAAAGGTAATTGAAAATCCCCAACTAAGGAATGTTATGTTCGGTTTATCAAGCTCCTTATTCACTCCATTTATATCATCTGTGATAGCTTTTGAAAATTTTTCTGATAGTGAACATTAGTTGTCTTTGCTTTCTTAGTTAAATATACATCTCCCTCATTATCCGACCATTTAGGAAAAGAAAATTTACATCTTTCCATTTGAAGCAAAAAGATAATTCACCGGGATAACTAGGAGGATGAAAACTTTAAAGTTTTACAATGCACTCATAGACTAATACATTAGACCTTCAAGGACATACATTCCAATCACATCTGTTGAGTGTTATATCATCTTTCTTAAATGCTTTTACTTCTCTTAAGATAGCTCTAACTTCTATCACTTCAATTTGAGGATATACCATATAGATGTGATTTTTATTCTTTTCTGAATGAATTTAAGTAGATCATATTTTGAGTATTTAAAACCAAACCACTAACTCGATCCACTTTTCATCTTCACTGAGCTCTCAAAGCTCCATATTTGTCACTATAAAGTCCTATGTTTGAGCAAGACAACTATTGTTATATGTCAATCTGATTTCAAGTCTTCTTAAAAACTGTGAATATGCTACCTCTTGATGATCAACTTTAGTCTTTTACATTGTATGTATATGATGCTTTTGAATATGGACAACCACTCAATGAAGTAATTAAAACACCTGAACCTTCTAGAATCATTTAAACATGTTTGAAGTGGGCAGACATTTATTGAAATATTAAGTAGACTCCATTTTAGAAAGGGCTTTGTCAAGAACTCTATGCAACTCTTTGACTCTGTACCTTGTTAGTGAAATGCAATCCTATATAGTGGAAGTAGATGCAAGAGTAGAACCACAAGGTTTATAAAGGAGAGAAGGTGACCAGAAGAATCAAGAACAACTATAACCATTGTTTGAAGAATAGACTCTTCTTTTGTTGTTGGGTCTGCTATTAAATGTTTCTTATAGAAAATACAAGTCAAAGAAAAGGGAATATTTCGTAGCATCAGCTTCTACCTTTGCTCTTAAACTTTAGCATTCTTGTTGCTTTCATCTTCTTGAACATTGTCTCCAAATGTAGGAATCACTTTTCTATCATCAGTCACAGAAACATACGGAAGGGACAAGTTTGCAAAGGCACCAATAGCTAAAAGCAAAGCGCAATCAAAAAGTGAACCATCTACATCTAGGCAATATATATACAAATATGACATCCAAGCCTCTTTTCCATGTTATTTTAGTAGTTCCTTCATGTCAATAACACCAGAACTTGCAAAGGAATTTGACAACTGTTCAGAAATAGAAGCTGCTAGGTCCACCAATCTGCCTCGTCAAACATGGTGAGAACAAATAGGTGGCATTCGAAAGTCCTTCACAATACAACCTTCATCGGGGGCCTGAGTTGCAGGTGTCATCACTTCCAATTTCACTCCAGCCAACATGGTTGTCTTGCCAATTTTGGCCATGGCTAAGCTATCTGCAGTGCGCACCACTCCTGTTCCAAAACCTCTGCAATATCATAGCAAACCATAAGACCATATTTATTTCTTTTTTCCCAACAATTCACATCATTGTCTTTTCTCTCACATTCACAACTCACAAACATAGTATTTATATTGCTTATTCTTCCATGATTTGCACCCTCTATCACACACTTCACAGGAATCGTCTATACTTCCGCATTCTGCAACATTATCTATGCTTCTACAATGTGTATTGGCTATGCTTCCACTATTTGCAGTTGTACAAACACATGATTCCAAGCAAATCACAACTTTGATTAGGATCCCACGGTTCACAATCATGTCTTCCAGAGTAATTGCAAAGACAACATCTGGAAAAATGACCACATTTCTTTAAGGCATTTGGTCAAACAATTCACATGTCGTGTCTAGGCTTTTCCACATTGCATATGTATCAATAATTCACGACATGTCTATAATATCTGACAAAAGTCTCCCATCAACATGCTATGATGGAAGCCCATATATCAGTCACCTTATATAGTGCAACAAGCATCATTTTTAGACGGTTTCATTTAGCATCGCTAATAATTGCTGCAATAACATTGTCGGTCTTCAAATGATGGGAATAAGCCAGATGCAATTGATAACTCTACACTATGGTGGCTGATAAATAATTTTATTTTTCTTTGAATATGGAAATACCTCATTCTTACACTAACAAGCCAAATTCTCCAATTTTGTCCTGTCTAAGCTTTCCACATTTGCACTGCATGCAATGATATCTCATTGAGACACACCTCCCACTCCAATTGCTCACATCTATTTTTCCCTACCTGGGGCTATGCCTCTCCTACTGCCTATACCTTCGCTAATGGGTAAACTGATGCTACTTAATGATGATGGTCAATAGATGGGTTCAATTGTTGGAACTGGCTTTGTAATGGGTGGTAAATTGCCCCTACGGCCTATGCCACGTTTTCTTATGGAACTAGAAAATATTAAATTGGCAATCAATCGATCCTACGTGAGGTGATAAATTTAATCCTCTTTGTTATTGTGGGGGAAACTCTTTCTTGATCAATGTCGACCTCATCCTTCTCCTACCTCTGCTTATTTCTTTGCTACCTATCGCTCCGTTGCCTTTACTTTACCACCTCCCCTATCATTTTCTTTCCTATTGCTCATGCTTTCACTTGGACAACTTCCATTGATTCATTAATTGGTGGTTATTCAATGGGTATTTCAACGAGATCAACTGGGTCACCTTCGACTGGTGCCTTTACCACCCACCACTATTGGGTAATATACCTGGTGAGTTCTATAATAAAAGATTCTATTTAAATAGAAAAATGAAGGTGTTCCCCTTCCAACTGTATTGGATCTCTCTCTAAAAGTCACTCGTATCCTCTCCTTTTAGTTGAGGATCAGGCATCACTCATGCCTCCCTCTCCATCATCGCAACTTAGGGGCAACCTTTCCTAAATCCAGATCCAACTCTGAGCTGCTTTCATCCCTTGGGATCTTCCAATCTTCCTTCCCTCTAGGCATCGAGACAGATTAACATCTCCAAGCAAAACTGCTAAACTCTCCTCTCCTCTTCACGTACTTATCTCCCTGGTCTGAGAACTAGTTACCAAAATGAGAAGAGCCATGCCTTCCTATCTCTCACTAGAAAGCCAGCTAAGATATGACCTATACGGGCTCATGATTTATACCACTTCTCATTAATTATTTCAAATAGTTCAAGTATGTCATCCATGATTCGTATTTTACACATGATATCACTAGTACAAATGCTCCACCACAAGTCTAACTCATTCAAGATAACCGCCATGAGATTGGAAGGTTGACCACAACCATAGAGCACAAACAAAGCTTATAGAGTTAAGAGGGTTCGAGATCTTCCTTGCAAAACCCATTTTTAGCACATTCACTACAATCGTTTCATTACATGAGATGGCATCTCTTTGAAACATTTTGTCAAATAGTTCGCTTGCCTTGTGTGAACTCCACATTCTACATACAAGTCTACCAAAGTAGCTGCAGCTACCACAACTGTCAAAATTCCTCTAACCTTTACACTTTGATGAATGCCTTGTCTACGCTCCCATGGTTTGCATTCTACAACATTCTGTCAAATATTTCACATGTAGTGTCTGTGCATTCATGACGTGCATTCATGTCGATCAGAGTAGTTGCAATAGCATTATCTTTGTACACACAAAAACTCTTCTTGAAAGGTTAAGAATGCTCCAAAACGGAGCATTTCTAACCTTCTTGACAAGGCGGGCCCACAAGGTTAAGAAATGAGGTTAGAAATGCTCAATTTTGGAGCATGCCTAACCTTTTTGTGAAAGGTTAGAAATATGGGTTCAGAATGCTCAAAAACTGAGCATTTCTAACCATCTTGGCAAAAGGTTAAGAAATGAGGTTAAGAATGCTCAAAAACTGAGCATTTCTAACCTTCTGCTTCAAAGACTGTGATTTTGACCTCGGAAACCATTCATCACAGGGGGAAATCAAGGAGGAATGCAACTGATTTTATTAGACAAATTTTTATCGCAAATGACCAGACATATTAAAATAATTTAAAATATTAAATTATTATTTGAGAAATAATTTAAATATTTTACATTTATTGCTTTGGCTGGAGAAAAATGACATAACTTTCAAATGGTAGGGAGTTAGGTCCTGAAATTTGAAACACACATCAATGGTAGGGAAATAGGGACACACAATTATTTACACCTCATGAAAATTCCTAGGATGAGATATTTTAATCATTTTGGGGCAATGAACACCAAAAATTAAAAGTTTAAAATATGACACATTATGAACTAGGTTCAGGCGAAAATTGGCCACATGACACAAAATGATGCTAATGACATGCTTATCAAATGGTTTCCCTCAATTCTTGGTAATTTCCAAAATTCATCCATTTTGCATATTTTAACTGGCAACGACCTTGGATTGCATGTTCTTTGTTTATGCGTAAACATCTATTGGATCTTCATTCAACATTGAGATTGATTTGACCTTAAAATTTTAGGTATGCCAAATATGGGGGCAACACTATAGTACCTATCTCTAGGAGGCCATTCATAGAGCTGGTGACATTGCAACTCCGACCTCTTCGATTTCCAATGATCGAGTTAGCTAGTATTTGATGAGTGATCAATGTTCTAGATCTTCATGTGCAACACACCTTGGTAGTATCTCATATGATCCTTATGGTGCAGCAAGCATCCCTTTGCCTTCTAACTGGAAGGGTCTTATAGGAGACATGGCATGTGTTACTCTGATTAGTAAGCTAATGATCTTTTGGATGCATATGCATTTATTGCATCTAAGCATCATATCCCTATAGAAGAGGTCAGAGGTCATGTGGGTTCCATCTTTCATGAGCCACATTTGAGGTCTCGTCATTCTTATCAGCCAAGTAGCCCCAACATTAGTTCACATCATGATCCACCTATAGACCATTTTGTTATTGGCATAGAGGGAGAGGCACAGGGTACAAATCCTTCGAGGAGTGCAGTGCATCATATGTTTTCTCTTGGCTTGGAGGATGTTGACTTTAGCATGACAATGACAAGTTATATGGATTTGTTGACACATTCATAATCGTCATCAATGTCTTCCCAATTGTACAGTCCCTTGCATTCATCATTACTAGGACACGTGATGGCCATTCATGATACAAATGTAGATTTGAGCCTAGATGAGACCGAGCAGAATCTTGATATTTTAGTGGACATGATTGTGGCTAGAGAGTCCAAGTACTATCATGTGCCACCTTCTACACATGCAAATTTTATTTAACATCATTCTCATGAGCTACAAATTTCCAATTTATAATTTAAATAAGTTTTAACTAAATTCAAATTTGAATCATGTAAATATATATATAATTTTTGTAGATGGATATGTCACTTGTTACTCCTACCTTGAGGTCTAATCGTGTACGTCGATGAGACTCACTTGATGATGCGACCACTAGTGGACATGTAAGTTTTAAATTTATACACATACATACATTAGATTTTGAATGATTATAATTTATACATTTAATGTATTTTTTATTTAACATGTGTGTATATTGTTTTATTTTCAAGGATCGGTTTAACCTTCAGAGAAGGATAGTAATTTAGAGGATCACTCCACTAGGAACCGCCATGATGACCAGGGTGTTAGGCCATCTAGCTAGACATTTGATAATCTATTTTATACACATTTTTGACATTTTGTTTGATATCATATATAGATACATTTGATGATCTATACTTTATATATATTTGACATGATCTAGTTTATATACATTTGACATGTTTCATGATCTATATACATTTTATGATTTTCTTTATATGTTTGACATGTTGTTCAGATGTTATACATGTACATTTTATGATCTAACTTATATATTTGACATGTTTGATGATCTATATACATTTGATTATCTAAATTATATATTTCACATGTTGTTTGAAGTTAAATACATAAATTGATGGTTTAATATGTAATGTAAACATATATACATGTATGTGCATGCATGCATGCATTTACATAGATTATGTTATATGTTCTAGCCACATGACCTATATGTATATATGTATATATGTATATATATACACACACACACATATATATATGTATATGTATACATATACATATACATATACATATATATACATATACATATACATATATATACATATACATATATACATATACATACATATATATATATATATATATGTATGTATGTATGTATGTATGTATGTATATGTATGTGTATATATAACATACATACATACATACATACATATATATATATACATACACACACACACACACACAGATATATATATGTGTGTGTGTGTGTGTGTGTGTGTGTGTTTGATGAGTTATATATATGTATACATTTGATGACACATTTGATAATATTACATGTAAAAAATTTAAACAATATCACATAAGAATTTAAATCATCCCCTTAAGCCATGTCTAGGTAATCACATCTCCTTAAGATCCATTTTAAAATTTAATGTTTTAAATAGTTAAGATCTAGATTT
This sequence comes from Cryptomeria japonica, assembly GCF_030272615.1. NCBI lineage: Eukaryota > Viridiplantae > Streptophyta > Pinopsida > Cupressales > Cupressaceae > Cryptomeria > Cryptomeria japonica. Next base: position 220,204,573 of record NC_081406.1, on the reverse strand, counting down.
GATATAATTTTTAAATAGATGAACAGTATATATTAAATTAATTTGCACAATGAAAATTTCATAAAACTTCATTTTTAAGAATATGATGCATAGAAATTTAAACCATCCCCTTAAGCCATTTAAAAGTCATGTCTAGGTAATGGCATCCCCAAGGTGTACTTTATTATAATTTTTAAATATATGAACAATGTATATTAAATTAATTTGCACAATAAAAATTTCATAAAACTTCATTTTTAACAATATGATACAAATACATTTAAATCATCCCCTTAAGACATTCCTAATTAAACATCCCCTTAAGCCATTTAAAATTCATGTCTAGGTAATGGAATCACCATGATGTACTTAATTATAATTTTCAAATAGATGAACAACATATTAATTTCATAAAACTTCATTTTTGACAATATTATGCATAAGAATTTAAATCAACCCCTTAAGACATTTAAAAATCATTTCTAGGTACAATGACACCCCCTTATTCAAGGTCCATAAATAACAACAATGAAAATTTCATGAAACATAAGAATTTGAATCATCCCCTTTATCCATGTCCTGACTACATCCCCTTAAGCCATTTATAAATGTCAAATTGTTCACCCTTCACACAAGTTGCAAACATATACATTATTTCTAGGCCACGTCAATTGGTTCAATCTGCTCTTGGATAACATGTAATATTCTCTCATGATCATCAGTATCTAGTCTCCACTTTCGAATGCCACATCATGTGTTTGGATGAAGATTTAGGGTGCTAGCAATTACAAGGTGGCTATATTGATAGATCTTGTTGTCACATTGATAATCAATAAAGCGAATACCATGTTTAACTATTTTGATTTGCTTCAACTATGTTCCTTGCACAACAGCTGAACCTACACACAGTAAACACCTTTCCAAACCTGTTAAAGAATATGTATAATAATTTATATAAAAATTTAGTTTTCAAATAATGAATTCTAGAGCTCTCAAGGCATGAATGTAAGATGTACAATATTAAATTAAGTTTAAAAAATAAATTTAAAATAATGTCCACTCAACCTATGGGAAACAACATTCCATCACTTGTTTCTTGTTTTGTTAATTTCTTCCTCTCCTCTGTGCAATGTAATAAATAGTAACTAACACATTCTACATTTTTCAGACTCTGCTATGACAACACATACATGTCCTACAATTAATTTCTTGGTCAATTTACTTTAAAGAGTTTGAGATATATAAAAATCAATCTATTATATCATGAAATTTAAATTAAACATGTAAATTTATACGTACCATTTTTTATCAATCCTGAAATATGGTCACAATCAGTAGAAATCAATGGAATGCCATCGAAGTTTTCATCCTCATCTCCATCATTTGTATTAGTAACATCTAGTGGCACCAATTTCCATGCATTGAAATAGCCACTTTCCCGATTGATGCATTCATTAGAGTTTTTGGTAATGTAGTCAAAACAAAAGCATGAGTAATCCCTTATGGACAATGCCCACATGCGACTATTCGTACTGATGACAAAATGCAAGGATCTTGTTTTCTCTATCCTCTTGCATCCATGCATTGATCTTTTATCCACATCTTCAAAACATACAAAAATAATTTGCATATGTAAATGTTCAATTAAATATTAAGTATTTAAATTTTTTAGTAATTTGAATACTTGAAATAAAATAAAATTTGAAAGATCGTTCATACCTAATATCTTTGTAAGGCCCAATATGGAAAGCTAATGTACTGAGAGGGGAGGGGTAAATCAATACTTCAAATCCTTTCTTTAACAATAACTTTACTATTATGCATAAAACAAAAACTACTGTAACATAACATAAAGCTAAAACAAATAAATAACAATCATACATGATTCACTCCATAACACATATATTTTGGTTACACAGAAACTCTTGGTTAGAGAGAAAAACTGTAGTGGGGATGGCACCCACAACTTCACTACTGCAATAATAAAGGTTTCTCGGTTAGAGCTACATGTTTAGCTATTTCTGATAGCTTACCCTATTAGGAGTATCAAGATCGTTAGATCTACCTTGCTAAAGGATTTTACAACACTTATTCTAAATGATGCACCTAGTTAAAGACTTTACAATTTATAGACTTTGTTAGAGTCTTTTACCCTATTAAAGGTTTCTCTTACAACTCAAAATATTACAATAATTTTTTTACAAATATCTTCAACTTTACATCTGAAATGTTATAGCAGATTCTATGTGCTCAAAATGAGATTACCTTGCTTATAACATACCTCGGTAACCCATAAATTAACTCGGTAAACCTTTATGTTTACTCTGTTCCTTGACTATTCTTTGAAATCCTTCTTGGTGACCTCTGCATCTCTGACAATCACAATACTTAGTGCTTCCTTATCTATTACACATATCTTGCTTCATACATCTCTCTCTTGATCCTTAATTCATGTTGTATAAATAGATCTCTTATGTCGGTGATCTAGTTCATACTTCGATCTTAGAAACATGATTCATCGAATGAATAACCATACAAAATATTTCATTGGATAGATGACCTCAAAATCATACAAAAACTTTAAGTGCAATTTCCAGTGTGATAACGGTTCTTTGTTCCTCGATCTTGTAACACGTTTCCCATGTGCGTCTAGGTTCAATGAATCTAGTAACATGTTTCACTCGGTGTATATCAACTCTGTGTAACATTATTTATGCTCGGTAGACATAGAGTGTTACTCGGTAGACAGCTCGCTGTATAATAGGCTCTATGACTACTTTCTTCTATAACCGACTACTCTGTACTTACCGACTGAATATTTTGGTAGTAGTAACCGACTAGAGTATATAGAATGACTTTGGACATAAAACTAATGGCAACTTAGTAAGTAGTAACAATATCCCTTTTTGAGATTAGTTGAGATGTTTGACAAAACTTCTTTCAAAGTCATAACTCAAAAATCTATATACTTACAAAATTTGACTAAATTGACAGTATATACATTAGTCAATAAAATAGTATACTCAAATATACTCCCCTTATCAATATACTGTACAAAACTTTGATTTTGCATGCTCAGTGATCAATATTTTTTATTTATTGCTTGGTTCACTGCTTGGTGATCACTGGTCAGTGTTGTGCATTTGGATACTCTATTGTGCTCGGTATACTCCCCCTATATACAACACTCCCCCTTTGGTAATTTGATGCTATACTCCCCCTTTTTGACAAACATCAAAACTTAGTTACCATTCGGTGGTGGCAACTGGTCAAAAATGGATTTATACTTTGTCCTTGCATCGGTAAGAGCAGTAGAGAGGGCATTCTTGACACTATCCATGAGTGAATTCTGAGCTATAATGTTAGCTAACAGTGAAATTAGTCCATCTAAGGTGCTTCCCTCTTGTTGAGTGGATAGGGAGGTAGCCTTGTTGATCTGCTCTTGGACAGATGAAAGATGAGGAATGAATAATGTCTGAAGAGTCATTATATCCATCTTGATCTTGTGCTCTTCATTCCTTAGTTCCAATTATTAAGCCATGAGATTTTGTAACTTTGTATAGAAATGCTGAATAGAATTTGGCTCAGTGGTCAACTTATTTGAGAGATCGGTGATCTCTTTCTCAATCACTTCTATTTTATTTTTGATATCCTTAATGAATAAAGAAAATGTATAGAGTTTCTGAAATAAATAAAGAATGTGCTTGAGTTGAGGGGACAACTCAATAATAAATTTGACAAGTTTTACTTTGCCAATAGCAATAGCTTTCTGTACCTCTTCAATCATTTTAGCAGTGAGCTCTTTGTCCTTCAATTTTCTCAAATATTCAGATGTGTCTACTCTAGATGTCTCTATTTTAGGTAGGAGTTCATCCAGTTGAATATGTATGGCTGCATCTTTTGTCACTGTAGCTTCGGGTAGCATATCTATTAATAGTGCTTTCACCTTCTGAAGTACTCTATTTTTCTTTTGAATAGCCATTTGTTTCTCTTGTTCTTCTTTGGCTTTGCATAGTTCACTGAATTCAATGAGTGCTTTCCCTTTTAATTTGGATATGTCTACATTCGGTGACACTATTGGTTTTGACAAATCTAATTTGAAACTATGCTTTTTCATTTTCTTGTCTTTTGCTTTCACTGGTTGAACTAATACAATGGCTCGTGAGGCTTGTTGACCCTTGGTAGGTTGCTCGGTAGAGGCAACACTTTTATCAATTTCTTGAACCTCTGATGTAGCTTTTGTTGTGTCCATCGGTGCTTCTATGCTTGGGGTCTTAGTTGTAACATTTTTAGTGCTAGAAGAAGCTTGAGAAGTCTATCCTTCAGTGGCCTGAGAAGTATTTTCTCCTTTTGTAGACGTGTGACCCTCTATTCCTTGTTCAGTATCCTGAGGGGCTTCGGTTGAAACAGGCTAAGTGACTGGAGGATAGGGCTGAACTTGATCCAAAATTGACTCACTGGATACTAGTTTGGCATATGCATTCCCTTCTATCATTTCCTGTTCTTGTGCCTCGGTGTCCATGATATCCTCATCAACTTGTATAGTGTCAGCAAGGTCTTGCTTGGTGATATCAGGATCTTGCTTGGTGACATCAACTATTTCAACTTCAACTTGCTCACTAGCATTCTTGATTCAAAAGATTTCCTGCCACTTTTCTTTGGTCTCATTCTCTACATCCAAATAAAGGCCATTCATCAATTTCAAGGCTCTTTGCTTGACTAGGAAGTTTGTGTGGCAGTTTTTCAGATGTCCAGTGATCTCATCTACCAACATGTCTAGAAAGAGATGTACCAGACTTCTTTCTCTCATCTATTTCTCTAAGTCCATAGCATACTTCCACCTGTTATCAATATGCAAATATAATTCATTTGGAAGAGATTTAGATACTTCCAATGGGACCAATCAGAATTTCAAAAGTGTGCAGATGATAGCTTCTTCTATTTGTCTCTTTTCTGCATCAGATCTGGAGTCATATTTTACATATGTGAATGCCCCAAATCTACCATATTGCTTCATATTAGTACAAAAATTATCAACACTATGTACATCTACCTTTTTACTCTTGACAATCTGAAATTTTCTTGCATCTTCAGATTTGGTGTCACTAGACTCTTTAGTCAAAATGAGTCTCTGAGTAGATTTCTTATAAGTTTTTGTTACCTTTGGGAGTATTTCAGTGAGGGCTTTTCAATATTCTCAACAACAACAGGCTTCTAGATCTTAGGTGCCACTACAAATTTCCGACAGATACTAACAAAAGATTCTTAAGGTTTGAAGACTTTTAAACAACAAATGCTTTCACTTAGTAAATATAAAATAGATAATCACACTGATATTTCCTGGTTGCTAGCTCTTAGAAATGCTTGAGATCGATGTGTAAATACCTTGAATTTCGCTTCAGAGGAGGTTTGATCACCTTTGAATCGGTTTGCTCTGCCCTCTGAAAACTTGGTAAGTGTAAAATGACTGCGCAAAAAGCTTTAAGTACACAATATACCTTATCGGGCTCTATGCAGTTAAGTCAAAAAACATTAAATGCACTCGGTACCACTTCCTTTTTATGCTTTTACCAAGTAGCTAGTCTTCCTGTATTTACCGACTAGACAAGCTTCCAGAAGACTTGATAAAATTTCAAATTTTCTAATGCATCTTTAGCTATGCAGATTTTTGAATTAAGTAAATGATAAAATAGGAACTGTTAAGATTTAACCTTTGAGAGAATGCAGTCCCTTCATACCTTTACCGATTAATTTGGAATAGGTGCACCTAACTCGGTAGGTAAGGTGCTTTCTTCATTTGACACAATTTCCTTCTTTTTCCAAATCATCTGTAATTTGCTTCTTATTACTTTAGTGTCTCCTCTAGGTTGATCTTTGCAATCTCTAGCCAAGTGTCCAACTTTGTGACAATGAAAACATGCCATACCAGGATTTCTCCATGATCTTTGGTTGTTCATTCCAAACCTTATAAAGTAGTTGGCACTTATATGTCCATATCTTCCACAATATTCACACCATATCCTTATATTGTAATCCCATGGTACTGCAGAATACTGTTGGTTAGGATCTATGTGAGTTCGGTAGCCTCTAGTATTTTTTCGGTGTGCAAACCACATATAGTTCTTTTGCTTAAGCCAACACTTCTTGGTGCTATGTCCATATCTATTGCAATTTTTACAAAACCCTTTGAATTTTGCCTTCTGATAATTGCTAGTAGATTTTGTCCTACATTGATTAGATGTGTGACCATACTTATTGCAATTTTTACAATAACCATTAGACTTAGTGACATTCGGTTGCTTACCTTTTTTGATTTGGCACATGTTAGCAGTATGTCCATGTTTTCCACAGTAGTTGCAAATAGGCTTCTTTCCTTTGATGTTCTTCTTGTTTCTAGCTTGCTTTGATGATTCTCCTTTCTTAGTAGTGTGGATTCCCTTCTTGGTAGAGTCTTTTCCTTTGTAACCGATTCCTGCAAATTTGTTGGGTCTTCTTGTATTCAGCTACTCATCCAACATATTTGATGCTTCATAACTCTTTTTTAGTGTTTCTTTGGATTTCTTCTCTGTTTCAAGTTCATCGGTCAACCTTGATACTTCAAGTTTCAATGCTTGATTCTCATCATCTTTCAGATTTGCTTCATGATGTGCATAACCCAATTGATCTGACAAATTTTGTTGAATCCCAGTCAACCTTGTGATTTCATTATTCTTTTTAGATACTAATGTTTCAAGCTGTTGTTTTTCTCTTTCTAGATCTCTTACTTTATCCTTGGCTATCCTCAATGCATCAAGATTTTAAGTCATCTTTGTGCTGAAATGTTCATGTCCTCTTTTTATTGCTTTTAGCTGATCAGTTAGTGCTTTGTTCTTTTCCTTCAGTTCTTCAATCATTTCTTCAGTCTCTTCAGATATACTATTCTAAGATGATGTTTCAATTTGTTCCACTAACTCTTGAGAGTCCTGTAAATCATCAGATAATCTTCTTCTAACTTTCAATGATTTTTGCTTTTGTCTTTGCATGTCTACAATCACTTGATTAGCATGATCCAACTCTTCTTGCAGATACACAATTCTTCGAGATTGTTTATATCTTTCCATTGATAAGATCTTTCTCTTTAGGTTGTTAAACCTTTTTCCAAGATTGGAGCTCTGATACCAATTGTTAGGCCCAATATGGAAAGCTAATGTACTAAGAGGGGAGGGGTGAATCAGTACTTCAAATCCTTTCTTTAACAATAACTTCACTATTATGCATAAAACAAAAACTGTTGTAACATAACATAAAGCTAAAACAAATAAATAACAATCATACATGATTCACTCCATAACACATATATTTTGGTTACGCAGAAACTCTTGGTTAGAGATAAAAACTATGATGGGGATGGCACCCACAACTTCACTACTCCAATAATAAAGGTTGCTCGGTTAGAGCTACATGTTTAGCTATTTCTGATAGCTTACCCTATTAGGAGTATCAAGATCGTTAGATCTACCTTGCTAAAGGATTTTACAACACGTATTCTAAATGTTGCACCTGGTTAAAGGCTTTACAATTTATAGACTTTGTTAGAGTCTTTTACCCTGTCAAAGGTTTCTCTTACAACTCAAAATATTACAATAAAATCTTTACAAATATCTGCAACTTTACATCTGAAATGTTATAGCAGATTCTATGTGCTCAAAATGAGATTACCTTGCTTATAGCATACCTCATTAACCCATAAATTAACTCGGTAAACCTTTTTGTTTACTCTATTCCTTGACTGTTCTCTGAAATCCTTCTCGGTGACCTCTGCGTCTCTGGCAGTCACAATACTCAGTGCTTCCTTATCTATTACACATGTCTTGCTTCATACATCTCTGTCTTGATTCTTAATTCATGCTGTATAAATAGATCTCTTATGTCGGTGATTTGGTTCATGCTTTGATCTTACAAACATGATTCATCGAATGACTAACCATACAAAATATTTCATTGGATAGATGACCTCAAAATCATACAAAATATTTAAGTGCAATTTCCAATGTGATAATGGTTCTTTGTTCCTCGATCTTGTAACATGTTTCCCATGTGTGTCTAGGTTCAATTAATCTGGTAACCCATTTCACTCGGTGTATATCAACTCGATGTAACATTATTGCTGCTTGGTAGACATAGAATGTTACTCGGTAGATAGCTCGGTGTATACTAGTCTCTGTGACTACTTTCTTCTATAACCGACTGAATATTTCGGTAGTAGTAACCGACAAGAGTATATAGAATGACTTTGGACATAAAACTAATGGCAACTTAGTAAGTAGTAATAATCTCCCTGAACACTCTATATGGTATGACTCAATCGGATCTTGATGATGTACTAGCCTCATTTGGTGTAAAGTGCATCTTGCACCATTCAACAACATCATGTGCATCTTTTATATGAAATGCCTGATAATTTATTTGATACTTTCTTAAATAATGTTTGATGCGAGGTCCTGCACCATCATGCTCACCCTTTCCATGTCCACTCTCAAAGAAACTCCAAACATATGGTATCTTTTGATTTGAAGTATGCCGCACATCCATCTAAGTAAACAAAATGATTTTTAATTTTTATGCCTGTGTTTTCCAAATATCCAAAAAACTTCTTAAAGTAATGTTCCACAAAATGTGTGTCGTGCCCTTTATCATCACTAATAGAAAAGTGATATTCTTTCTTAATGACCCATGCTTCAAATGTACTTTCAACACTATCAACATCTAATTGTGCATGTCGATAACACACTTGGACCATATTAGTGATCCGCTCTGAAAAGTAGTATTTTGATTGTATCCATTTTTTATGAAGAAAAGAGTAATTTTCTGCAAAGTTGACAACTGTTGGTGTAAATAATTATTCATCATAGATATTATTACACTTACTTAAGTTTACTTAGGAAATGCATTTCATAGTAGTTTGGGTATGAGACACTTGGGTGTTTGTGCCACATAGGGATAGTGTGTGTAGGAGAATTTCCACCTTTTATGGTGTTGATCTTGTTGTTACACTCCACTCTTGTTGTTACACTCCACATTCAGTGGGTGATCCACCTCATGTGGACTATTATATTATTTCTCGTACCTACCCACACCTATTTCCTACCTATCCTTGTTTCTTATTGAGCCACATGTCATGTTTGTGTGCTCACATATCCCTAGCCTTGCCTATATAAGAAAGCTCATCTACATTGTATGTAACTATTGAATCATATTATTGATCATTTTCTATTGATGAGAATACAGTTTATTCTTGTCCCATATTGTGTCTCTATTTTGTACATTTCATTGAGCTCTTGATCTTGGCAAAATCTCACATGGTATCAGAGCCATTGGGGTTTCATAGATTCGTCTTGAAGAGACATTATTGCGACATCAAGAGGCAGATCTGAGGAGCAGCATCTTTTGAAGGCGTCCTAGACCAGATCCGATCCCGCCATTGCATCCAGAAGGTAGTTTCCATGAATTTTGGTTATAATGTCGGCCTATTTTGGTGAGAAAAGTTTTTTCTCCAATTTTGCTAGTATTGTACGGATTTCGAAAAATTTTACAATATTTTTCAAAAAAAAAAATATATTTTTTTTTTGAAATATTTTTTCAAAAATCAAAAATCAAAAAAAAAAATTGAAAAATCATCAAAAAAAAAGGGAAAATAAAAAAAAAAAAAAAAAGTTTTTGGGGGCTCCACAGACCCCCCTGTACCTGCGTGTTGCAGGTTGCAGGTCTGTCAGCCCGTACTTGTCTGCGCGTTGAATCGGTCATCTGTGCCGCCGCTGAAACCCCGTCGCCGTCGCCGAGAAGTTTCCCGCTTCGCGGTCGTAGACTGCCCCTCGCCGCAAACTCTGGCACCGCCGTCGCGCCCGGCATCTCCCGCCAGCCCACTTGGTTACTGCGCCCGCCGTAGCGTCTTCCCGCCGCCGCCGCCTTGCTCTGCTCGCCATCCTGAGCTCCCTCCCAGCACCTCCCCAGCTTCCTAGCAGCATCACCTCCTGCGTGCCACTCTCCAGCTCCCGTCCTTCTGGCTCCTCCCGACACCGCCTCCGGCAGTGATCGGGCCCGCCAGTGTCTCCCGCTCCGTCGGCAACCGCCAAGACCCGGAGGACCCGCGCCCGCCACGTGGTAGGCGGCCACTGGCCCGCGGGTACAAACCCTTACACATCATCCGTACGACCGCCACGCAGACACCACGCAGAGTTGCCCAGTCAGCTTTTCCATATGCCACATCGACAGTACGGCTTGCACAATCAATGCACCACGCAGTTCATCCATACAGTGCCACATCAGCATCCGTACTGCATAGTCACCTGCACAATCATCTGCCACATCATCTATCCGTACAGTATGGATGCCCAGTCAGCAGATAGGAAAAGTTTTTGCGATGGTCATACGGCCATCAAATTTAACCTAGTGACTTGCTAATGTCAGTGCTATGTCAACATTTTTCAAAAATTTGGCAGGCCCCTCTTATTTGCATTTTTTATTTTGCAGTTCAACTTCAAATGGCCATAACTTGCTCATTTTTGCTCCTTTTTGGGTGCAATTTTTTTTGAAATGGGCTATAATTTCATGCTCTCCGTAGTGGTGAAGAAATTCTTTGATTTTGATGTATGTATTTTTTAGAAAATACAGTTTTTGGTGACTGTACCTGAGTAATCCCAGTTTTTGCAACTTCAGAGGCTTCGTTTCGGGTCATACGACCTCCTTTTCAGGTGTCATTTTTTTTGAAAGTGCGTATTTTTTCATCTAATTTCATATGATGCTATCAGATTGATGCCATTGTAAGTATAAATTGTACTTTCAAAATTTGGCCATTTTTGGCTCTCTTGGTACTTGTATATTTTCTTGAATCTCAGTTAGATTCATTGCACTATTGATTTAAGTCTTGTATCTCATTTGAAAAGTTGTAAAATTTGCATCATAAGTCCACTTTGCCTTGTTTTGCAAGTGGCTCATTGTAATCGCACTAAGTATAAAGTGCCAAAATCATCACTTTAGGGGGGTACATTGATTGAGTGAATTTGGGGGGGTGTCTCTTGTGCTTTTGTGCTCTTGTGTTCCTTCCTTTTTTCTGCTATGGGTTCTTCTAAGTTTCCTCTCTTAACTCCACATAACTATGCTACTTGGAAAATTGATGCATTGAGTAAACTTATGGAAAAAGGACTCACTCATTGCATTGATGGAACTATTGTTGCTCCAGCTGATCCTAAGGTTGATCCAGTTGGTCACTTAGATTGGCTCACTAAAAATATCATGGCAATTGGTACCTTAAGAAAGTATGTATCAAAGGATCTCATTTTTCATATTGAGAAATGTACTCTAATCAAGGATGCTTGGCAAAAGTTTCAAGACTTGTATGGTCAAGTTGATGAGATTAGGGGATATCAAATTGATAGTGATCTCACCATGTTAGATCCCAAGAACTTTGATACTATACAAGATTATGTCACTAAGGAAAATGAGTTGAGGGCACAACTCAAAGATTGTGGCATTGATAAGAAGGATACTCAATTGATATTCAACTTGATAGGCAAGCTTCCACAAGAATATGCAGCATTTGTTTCTAGTTTCCAAACCCATAGGATGACAATGGGTTCAAACTACAAAATGTCTACATTTGATGCTTTCAATGAAATGTTGATGATGGAACAAACTAAGTTGATAAGCATGGGCATTCTTAAGGCTTCTAAGTCTCAAGCATTTGTGGCAAATCAAGGGAACAAAGGAAATCAAGGAAAGGACAACTCAAACAAGAAGAAATGGCAATCAAATCCTAAAGAAAAAGCACCATCTTCTCCACAACAAGGAGATTCATCCTCTTCCAAGAGAGATAATTCACCAAAGAGGGAGAGACCTACTTGTGCTTATTGTAAAAAGATTGGTCATGAGGAACATCGTTGCCATTCTAAGAAGATTGATGAGCTCACACATATCATCAAAAAGCATAATATTGATTTGCCTAAAGTCTACGAGAAGGATGATTCATCAACTTCCATTTCCTCATATTCAAAAGGAAAAGGGCAAGCATTCATGGCTTCTACAAATGGGAAGACTCACTCTTTTGGAACAAGAAAAGGAAAAGCTCTATGTGCTACTATCAGTCATGATTCAGAGAGATGGCTTCTAGATTCAGGGGCTTCTCATCATATGGCATCTTCGCAGTCTATGTTCTCTACATTTGAGCCTTGCACCATGCCACAGATTTTTATGGGCAATCATACATACATGGATGTGATTGGGAAAGGATCTATTGACATTGGGGATAACTCCTTCAATGATGTGTTGTGTGTACCCCACTTGACAAACAATCTCCTTTCTATCTATCAAATCACACATGGCGCAACTAAGAGAGTTGTGGAGTTCACACCCGACTCAATTTTCATTAGAGACATGGAGACTAGAGCTGTCATTGCGACTGGGGTGGTTGATCATGCATCTCGGTTATACTCCTTTTTAGATTTTGTTGATGATGATGATTTCACATTTGATGATTCTACAAATGATGATCACACTTCTTGTGATGGTTCCATTTTTGAGGAGAATTTTGGACACTTGAACATGGGGATTCTCACATGTGACCCCATTCTTGAGTCTTGTATTTCATCTCCTCATATTGATATCACATCACCTATTGCACCTAATGATGCGGATAGTGTGACAGTTTTGCCTTCATGTGATTCAGTGTAGCAAGATATTCATTGTCTTCCAGCTTCAGATTCATGGGATGATTACTTGACAGACATTGCAGGTTTGTTTGTGGAATCCTACATTGCAGATTTGGGAGACATCATTGATGACATTCATCTTCTCTTTGATGAAGGTGATCCTTCCTCGATTGTTGCGAGGGCACACTCTGACCCTCTTGTTCATTCTCTGCATGATCATTCTTTCGAGGTTGACATGATTGTGGATACTTATGTACAGCAGTTGGAGGAGGTCTCTTTATGCTTTGAGGAGACACATGAGTCTTTGGACATTGTTCTACATTCATCTTCACTAGATGTTGGAGTTCCTTTTTAAGTAGTGTGGCATAGTTTACCACCTTTGGAGGGGGTATCTTTCAGCATCAACATGGGGACACTTGAACAGTTTTCAGAGATTCCTTTCATCATGAGTTTTCTTCATACATCTTCCCTTCATGATTGGGGAGACTTCATGGATACACCTTTGGTTTTGTTTCTTCCTAAGGGGAGGAATGTTGTTCGACGTTCGTGGAGCAGTTTCTTCATACATCAAGCTTCTTCCATTGGTGCAGATTCTCCATTGAGGGGGGGTCACAGTTTGACTTCTCTTCTTCTCTCATATGGGGGGGACTTTTTCCTCACATGGAGTTTTGTTCCTCACATTCTTCTATGAGAGTTCTCTTGTATAGCTTTCATCTCTCTTTTGCAGGAGGGTTTTTTCCCATTGGGTTTTTCTCTCTTTCCCCACTTTGTGAGAGATTTCATTGCATTGGTTTGCATGCATTTGCATTTGTACATGGGTACCTAACATGGCCTAGTAGCCGAGACCCATCTTGCATTTCTTAGTTGCATTGTAGACTTAAGTGCATTCCCCTAAGTTGCACTTAAGGGGGGTTGTTGGTGTAAATAATTATTCATCATGGATATTATTACACTTACTTAAGTTTACTTAGGAAATGCATTTCCTAAGTAAACCTAAGTAAGTGTAATAATATCCATGATGAATAATTATTTACACCAACAACAACTTATTAAATTGTTCCTGGTGGGAAAGTGTCTCTTAGTGTTTGGAACTATTGTGCTTTCCACTTAGCAGAAAAAGTATGACATATATAGGGTTGAATCAATTTGTGAAAATTATCCATAAAGGTTCCTATAGGTATCTCCTTTTCAACATATTCTAACCTTGTGGATTCTTTCCCAAATTTTGTTTCGAACTTTATTTTCTTGTAACTCTTACATTTTACCATCCTTGTTATTTTGGTATCTTAATTTCTCAAAGGGAATTTAGCCAAATTACCACAAGTTTCATATTTTCCATTTATACAAACTATTTGACCTATTGGCATTATCATCTAATTTGTTACATAAAATTGATGCTATGAACTAGCTGTTGGATATTGTTGCTGCTAGGATATGTTATTGTCATTGATGTCAACATTTTCTTGTGCAGGGGGAAATTTGAATTCAAGAAATGGAGGGAAGAGTGTTTGTAGGGGGAAATTTGAATTCGAGAAATGGAGGGAACAACAATGCTGGTTCCTCTGGGTCTGAATCCACTGCAGCTCGAGGACAAACATCTGATGATGAGGATGGAAGATAGGATGGGGACCCACAAACATGGGACCCTCCTCCTGGTCTCGAAAAATTAAAAAATATGCAAGATTCATGCCCCAAGGCAGTGCAGATTGATACAAAAAAAACCAAGGAGGGGCGAATACCTAAACCATGGAATAGTCTCTTCACTAGACATGCATCTGGTAAACCGACTGGTAAATCTTCTCTCCCCTTTGTGAAGGATATATCAGACAATAGAACAGGTAAAATTGCGATTGAGATTCTTGATTTGGTTATTGACCATAGCATTTCTTTAATGACTCTTTCTCTGGTGAGGAAATTTGTTGGACCCCAACCTAATATCGAGGATGTTAGATCCTTTGTTAAAAGAAAATGGAGAATGAAAGGATAGGTTGAAGTTTCTACCCTGCCTCAGGGTTTTTTTGTGTTCTCCTTTTCATGCGGGGAAGATCTGGAAGTAGTTCTAAGTGGAGGCCCCTGGATGTTTGGTAAATCATCTCTTTCTGTTAGAAAATGGACCCCTAACATGGAACTAAATGACTCCTTTTTTGAATCTGCTCCGGTATGGGTTAGGTTGCCTGGACTACCATTGGAATACTGGGTGGAGGATGTTTTCTCAGGAATTGCTAATTCCTTTGGGGAGCTTATTGTGAAAGACCCAATGACTGTAACTCGCAAGAGATTGGTGTATGCATGCATCTACATCAACATATCACAGAATATGGATCTCCCAAGTACTATTGATATAAATTCCAAACTTGGGTTATGGGAACAAGCCATTGAATTTGAATCTCTCCCTTTTGTGTGTTTTTCTTGCAAAAAAGTAGGTCACTGGGCTAAGGCTTGCCCCAACAACCCTAAAAGACCTATGATTAAAGAAAAAAATATTAATAAACTAGTTTGGAAAGAAAAAAATAACAACAAAGTCTGCAACAAGTTAGAAGAAAAAAGTGGAAATCTGGTAAATAAACCAAAAAATCAGGAAAATGACCCTAATGACCTTATTAAAGACCCTACCATGAAGGGGAACAAGAAGAATGAAACCAAGGAATTTGAGATCAAAATAGGCAATACCTTTGAAGCCCTTCAGTTGCAAGAGAAGGAGAATGAAATCAATACAGAGACACTTGAGGATGGTGAGATTGAGGATATCACTGACTTCCATCATGAGGAACTATATGAACCCATATCAGAGAAAGAAGAACCCTGTTTAGGGAAAGAGTTTCAAGAAAAGGAAATAGATATGGGAAGGAGTAATAAGTTTGGATCGCCACAAGAAAACTTAAATGCTTTATTCCAGAACATAGAAGTAAATATGACCACTTCATCCCAGAAAAGAGAAAAGGTATGGAGCAACATACAAGATGAATCCAGGGCAGAACAACAAGAAGAAAACACAACAGGAAATGGAAAGAAAATTAAGACCAATAAGACAGGAGGTCCTAATGGATTAAAAACCAGAACCAGATCTAAGGCAGATTTTGGGGCCTCAAGATCCCCACTAGGACACAAAACTATGAAATGGCATAGGGACCAAGAGAGTAAACAAAACATAGCTGATGGAAGGTAGAGAACTATCAAGGAGTCCTGCCCCCAGGATTCCAAATGAAAGTAATATCATGGAACATCAGAGGCCTAAATGGTCTCAATAAACAGGATATATTAAGGAATCTTATTCGAGATCAAAATCCAGATATTATCCTGATTCAAGAAACTAAAATGAGTAAAGAGAAAGTGGAGAAACTAATTTTTTTTTTAAATGGAGGGGTCTGTGGCAGTAGCTCGAATGGAGCCTCTGAAGGGGTTGCAATATTCTGGAATAAAAGCACAACCTCTGGAGATATGATAAATGTCGATGGCAATAATTTATCCCTAAAAGCTAGAAATATTTTTTGATGAAAAGGAATTTGTTATCACTAATATTTATGCCCCTAATTCCAAATCTGCTAGAAGTAAATTCTAGGAAAAAGTTCAACATAAAAGGAAAAAATTCTCTATGCATAGTCGGGTTGTTATGGGAGATTTCAATACTCCTCTACAAGACAAAGAAAAATTTGGAGGTAGTCAAGCTCAACCTGATAGCAGATCTGACCTGATGGACTTTATCAATGACAATGCTCTCATTGACTTGGATCTGAACGGAGCCTCCTATAATTGGTCAAACCGAAGAGATGGTGATGATCTTATCTAGGTAAGACTTGATAGAGCCCTTCTCTCTAATGATTGGATTATTTCTCATAGTTGTTCCCTTTTTGTTATTAATAGAATTGGGTCAGATCATTATCCCATTTCCTTTGTTGCTGAGAACTCTAAGAATAATCAGAGATTCCCTTTTCGTTTCGAAAAGATGTGGATATCCCACCCCAATCTTGAAAATTCCATTGCTGAATGGTGGAATCTTGATGTTAATGGAACAACCATGTATAAAGTTGCCAAAAAATTGAAATACGTCAAAACAAATATTAAGACTTGGAACAAGAAGGTCTTTGGTGATATTTTTGATTCAAAGAAAAAATTAAAGGAGGAACTGGACCAGATACAAATTTCCATCCAGAAAGAAGGCTACAAAAAGTATTCCAAAGCCATGGAAAATAAGGTCCTTGACAACATTCACAACATTATTTCTAGGAAAGAAATATATTAGAGACAGATATCCAAGGCTATATGGCTGAAGGCAGGGGACAGAAACACTAAGTTTTTCCACATGACTTCCCTAAAACATAAGGCAACAAATAGAATCACAAAACTAACTGTTGAGAACAACACTCTGCTTAATAAGGATGATATCAGGGATGAAGCTGTTAGATTCTTCAAGCAGCTTCTATCTAGTAATGAGGACCTTGATCAGACCCATCAACTCAATCTGGTTAATAATATTCCTAAAATTATAAACCCTATTCAGAATAAGACCCTTGCTGCCATCCCATCTGCTGAAGAAATAAAAAAAGCTATCTTCTCTTTTCAAGGGGATAAAGCTCCAGGCCCTGATGAATTCCCTATGTTCTTCTTTCAAGAATTCTGGAATATTGTGGGGAAGGATACGGTTAATGTGGTGAAAGAATTTTTTCGATCTAGAAGAATCCTTAAGGAATTGAATTCCACTTTTCTTGCCTTAATCCCCAAAGTTGTTGGGGCGGATTCTATGCAAAAATTTAGGCCAATTAGCTTATGCAACTCTTTCTATAAAATAATATCCAAAGTCTTGACTACTAGACTTTTGGCGGTGCTTCCCTTCATCATATCTGAAGAGAAAAAAGGCTTTGTTCCTGGTAGATAGATTCTTGACTCAATCATTCTTGTCCATGAGAACATTCACTCCCTCAGTGCTACAAAGAAAGAAGGTTTCTTGATAAAGCTGGATTTGACAAAGGCTTATGATAGAGTTGAATGGGATGTTCTATTTAAAATCATGGGGGCTTTTGGTTTTGATGATAAGATTATCAAAATAATCAGAGAACTAATCACTACTCCTATGTTCTCTATTTTGGTTAATGGATCTCCAAAAAATTTTTTTTTTAAATTCTAGAGGGCTAAGACAAGGAGATCCAATATCTCCTATCCTTTTTACCATTCTGGCTGAAAGTATGAGTAGAATGATTCATAAGTTGAAACAAAGTAAAACTATCAAAGGTCTTCAACCTTCCTCTGCCAATGTGTTTTGCACTCATCAACAGTTTGTTGATGACACTATCATCATGGGATATTCTTTAGTCAAGGAGGCCAAAGCCTTCAAAATAGCTCTCAACTCCTATGCTTTGGCAACTAGTCAGCAAGTTGATTGGGACAAATTAGCTATGTTCTTTCTCAATACTCCAGTCATAAGACAACAAAAAATTGCCAATATTATTGGATGCAAAGTGGAATCACTGCCTTCCACCTACCTGGGTCTTCATTTAGGGTTGGCACCCCCAAATTCCTTCTGGAATATGATCTTTGATAAAATTAATAAGAGACTTGCAGGATGGAAAGGTTCAATGTTATCTTAGGCTGGGAAAATGTAGCTCCTCCAAGCTACCCTTCAAAATCTCCCTGTTTATGCCCTCAGTCTATTTGGTATTCCGGCTAAAATTGCTAAAGCTATGGAAAGAATTCAGAAGAGATTCTTATGGTCAAGAGTGGAAGAAAAGAAGAGAATACCTCTGATTGCCTGGGACAAGGTATGTAGACCAAAGAACAAAGGAGGGTTGGGAATTAAAATTATAAAAACTTTTAACAAAGCTCTTCTTGCCAAGCAGTTATGGAGAGCCTATGACACTAGGAAAGACTGGAACCAAATTCGGCTTGACAAATACATTAAGAATCAGACTATCCAAGGAATCCTTAATTCTGAAGATATCCCAGCTGGATCCTTCATCTGGAATAGTGTAACCAAATCCATAAAAGTTGCAAAAGCTGGAGCAGGATGGGTCCTTGGAAAAGGTGACAAAATAAGGTTTTGGGAAGACCCCTGGATGAAGAATGAAGCCCTATTTGATCAAAACAATAGTCAAGTTATTGAAGAATGTAAAAGGAGGTTTGGGCTGATGATTTGTGACTATTGGAAGGAGAATAAGTGGGTTAAACTTGAGGACATCCATCCTGGTTTTTCCTCTCTTCAGAAAGAGTTGCTATCCTTTTTCCCTAACAAAAACTATGATGATGTTTTCCTCTAGAAAAGTGATCTTAAAGGTGAATTCACAATTGCTTCTACCTATAAAAACACTTTCTCTCAAATCAGCAATCCCATATGGAGAAAAGTCCGGAACAACATCTTGATCCCTAAAGTCAACATTTTCTTTTGGCTTGCTTCTCATAATAGTACCCTTACTATTGATAATTTAATCTGAAGGGGCTTCAAATTCCCTAATAGATGTGAGCTCTATCAGAAGGAGGGGGAATCAGTTGATCACCTTTTTTTTCCATTGTTCCTTCACAAGGGAAATCTGGTGTAAAATGTTGGAAAAATGGAAAATTAACTGGGTCATGAACAAAAGCATTAAGGATATCATATGGCAATGGAATTATCCTACCAAATGTCAAATCATTAAGAACCTATGGTCTCTGACTCTCCCCATGATATGCTAGGGCATTTGGAAAGAAAGGAATAACATGATATTTAGGGAAGATAAGTGTAATACTCAAGTAGTCTTTGAAAAAATATGCAGGGCTATAAAGGAGAACATCAACATCCCTCACAAGAATAATCAGCAATGGGCTATTATTGATATGAATGATATAGAAAAAGACATTCTTATTGAATGGAACCTAAGTCATAAGGTCTACAGATCAGACAACAAGAAGAAGAGAGATAACATTGTTTGGAGGTTTCCTGATCATGACTAGATAAAGGTTAATTTTGATGGGGCAGCCAAAGGGAACCCTGGAAAGGTTGGTGGAGGTGGAGTTATCAGAAATTCTCAAGGAAGTTGTATTGTTGCTTTTGCTTCCCCATTTGGAACCCAAAACAACCATGTGGCTAAAGCTATGGCCATGCTTAAGAGCCTCCAGTTAGCCCAGAAATTCAAATTTAAAAAAATCTGGCTCGAAGGGGACTCTTTAAATATTATACAAGCCCTCAAAGGTATTAGTTTAGTGTCCTAGAATATTGCCAATATTATAAAAAATGCTAAAGCTATCCTTAATAACTATGTTAGCATTATTATAACCCACACATTTGGAGAGGGTAACAAGGTAGCGGATATCCTTTCTAATGAAGGGGTTAATTTGGAGAAGGGTGTCAAATATATAGGGGAAGATCACATCAAGTGGGAGATTAAGGAACAATTATATTTTGATTGCCTTAATGGATCAAGCTAACATTATGATTGATTTCTAGGGAACGAGTACCAATGACAAATTTTGGGGGCGGATGAACTGCCAGATGATGAGTGTTTCTCGGCATCATAACCAAGATCATATGTGTGCGAAAGGTAATTGTAATAATAGCCAGGTTCGTATGAACATGAGTGGCAATATTATATTTGTGAGAGACTCTTTACAAGGGGAAACCAGAAATTCAGAGTTTTACCTGTGGGCTGAGAGTTGTAATAGAGGATATTGTTACCTGGAAAGCGGAATGGGAGGCAACCTTAACAGGAATGAACCTTCATGTTGTGAGCACTGGAAGAGAAAAAGAAAGGTGTGGATAAGGCTCCACAGACACGGTTTCACTGATTATATGGAGAAGCTCCATTGTAGTAGAAACTCTATGTCTCACAGGTTCGCTAAAAGCTGGAGCAATAACAGGGCTACCTGTTTGGGGAAATCTGGCAAATCGATGAAAGTTTGATCTCGGAGGTCACGGGACTCAAGATGGAGGGGACAAAATTCTATAAGGATAGAAAGTACACCATTGAGGCCTTCAAAAAATTTCCCTAAGATGGAGGACAAGAAGGGCAACCTGGAGAAGAAGGACAACATATCTTACTTCACCCCTCAATAGGTAAAACCTTTCTGGCAAAAAGTTCTTAGGGCTTTAATAGAATATTTAACTATGGATGGCAGGTTTACACAAATTTACAATTATCATTTTGCCATCTTGAACCACTTCTGCCATGGGGCTAAAATATCTTTGCCCTTCTATTTAGCCTCTTCTCTAAATGAGAGCTTGGCCGACCATATTAAAAAATGCAGCTCCTACCCTCTAGCGCACTAGGGACTCATTTTGCTAATTTATGAATATATGAAGGATAAGGCTAGGGCTACCAAGGATGACCCTTTAATCATCAATGCTCAAATTTATGAGAAATGCATTGACTCTGATTCGACTAGGGAGACCAGCACCCCTACCCATAAAAAAAGGAAGGTTGAAATTGTGCAAGAAGAAAAGGATGTTCTTTGTGAGGAAGAAGAAGGAAAGAACAAGGAAAATATTTCTGAAATGGAGATTAACAAGGAGGAGAGGAAGGGGGCAATTCTGAGAATCGTCAACCTAACCTTGAAGGCTCAAAAACTGAGAAAGAGGCTTTGAAGCCTAAGGAAGGTGAAAACCCTAATGTGGAGGAGATGGAATAGAGCAAGGATTCTGTAGACACCATTCTGGATACCGCTTGCAATTGCACCCTTGAATTCTATAATTTTTAGAAGTGGGTGGTGGAAAATATTACCAACATGCAAGGTAAACAAAGGGAGCTGGAAGTTAAGATCAACAAGCTGATCAACATGTCTGACTCTAGGAAGCAGCACGAGGAAACAAAGAATAGTGAAGCGGAGGAGGAAATTGAAATGGAAGACTGGCTGGAGAAAGATTTGATAAAAGGTGACCTGAAACATCTGGAGGACGTCATCAAAATAATGAAGGAACGGGTGGAGGAGGATAAGGATAATGTCAATGCCTGGATGGCTAGAAATGATAAAGCCTTGAAAATCCTTATGGACCATAGCCTCCAGGTTCTTAAAGTCTCCTCCCAGAACATGAATGCACTGGTGAATCATCTAGAAAAGAAAAACCAGGAGAAGAACCTGGTAGTTATTGAAGATGCTCCTACTTCCAGCCTAAGCCACCAAACCCCTAGGTGCAAAACCAGACAGACTATGGCGGAGAAGGATATGAAGTTGAAAGAAAGCCAGATAGCTCAGGAAAATACCAACTTGAGTGAAGCAGCCAAGGCAATGATGCTTTTGGTGCAGGATGTAGAAGAAACCATGAAGAATTTTTAAATTTATGTTTATGCTAGACTTGGGGCCAATTTCTTGCTGGCCTCTTGCTGTCCTTTCCTCTATTGCTGGTCTTTTTGTTGGTTTTTTGCAGCCGTTGTGTTTTGTTTCTTTCCTAAATATCTTTCATATGTAACTGGGTTTCGGGTCCCTTAAAACCTATTTTTAATTAATCAAAAACATTTTCTTGTGCTCTGGTGTTGTAGAGAGTTGTTTGGTGTTTTGGTGTTTGCATTGATTTGATCTGGTTGGTTTAATTGTTTGGGATGTGGTAATACTTCATTCCTTATTGGTTTTTGTGATCCAGAAGTTTACTTGATCATATTATCTGATCTGGTTTGAAGTTTAGTCTTTCTATGCAATGGTTGGAAGGGTTTGATATTTGATCTATTATGATCTAGTATGATCATATCTTTGGTTGGGAATTTGGGAGAATGTTTGGAATGTTCATGTGTATCTACATTTAAAATGGTTCGTGATTTCATGCTCTGCAAGTTATCTTTCTAGTCTAAATTGCTTTTGTTAAGTGTTATTGAGAGCTCGCGTGTTGATCGATGAAGATTTGAATAAGTAGTGTTGGTGCAGTTTTTGCAGATGGATATAATATGCTTGTTGGTGATTCCTAATTGTGTCCTATTTTTTTTGTTGGTCTGCATTGATCTTTGTGCATGGTATTGATGATTTTTTTTTATCTGATGATATTCTTCATGTTATGCGGTATTTTTGGTGGTGTAGTGTGTTGTAGTTGATCTTGATGAGATTTTTGGAGGTGATGCATGTTTGGAGATTTGGTCTAGGTCCATGCTATATCATCTATATAATTATATTGGTCCAGTGGTTGATTTATGTATCATGAGATGTAATTTTGTAATTGACGGTTGAGGGTTTAGCCAACCTTGTAGTCAAGGTTCATGAATTATATAAATAGGTGTTACATTCATGTAGTTTGGGTGTCGATGTGGTGTCTACATTATCAGAGAGTGATGTATGTGTGCATAAGAGAATTACTCTTTTGGGGTGCTATATTCAGCAGACATTATTGCAAGGCAGACAAATGAGCTTAACCAAAACTGTCATCAAGAATTAGCAGATGTTATTTTTGCAATTCATTTAATCCGGATTGTAGTCTGATCATTATTGTAAGGTAGTGAACCTTCCCTGAGGCTTGGAGCCTTTTGGTTCATCATATTTTGAGCAGTGAGCTCTAGGTAGTGTGCTTGAATGCATGTGCATTCCCTATTGTAATATTTACACATACTACTATAGAGTATCATCTTATTTTGGGTAGGTTCCCACAGTCGTTTTTCCCTTAACCAGGTTTTCCACGTCAAAATATTGGTGTTGTGTGTGATGATGTTATTATGTTTATCTTTACTCTTTCTACAGTTGATTGAAATTTGATATTGTGCTTACTTTTCTTAATCTGGTGAAAAGTGATTTGCCCCCCCTCTCAGTTTTCCTTCATTATTGTTGCCAACAATTAGTATCAGATATAGATCCTCTAGAAGAAGCTTAACTGCTCAACAAGATCTGGGATGACAACTTATGTGTTCAAGAAGGAGAGTCCTAGATTTGTTGGAAGCAATTATACTATTTGGAAGGACCAGATGGAAGTTCATTTGAAGTGTCTTGGAGATGACTATTAGAAGAACACAAAGAATGTTTACAATGTTCCTCAGAATGGACTAGTTACTTTTACTAAGATCAAGGATGCTAAACATAACATAAGAGCTAAGGAAGTATTGTTGAGTGCCTTGACCAATTTAGAGATGACTAATGTGATGGGATTGCAGACTACTCATGAGATCTGGAAGAAGTTAGAAACCTTATATGAAGGAGATTCTCAAGTCAAAGTAGCTAAGTTGCAAAGTTTAAAAGGGAAGTATGAAGCATTGAATATGGGAGAATATGAGAACATAACATCCTTTATGGATAAGGTGAATGAGCTTGTCATGAACATCAGATGTGTTAGTTGAACTCTTGAAGAAGATGAGATTGTTGCTAAAGTTTTGAGACCATTGCCTATTGCTTACAAGAATAAAGTAGCTTCTATTGATGAAATCCAAAGTGTGACTACTGTGAATAGAGACATGTTGGCTAGAAAGCTTGTTGCATTTGAGTTGAGTGAATTTGGAGAATCACATGGTAAATCTGAGACTGTATTCAAAACTTCTATATCTGAGAAGCAGAAGTATGATTCAAGAGAAATTTCATGTTGGGTATCTAGATATGAAAAAGAAAAGAGAGAGATGGAATAGAAAGAAATAGAATTCAATGAACTTGAATCCCTTATTGCTTGAAGATTTCCTAAGGGATCTAGTAAGTATGATGGAAAGTTACCTTTGAAATGTTTCTCTTGTAATAAGATATGACATTTTGCTTCTAGGTGCCCTAAGATAATGTATAGATATGATAAGCATGATAAATTTGAAAGGTATGATATATCTGATAAGTATGATAGATATGAGAAGCATGATAAATATGATAAGCCCTATAAGTGGTACTAGAAGTTTAGAAATCAGAAGAGATGCTATTATGCTATTGATGAAGGTGTGACAGATGAAGAATAGGAGAATTGGAATTCAAAAGATGATCCAATATCGGTGAATCCTACAAGTTGTATTATTGAGGAGAAAGCTTTGGCTGCTAAGATTGAAGAGAAAGATGAATGGGTAATTGATCGCGGTTGTTCACATCATATGATAGGTATTAAAAGAAATTTTTTAAGTATGGAAAGGTATGATGGTGGAATAGTGAGATTTGGAGATGATAATGACTATGTGATCCATGGTAAAGGTTCTATATCTTTTAACAGTAAGCATAATACTGATGATGTCTTATATGTTGAAGGTTTAAACCATACTCTTTTTGAGTGTTGGATAGATGGTTGACAAGGGATATGATTTTCAATTCAAGAATGGTAAATGAAAAATCCTAAATGCCTCTGGTGTAGAGATTGCATTAGGAACTACGACTAAAGGTAACATTTTTCACTTAAATGTTGGAGAGAAAAGTTGTTTGATTTCTCATATTGATGAAAGTTGGTTGTGGCATAGGAGGATCTGTCATGTTAATTTTGATTTCATGGCAAGGATAAGTTATACTCAAGCTATTATATATTTGCCTAAGATTGTGAAGCTTGCTAATCTGATATGTAAGGAATGTTAGATGGAAAATAAGACAAGAACTAGATTTAAGAGTAAGTTATATTCATCTAATGGATTGTTATATCTAGTGTATACTGACTTATGTAGGCCTACAAGAGTGAGAAGCATGTAGGGTGACAAATTTTTCATGCTGCTGATTGATGATTATTCTAGGATGATGTGGGTTACCTTTCTAAGGGAGAAATCAGAAGCGCTAGATAAATTCAAGATGTTCAAAGCTAGAGTGGATATTGAGATTGGGTTGAAGTTGAAATGCCTAAGATATGATAGAGGAGGAGAATTTACATCAGGAGAATTTGATACATTTTGTGAGGAATTGAATTAGAAGATAGTTATCTGCTCCTAGAACCCCTCAGCAGAATGGAATTGTTGAAAGAAAGAACAAAACTATCTTGGGTGCTGCCAAGACTATGTTGACTGAAGGGAATATTGCATAGACCTTTTGGAGAGAATTTGTTAAAGGTGATCCCAATAAGACTCCTTATGAGCTATGGTTTGGTCATGTTCCTATAATTAGATATTTTGGACTTTATGGAAGCAAATGCTATATCAAGAGAGATGAGGATATAGGAAAGTTTTATGAAAAATGTGATGAAGGAATCTTCTTGGGATATTCTACTAAGAGAAAGGCATACCGGTGTTACAACAAGAGACTAAATAAGATATTGGTGACTGCAAATGTCAAAGTGGATGAATATCTTTGAAAGCAAATCTGAGCATGCGGTTATGATATTGTTGTTATCGGTGAAGAAGAGTAAGAGCCTGAAAATCAGATTGTTGGTGATAAGAAAAAAGGTGTGATGACTAGGAAAAGGATTGTTGCTGAAGAGATGTTTGATTTCAAAGATTGAGCCTAAAGATGTTGCAGAAGCATGTAAAGATAAGAATTGGATAAAAGCAATGGAAGAAGAGATGAATCAGATTGAGAAGAATAACACTTGGGAGCTTTTTCCAAGACCTAAAGACAAGAATGTAATTGGCACTAAATGGGTGTTCCAGAATAAACTGAATGCAGCTGGTGAAGTTGTTAGAAAGAAAGCAAGATTGCTATGTAAAGGGTGTTCTTAGATGGAAGGTGTTGATTATGAGGAGACTTTTTCTCTAGTAGCTAGAATTGAAGTTGTTATATTGTTGCTTGCATATGATGCTTATAAGAATTTCAAGGTATATGAGATGGATTTCAAGTCAGCCTTTTTGAATGGTGATTTGGAAGAGGAAGTCTACATTGAGCAACTAGATAGATTTTCTTTATCAGATGAAGCTGATATGGTATAGAAATTGAAGAAAGATATGTATGGACTTAATAAAGCCCCTAGAGCTTGGTATGCTAGATTGGACAAGTATTTGTTGAAGTTGGGATTTTGTAATGGTATTGTTGATAGTAATTTATACTTTAAGGTTAATAATGATAACATTTTGATTGTTGAAGTCTTTGTTGATGATATCAATTTTGGAGGAGATGATGATTTGAGTAAAGGTACCAGTGAATGTATTTCAATTTCTCAATCTAAGTATGTGAAGGAATTGTTGAAGAAGTTTGGGTTATATGATTCTAAACCTATTGGAACTCCTATGGTGACTGGATGCAAGTTGTCTAAGAATGATGAATATCATAAAGTTAATCAGACTTTGTATAGATATATGGTTGGTGGATTGTTGTACTTAACTCAGACTAGACCATATTATATGCATGTTGTTTGTCTTTATGCCGGATTTCAAGCCGATCCTAAAGAGACTCAGGTTACTATTGTAAAGATAATTTTTAGATACCTAAAGAGGACTGCTGATTATGGTTTGTGGTACCTGAAGAATGATGATTTCCTACTATGTGCCTATACTGATATTGATTGAGCAGGTGATTTTGATGACCAGAAGAGTACCTCCGGTGGAGCATTCTGTTTTGGAAAGAAGTTGGTTTCATGGTCCAGTAAGAAGCAAGATGTTGTATCTCTATCTATTGTTGAAGTTGAATACATTATTGCTGCTAGCAATTGTACTCAGGTTGTTTGGATGAAGAAGATGTTGAAGAATATTAGAGTGATTTATGATGAGCCTACTATCATTTATTGTGATAATTTAAGTCCCATCAATATTTTAAATAATCTGATACTACATTGTAAAACAAAGTATCTGTCAATTAAGTATCATTTCTTAAGGGAGAAAGTCAATGATGAAGAAGTTAGATTGGAATATGTATCTACAAAGGATCAGATTGCAGATATTTTCACTAAGCCTTTGTTTGCAAATACATTTGTATATTTGAGACACAAGTTAGGGGTCTATGCCCCTCCTATTGGAAGCTAGATGCATGTAGATGCATCAATCCAGTGGATTTTAGAGCCTTATCTCTTTATCTAGGTTGATGAGTTGGTGCAACTACTCAGTTGGTGTAGTTAGTGTGTGAATTTGATGATCAATTATGACTTTTGGGAAGAGAGCATGATATATATTCTATATTTGGCATTGGTGTCAAAGGGGGAGAGAAGCATGTGAAAAACTGTCTTATCTTTGGAGCTTTGTGTGCATGATCTTAGGGGAAGTTTTGTTGCAGTTTTCTAGTGTTGATTCATTCCTTTGTATTGATTGTTTTTATATTCATATGTTTCCATCAATGCCAAAGGGGGAGATTGTTGGATATTTTTGCTACTAGGATATGTTGTTGTCATTGATGTCAACATATTCCTATGTTCTGGTGTTGCAGAGAGTTGTTTGGTATTATGATATTTTCATTGAGTTGATTTGGTTTGTTTAATTATTTGGGATGTCAGAATACTTCATTCCTTATTGGTTTCAGGGATCCAGAAGTTTACTTGATCATTTTTTTTGATCTAGTTTGAAGTTTAGTCTTTCTGTGTAGTGGTTGGTAGGGTTTGATATTTGATCTGTTGCGATCCGGTATGATCATATCTTTGGTTATAGATTTGGGAGAATGTTTGGAATGTTCATGTGTATCTAAATTTTAGATGGTTAGTGATTTGGTGCTCTGCAAGCTATCTTTCTAGTTTGAATTGTTGTTGTTAAGTATTCTTGATAGTTAGCATGTTCATCGATGAAGATTTGAATAAGTGGTGTTGGTGCAGCTATTGTGGATGGCTCTAATGTCCTTCTTCATGTTTCTTGATTGTTTCCTATTTTTTTAGTTGTTCTACATTGATCTTTGTGCTTGATATTGATGATTTTTCTGATCTACTGATATTCTTTGTGTTATGTGGTATTTTTGGTGGTGTAGCGTGTTGCGGTTGACCTTGGCGAGATTTCTAGTGGTGATGCGGTGTTTGGAGATTTGGTTTAGGCCCATTCTATATCATATATGGCATTGTATTGGTCTGGTGTTTGATTTATGTATCATGAGATGTAATTTTGTAATTGAGGGTTGAGGGTTTAGCTGACCATATAGTCAAGGTTGATGATTTGTATATATAGGTGTTAGATTCATGTAATTTGGGTGTCGATCTGGTGTCTACATTAACAAAGAGTGATGTATGTGTGCATAAGTGAATTCATCTTTCAGTGTTGTGTATTGAGCAAAGATTGTTGTAGGGCAGACAAATGAACTTAACTGGAACTGTCATCAAGCATTTGAAGATGTTATTTTTGCAGTTCATGTAATTTGGATTGTAATTCAATCATTATTGTAAGGTAGTGAACCTTCCTTGAGGGTTGGAGCCTTTTGGGTCATTATATTTTGAGCAGTGAGCTCTAGGTAGTGTGCCTGAATGCATGTGCATTTTCGATTGTAATATTTACACATACTACTATAGAGTATCATTTTATTGTGGGTAGGTTCCCACCATGGTTTTTCCCTTAACCAGGTTTTCCATGTCAAAATATTGGTATTGTGTGTGTTGTTGTTATTGTGTTTATCTTTATTCTTGTTGTAATTGATTGAAATATGAGATTGTGCTTAATTTTGTTAATCCAGTGAAAACTGATTCATTGCCCCTCTCTGTTTTCCTTCATTGTTGTTGCCAACACTAGCTTGGTCATTTAGGGGGAGCATTTTAAAAACCAACACTTTTTTCTATCATCTTTCTAAACACTTGATTGTAAAGATCAAATTCAACATGATAATGACAACAACAAATTTTAAAAACTTTTTTTTTCACATAATATGGCTTTAATCTTTCAAACATTGTTTGTCCAATCTTTATGTTTGGATTTGAACTAAAAAATGAAAAATATAATTCACATTATGTGGTGTCCAACCAATGTTTTGAATGTAACACATATTCATTAGGCCCAATCCTATGTTTGATGACATCTGTACTTTTAGATGAAGGACGAGTATGATTATTCCAAAATGTAGTGATCAAGTTCCTAACTCCATCTTCAATTCTATCAGAATGAGGAGCTCTACACATTATTGCCCAATTTCTTTCAATCTACTATCATCCAAATTCATTTTCCTTTTCACATAATGTGATATTGTCTTCCTACTATATCCAATCTTTGATGAAAGTGAGGAGATTAGTCTTTTTTGGGACATGTCAATATCAATCTTCTTGAAGTGGCCTTATCCATAGATCTAGACTATTTCCCAATTGAACCCAAACCAACCTTAACATTTTCAACAATATCATTTTGTAGGTTGGAAAATTTCCTCTTTTTCAATGTTGTATCTACACCCAACAATATTAATGGCTTTTTTAACTCATTATTAAGAAGTTGAATGGATAATAGTTGGGCCTTTTCAATTGTATCAAGATTTTAAAATTGAGCAATTATTTTCTTTGACTTTTTATTTAGTGTCCTCCTATTAGCATGTGTAGGTTGTTTAGCATAATATCTCAATTTCTCCACATCCATTTCAATTAAATGATCTAGGTTTTTGTATTTAATTTTTCTCTTTACACATTGAGCTAGATCCATATTCCCATTCATACCAGTAGAAGGAAGCAATATTGGACCTTCTCCAACTTCCATTGCTTGAAATTGGGCTACCCCTTGTCCAACATTTGCTTGAGCTTCTTCTGTTGAGCACAAGCTACACACAAAACAAAAAAAAAACAATTTTTATTTTTAATCTAGATAGCATAAATTTAATTATAAAGACTAAATGAGATATATGGAGAGAGATAGATAGATCTAGAAAGAGAGCTCAAGAAGTAAAGATGTGCATACTTGTTTGAGCTTGGACTGACCCATCTCCAACTTTTGTAGGTTGAGCTTCTACTTGATCTTGTGCTTGACCTATAAAGAGAGTATGAGAGAAAGAGATAGTGAGACTAAACATATTTAATCACCTAAGAAGACTAAAAGGATCTAGAGAGAAAGAACGATCCTAAAAATTTGTAATTATCCTTAAGAAGACTCAAAGGAGAGAGAGAGAGAGAGAGAGAGAGAGAGAGAGAGAGAGAGAGAGAGAGAGAGAGAGAAGTAAACATGTGCATACTTGTTTGATCTTGGGCTGACCCTTCTCCAACTTCTACAACTTGAACTTCTACTTGATCTTGTGCTTGACCTATAAAGAGAGTATGAGAGAATGAGAGAGAGAGAGATACTAAACATATTTAATCACCTAAGAAGACTAAAAGAGTCTAGATAGATAGAGAGAGATCCTAAAAAATATTTAATTACCTAAATAAGAAGACTAAAAGGAGAGAGAGAGAGAGAGAGATCACCTAAGAAGACTAAAAGGATCTATAGAGAGACATAAACATACTTATAAATGATTACCTAAGAATACTATTTAGGGAGAGAGAGATCCTAAGAATGAAAAGGAGACTAAACATACTTGATCACCTAAGAAGACTGAAAGGGGGAGAGAGAGAGAGAGAGAGAGAGAGAGAGAGAGAGAGAGAGAGAGAGTCTTAAGGGGATCTATACCAGAAACAACTAAAGAGAGTAGGAGAGTAAGAGAGAGAGAGAGATCCTACAAAAATTTAATCACATAAGACTTGAATAAAATGGGAGAGAGAGAGAGAAAGAGATCCTAAAAATATGTAATAACCTTTAAGAAGAATAAAAGGATAGAGAGCGAGAGAGATTTAATCACTTAAGAAGAATAAAAAGATATATATATATATATATATAAGAGAGAGAGAGAGAGAGAGAGAGAGAGAGAGAGAGAGAGAGAGAGAGAGAGAGTCTTAAGAGGAGAGACTAAAACTTCTTGATCACCTAAGAATACTAAAGGGAAGGAGAGAGAGAGAGAGAGAGAGAGAGAGAGAGAGAGAGTCTTAAGGGGATCTATACTAGAAACAACTGAAGAAAGTAGGAGAGTAAGAGAGAGATATCCTATAAATATTTAATCACATAAGACTTGAATAAAAGGGGAGAGAGAGAGATATCCTTAAAAGATTTAATAATATTTAAGAAGACTAAAAGGAGAGAGAGGGTGAGAGAGAGAAAGAGTCCTAAGAGGAGAGACTAAACCTACTTGATCACCTAAGAAGAGAGAGAGAGAGAGAGAGAGAGAGAGAGAGAAACTATTTGATAACCTAAGAATACTAAAGGGAGAGAGATAGAGATTCTTAATGGGAGAGATTATAAGTACTAAGGTGATTAAAGGGGGAGAGAGAGAGAGAGAGAGAGAGAGAGATTCTTAAGGGTATCTTTACTAGAAACAACTAAAGAGAGTAGGAGAGTAAGAGAAAGAGTGATCTTAAAAAAATTTAATCACATAAGACTTGAATAAAAGGGGAGAGAGAGAGAGAAAGAGATTTTAAAAATCTTTAATAGCTAGCATTATTGGATGAATTGTTTATGTGTTGCATTGATGTTTTATCATTGATGTCAACACTAGCTGATATGGTTGGTTAACCACATACATGTTTTGGTTACTAGTAGAAGATCTAGTGTTACCAGCAGAAGAGACTATCTATTAGACACTTTCGGCATGATTGGATCTATGGAATATGTTTAATCATATATGGTGCGTGCTCCTAGAGCATGTATTGGTTAGTTGGTATTGACCTAGTAATCAGATGCTATCATACACTCTGGTAAACCCTTACCAACATTGGTTTAAGGCTCTATTGGCAGAGCTTTCACTGAGGAATCTTGACAGGATGCATAATTGGTGTTGGTGTAGCATCTAGATGGATTTCAGGATGTTGAAGATGTTCTTTGATCATGCTTCAACTTCTTGAAGAAATTTCTTTGGCATGGTGGCCTCTAAATAGGTCTGGTACCTATCTAGGTTATGGACCAGTATCATGATAACGTGTACTCTACACATTACCAGGATGTTTCAGGATGATCTATGGAGTTATTATTGTTGTTTTGGTCTTAAGCCAACATGACATATCATTTTAATATGGATCTATGTAATGATCTTATTGTAATATAATTTAGGTTGCTGACCTAATTGGTTTAGGCCTTAGGGTTTGTATAAAATGACAAAAGATCTCATTTTAGATCATGGCATGTGTGTGATGGGAATGGAATAAGTGTTTGAGGTATTGAATACAATATCATATGCTCAAGAGATTTGATCGATCATAGGTGATCGAATTGGGATTAAGGAAGAGGTCAAAGGCCTCCAGTATTGAGCTTAACTGGGACTGTAATCAGGCATGGTAGATGCTATTTCTGGTAGTTCTTTATTCTGGATTGTTGTCCATTTATCTTGAGATGGTTGTAGCCTCTCTATAGTTAGTGAGACTCTTTTGTAATGAGCAGTATGCTCTATGAAGTGTACCTTCCTGCATGTGCAGGCCCCTCATTGTATCACATACTTTCTGTAGAAGTATCATCTGACAGTGGGTAGGCTTCCGACCATGGTTTTTCCCTTTTTTGGGTTTTCCACGTACAAATCATGGTGTTATGTGGTATGGTTGCTTTGCATTGATTATTTGTTTAATTGTTAAGTTGTATTGTTTACTGGTATTTGTTCCTACCGACATCTGTATGTGCTTTACCAATACTTGATCTATTTAAAGGTTATTAAGTGGATTAAAACTTATAATTTGTTAACAACTGATTCACCCCCCTCTCAGTTGTTCATTGGTTATCCTAACATTAATAATTGTTGATCTTTTTCTATCAACTTAGGGTCGTGTCTGAGAGATGCTTTCATGCATAACCTCGGTGTTATGCGTGCCTTTATAACCTTCACATCATGTGCTCTTCCTTGTTGATAACCTACAATGGCAAGGCTCTAATTCTATTTTTGAGTTGACTAGGTCGGTCGGTCAACTCACTTAAGTCTACCAGATGGAGGGTTCAATGGTCGATGGCTGGCTATTTTTCCCATTTCCTCTCACCTGCCGATGGCAGTCTCTTCTCAGTGGAAGTGGGGCATTGACCCTTATCTCATGGGGAACAAAGGGAAACAATGTCAGGTTGCGGGATAAGGAATTGACAAGAAAAGTGAAGGGCTTTCTCTTATCCCATGAGGGGGAAATGGTGACAAAATGATGTCGCAGGATAAGAATCAAGAAAGACAATCAAATGCTTATCCTGCAGGGTGAAGTAAAGACTCAAGGTGGGTCACAGGATAAGGAAATAAAGACGAAACCAATGGAACCTTATCCTGCGAGGTAAAATGAAGGAGTGCAAAGTGCCATGGGATAAGGATGGTCGATGGTGGGAGGACTTTTGGCTTATCCCACAAGGTTTCTAGGGTAGTGACGACATCCCATGGGGTAAGAAAGTGTTATGGAAAACCTCAAATAGCTTATCCCGCAGGGTAAACAAAGACAACAAAGGATGTTGCAGGATAAGCAAACATGAAAAAAAAGGTCAACGGCTATCCCATAGGGGTGAATTGATAGTGAAAGGGACCCGTGGGATAAGGAAAGAAGTAGGAGCATAGAGAGTCTTATCCTGCATAGTAAAGATGGACCCATGGAGATGCTGCGGGGTATGAATGCAAGGTTGCTCAATAGTCAAACATAGTGAAGGAGGTGTGGACCCAGATTCCCCATCAGCTATCAATGGTTGTTGCATCTTCATAAAGCCTGATCTAGTGATGAGGTTTTAATCTTATGTTGGGATTTTTAATGTAATTACATGACGACATCTCATGCATCCATCTCTGCGCTAGATCTCTTGATCAATGATGGAGGTTCAAATTCAAAGTGGTTGTTGGCATTTAGTTTCTCTATGCGCGGTGGTTGTTGACCCATTGGTCAAGGATATTTTTTCTCAATTGGTGCCCGATCTTGGTTATATTTTCTTCCAACCACTAGTTTTTAGATGCCATTACTCCAAAGGTGACTTATGTGGGTCGATCTCAGATGCCACCATGCCCTCTTCAATGCAAAAAAGAGACTTTTGTCCCTACAAGTGTGCTCATCCATGCTTGTCAGCAAGGTTTTCTTCACCAAGGCATTATTTTCACTTTTCTAAAGGCAGAGGATGCTTCCAGAGCTGGATGTAGCATGCCATCAGATCAATCTTTGATCTAATCTTTTTTTCCCCTCTCAGATTTTTGTAACCTAACCTAGGAAGGGTTAGGATTTTCTCAATTGTAACCCATCTGAGTTATGCTTGAACTATAAAGGCAATTTTGTAGAATTTTCTCAAGATCTCCTTTTTTCTTTGGAAGTAATCCATGATTTTTGCAACTGTAAAATCACCTTGCCTATCATTAATAAAATTTGTTTTCCTTACTTAGTTTCATTTTATGAAAATTGTGTATTTTCTTTACTTGGTTCTCTGAATGCATCTTTTCTTGCTTTCTTAGCATCTATAATAGTGTTGCTCACTCTTGGAGTGGTATCTGAGAACATTGTTTGTTCCTTTGCCATTCTTAAGAATTCCAACCTTGGCTCGGTCTCAAAAATCTAGACTTAGATAGGAAGTAGTGTATCTTTGGGCAATTTTATCAATGTCTTGTGCAGTTACAAGTGGGGTAGATCAACTTTCAGTCTAGGTGCGAACCTTATTTCCCTTCTTTCATGTAGCCCTTCTCTCTCTCCTTTTTCTATGTCAGGACATAGGTTAGTTCTATTAGTGTTGGGTTGGTCCAACACCTGCATCAGATTGAAAAGGAAGTCGGCCTTCTCTAGAGATTTAACCTCACAACAATGCAAGATCCCATGTTCTTGAGAGGTTGTCTCCATGTTTCACAAGGTTGGTGATCAAGCCTGATCACCAAGGGTGCAAACTTTTATGACAATAGTTTTTGGCACGCCTGGTGGGACACAATTTTTGATGTACTTATAAGGCACTGAAAGGCAAGGGGTGAATCAGTGCAACTAAAAGCAATATAAATCCGATCATCAACTTTAATAACTTAAAACTTATCAATCATATAATAAATATCACCACATAAGCTAATGCCCAATAAAAAAAATTTCACATAACACAAGAGATTATATGTGGAAAACCCAAAAGGGAAAATCTACGGTGGGAGTTGGTACCCACAAGATTCACTATGCCTTATTAGGAGCAGACCTAGTTAAGAGTCACTCGGTTAAGGGATTTGAATGAGAAGCCCTATTAGGAGAAATGACTTGTTAGGATCAACCTCGCAAGAAGAATTGAGACTCTGATTTAGAGCTACCCTATTAGGGAATTTACAGATTAAGTCCAATTAGGACCTACCCGATTAGGGTATTTTACTACTGCAAACTGTTAGGAAAACAAAAGTGAAAAGATCTTAAAGTAACAACTTCTATATCTGATAAGATCCACTTTCAATCCTTTAAACTTCAACAACACTTCATTACAAAACTTCCCTAAACACTACACAATCTCATTCACAATATTCGCTCATGAAATCTCTCTTTACACACTGTGTAAGGTGAAAAGTGGACCTATATCTATATCTGGAATACACAACACTTCAATTAAGTCCTTAGATGCATGGTTAGTAAATCAATAATCAATGAATAATAAACCATTACAAAGTGACCCATTGCTTTCTAGTAGATGCGAGTTTAGATTGCTCTCAGATTGCTAAGCTATCCAGTGACTAGACAACACCTAAATGAAGGATTTTTAAAATCTATATGAGCATGAATATGAGCTAAATGGATGCAATATTTAAGCTAGATATGCAAGATTAATCTAACATGATTTAAGCAATATATGAATATTTAAGCTAAATGATTTAAGCAAAATGAAGTAACTAATATGCAATATCTCAATGCAAATTCTCAATGAACCTAGAGCAAAAACAACATAATAACAATATATTCTCCAGGAGCTTTGAATGAGAGATGAGAGCCCGAATTTATAGAAAATTCAGAAAGAAACCAAAGGCTGAGATCAAATGATGATGAGCCATCAAGATTTTCCAAGAGGAAGCACAATCCAGGTGAATTGATGTGATTGGATGCTTTTCTAAGTTTTAAAGGAAATTGAACTAAAATTAAGATAAAATAAAAAAAAAGTGATTTATTCTCTATTTCATTCAATTTTAATATTTAATTGTTTTAATTGCTTTCTTTGAGATTATTTATCAATTTTTAATTTAATTTTTCAAGATTATCTCCAATTGATTTCTTTTCTCAAATTTTAATTCTTTTTTGGTCAATTAATTCATTTTTTGATTTGTTTCCTTTTTTGAAGATTTGTGCTCATAATTTCCAATTCCTCTTTCTTGATTTGTTTCTTTTTTTTAAGATTTATGGCAATTTTTATTTTTTTTCAAATTAATTCCTCTTTTTGATGATTTAATGGAAAATTGATTTATTTAATTAAATATGCAAAAGATATTTAATTAAAATAAATAAGATAATTGTTTAAAATGATTTACTTGGAATGATTTAATTAATTAAATAAATATTTAATTAATATTAAGTGATTAATTTTGCCATGTGACATTGATGATTTTAGAAATTAATTGTGTACTCAAGATTGATTTAATTGCCTTTGGTTAGGACGTTGGTGACGTTGTCGAGATTAGGGGCCCATGGTTTAGATGACCAATTTAAGGGTATTACATTTGCCCCTCTTTGAATTAATGTGCGAGCAATGCATTGGTTCAAAGAAAATTTGATGTCTAGGAGATACTAGTTCTAAACTTGATTGATCATGAACCAGATGAAGAGTGAGGTGTTTAGCTTCATTTGTAGCGATGAAGCTGAACATAGTTGATTAAAGCGATACCGATCTTGAACTTGATTGAACTAGGAACGATAGAGAGCAAAGATACCGAACTTGAACTTGATTGATCAAGAAGAAGATCTTACTGATCTAGAACTTAATTGAACTAGATAAAGTGAGTGAAAATAAAATCAATCTTGAACTTGATTGATCAAGACACGATGAGTGAAGATAAACTGTCTAGCTTGATTCAATACGACAAAACTGAACACCTTCTTAGATTGAGCATGTGATCAAAGAAACTCTTTAAACCCTTGATTGAGTTTAAACGAATAATCAGCTTGATGAAAAGTGATGAAACTGGTTAATGTTAAGAGACTAATTCAGACAAAGACAATATCAACTTGATATGAAGCGATAAAACTGATATGCCCCTAGAGATTGATTCGATTCAAATGGTCAAGAAATCTCAACTTGATATAAAGTGATGAAGTTGAGATGTCTCTAGTGATGAGGTCTTGTTTGATTGTCTTTAGTTGAAAAGGTTTTTTTGCTCAACTTTTGATGAAGATTTGAGAATTTTCTTGACATTGAAGATGTGAGGTCATAAGGTCACGAGTCTGCTCCCTTAGGAGTGAAATCGAAAGATAGTGAGGGTTGTGTAGTGAATGTAGACAATTTTTTTTGGTAGCGATGATAAGTTATTGAGCACAAAGATTAATGTTGACTATTAAAATCAAAGTTAATGTGAGAATTAAATTGAGATTTAGCATTGATTAATGAGAAATTGAGCACAAATTGAAGAAGAGAATGAGAAGTTGATGAAAGTGCTAAGTGGTCAACGTCGTGAAATTTTGATGAGAGAATTGACATTAGAGTTTGATTTCGATCCCAAAAATGGACTCAGGACAACCGATTTACGAGCTCTTGATTTGATTTCATCGTACTTGTGTTGATTGATTATGAGATGTTGTTCTATATGCTTTATTCTATATGTATGCATATCTTTTCAGTATAGATGAATGAATGCAAATGGAATATGGGTGTTTATTTTTGTTTCTTTTTATGCAAATAAATGATGATGCAAATAAATGAGGAGAATGAGTAACTAGTAATGCAAATGTTTATTTTTCTTCATGCAATAATATGAATGCAAATAAGTATAAATGAAATGTATGGATCTATATAAGATGCTCATGTGTGTAGCTAACATCTCAATACACAAGTACTCGATCGGAGAAATGATGATGAAAAAGAGACCACTTAGCTGAGAAATGATGAATGCCTCAGACTCTCATTCAAAATACAAAGAGATCATTGTTATCATGCCGAAATAACTCGAAATGCATAAAATGCAGAATGAAATGCAAGATGAGATGCAACCTAAACCTAGTCACTAGATTTGAAATGCTTAATTTTCATCATTGAGCATTTTACAAACATAGCAGGAAGATTAGAGTTCCTTTCTTTTCATGTGCAATATTAATTATCTTGTTCGCAATGACCCTTTTTTCGTTCATATCCTTGGACAGATTTTGTAGAGACCTGGATTGCATGATAAAGAAATTCCCTCAAAACAAACAAAGAAATGATGGGAACCTCCTTGTAGCATACAAATAAGCGGAGTCGAGTTATGTGTGGTGATTTCACCTTAATGTGAAGGAACTTATCACAGACACCTAGTTGATTAGATGTTTTCAGATCATCGGAATCATTCCTACAAGCAGAAAACAAAAATAATATTATACCCCCAATCCTTGCTCCTCTTAGTCAAGATAGACTTCCATGAGTTACTCAGAGGGATAATAAGCGAAAGCCAATGTAAAAGACAACACACAAAGAAAATTTCATGCATATCTCAAACAATTTAGTGATTGTTTTCAGTAGTCTTGTTTTGCTTAGTGATAAAACTCTCCAGTAGTTAGGAGACAAGTGACTGACTCAGAGTGGATGGTCGGGTATCACTGATTGAAAGATGACTTGGTTGATACTGCTTAGGATATGTAAATTGCTCAGTTGATTACCCTAAGACTAGGACATTGATCAGTTTCAAGATATGAGAGTGCCAAAAGAACTAGGATGTCATGAAAGTGACTAAAAGATATGTACAAGCAAAATCAAAGAATTGCATGAAAGTGGGAATGCCAACATTGCATTGATAGATGGAGCACTTGAGTACAAAAGGCACCTATTTGCCAGGTTTTCACCTGCTTGGCAGAGATTCCTTCTTTTTTTTACCAAGGTGCCTATTTACTAGGTTTTCACCAAGGAAGTTTCTCTCTTTTTCCTTTTTTTTGTCTTTTTCTTTTTTTTCTTTTTCTGAATTTCTTCAGCATTTTTATTTTTATTTTTGTGATTTCTTAAGGACTTTTTCTGATTTTTAGGATTTCTTCAAGACTTTTTCTTATTTTTTTGGATTTCTTCTGGATTTTTTCTGATTTTTATGATTTCTTCAGGACTTTTTTTGATTTTTATGATTTCTTCATAACTTTTTCTGATTTTTAGGATTTCTTCTGGACATTTTATGATTTTTTTAAGGATTTTGATGTTTACCCCTAGTGTCTAGCAAGGCAAAAGGGATTTTAAGTACATGAATGGATAAGAGAATGATGGTGGACACTTTCAAGGACTATCTCACAATGTTAATCCAAGCATAGGGTCCATATATAGCAATGTAAACCAAGGATTTTAGTGATGTAAAGAAAGGATAAAGCGTAGGGAAGAAATGATATAGTGTAATGAAGCCATATGGTCCAAATAAGGGGCCATGTCAAGAGGTTTGTGGAAAGCATGTTTTTGTATTTTGTCCATAGTGTTGATCAAGATCAAGGGATAGATTTGGATAGGAGGAAGATATGATAAGAAAGATCAAAAGGGAGTAATGAAGGATGTAAGTGAGAAATGGAGAGGAGCTAAAGGGTCTATATAAGTGTAATAGATAAGACACATGAAGCCTAAAAAGATCCTTAACCTTGTCAAGATCAAAGGTAGAAAACGGATATGAACATAGATAGAGCGGATGTGGGATAATGGAGGATGAAATATAATGGGGGAAGAAGGATAATAGATCAATGTACATGGATGGAACTTGCCCCCAGTGTAAAGTGAAAAAGGATAATGGATTATGCATGACACCTGTTTGCCAGGTTTTCATCACGCTACTTGCCCAAGGTGCCACAAGAAGTGGTTTTCACACAAGGATGAATTTGTTTCTCTTTACTTCTTTTTTTTCTAAATTTTTTTTTTCATTTTTTTCATCTTTTTTTTTTTTGGAAGATAATGGAGGCGTGATAAGGGATGGAAGAAGGACCCCGATGCCTCTATTCTTTGGATGGTACCCTTGGAATATGAGTTTCAATAGACCATGGCTATGAAGGTATGCTCAAAGATGTTGGCAGGATAATGAAATGAAACTAGGGCAAGGATTTATGCAAAGGATTGGATAACAGGGATGGAAAGGTGAAAAAGAGTCTTTGGATAATGGATGGGATGTTGGAAGAATTGTGTATGGATAGATGGAAATGTTGGAAAGATCAACATTGGCACACATCTTGAGGGATGGTGGACATATGGAAGAGAAGTGAATCTTAGATTTTGAGATTTGGATGGAGGAAAGGTTATAAATTTTGGGGCATAAGAACCCAAAATGGATGAAGGAGGTGATGGAGGAATAGAATCGGAAGGTTTGGATGGAGGAACAATAATTTTGGATGCCAATTTTGATTTTTGTTTAGACTATTGTGCTTCAAGCAACTGCTTAGGGATCTACATGGCTTTTGATTTTTCATTCTTTTGTAGTTCCTTAGAGTGCATTGCTTGTACAAGTGCCTTAGGAACCCATATAACTTTTGACTTTTCTTCTTTCTTTGTGGGCCTTTGTGGCGTTTTGTATTTTTCTTTTTCTTTTTAGATCATATTTTTCTTTGTTTTGACATGTCGATTAGATGGGACATGTTGATCCTTGAATACATGTGGATTACTTGACTTATGAATTTTATGCTTGGCATCCAAATTTCTTAGAGGGAGATGTGTGGATAGATAGGAATGATATGGAGGTCTTTTAGATGGATGGGAGGTACTCAAAGATGTGTGCCTCTTTTGATCCCACATAAGGGATGGAGGGATATAGGGACCTAGAATGGATGGAAGGGGCGAAGGAGAAAGCATATATTTGGATTTAAGTGGAGAAATATAGGATTTATGAGAGATACCAACATGTTGAGAGTGAGAAATGTAGCCAATATAATAAAGTTTTTCTTTTATAGCAGGGGTTTGTAATATACCATGTTCATGAATGTCTAACCCTTTTCTTTGATAATGCATGCGTTGAAAGATATTTTTAACAAAGGGTTTCTTCTTACTTTTAATGATAGAGGCAAGTCCATTTTTAGGTTGAGGTGGCTTGCAAGGTATGATAGGATCATGAAGTGAACATGGAGGATTATGAAAAGGAGATGAAGGGATACTTTGATCTTGACATGGAAGAGGACCATTGGATAGAGTAGGAAAGGTGTTTGACTCTTCATTTTGAATAGGATCATTTGAAAAGGTGGAAGAGGAATCATGATATTGCTTAGGAAGTGGATAAGGAATGGGATTTGGAATGATAGTTTTCTCTTGAGATGGAAGGGGGTCATCTCGAAAGAAATGAAAAGGTATAAGGGGATCATCATGGGAATCTAGTGAAATAGGATCTTTTTCAATCATTAGATGGGATTGGAGAGTTTTGGGGTCTTGATCTTGATTTATGATAGGACTTGTTTCTTCATTTTTCAAATTATCCTCTTGACATGGAGTCACTTCTAAGGAAGGGATAGGATTTTGCATAGGTGTAGGGGATTCTTGGAAGATCTCCATATTTTGGCATGATGAGGAAGCATTTTGAGTGGGACTCTCTGGAGTGGGTACATTTGGAATTGGAGTACATGATGGCATAGGATCTGGGATTTTTAAATCTTTAGAGGATCTTGTATCAATATTGGCATTAACTTGGATTTCCATAGGAGATATCCCTTGAAGGTAAACATGAGAAGTTTCATTGTTTGAAGGAGATGAAGGCATCATGGAAGGGATGGAGGCCACATATGGAGCCTTTCTAGACATAGGTTCATGATTTTGATTATGCTTAAAAGTAGT
This sequence comes from Cryptomeria japonica, assembly GCF_030272615.1. Lineage (NCBI taxonomy): Eukaryota > Viridiplantae > Streptophyta > Pinopsida > Cupressales > Cupressaceae > Cryptomeria > Cryptomeria japonica. Next base: position 220,162,437 of record NC_081406.1, on the reverse strand, counting down.
TCCTTCTTTTTCTTTAGGTGAGTCATTAGGATCTTCAATTTCAATGACACCATCATCAAGAAGATCTTGAATCTTATGTTTTAATTCCATACACATTGAAGTCTTATGTTTGTTATGCCTATGATATACACAGTAACTACTCAAAACTTCACATCCCCATGTGGTCTTTTTAGGCAATATGATAAGATTATGCTCAAGAAGATCTTTCAAAGTTGACTCAATAGATTGCCCCAAAGGTGTAAACTGTCTATCTAGGGAATAGATGTCTTTTTGTCTTGGGGAAGGTGTTTTGTGATCTTGTATGAGATTTGGTCTTTGATTTTCAATTATTTGTTTGTATTTGATCATCAAATCACATAATCGTTTTAGCATTCCTTGAAGTTTCTCACTCTTGATATGATGCATTTGTTTTTCAATGGAGTCATTGATTTATTTTGTTGGATTTTCATGTCATATATTTCTTCCTTGATATCTTGAAGCATTTGAGCCAAGGTATCCATGGGAATTGGAGCTAAGGTAGCCATGGGATTCTTACTTTTGTCAAAAAATTTAGAGGAGCTTCTAGTTTGAACTTGCATTTATAATTGATAGGACCGAGAGCTAGATGTGTTGCAGAAGTCAAGATCAAATTGAAGCTAGTTGTTCGTTTAATGTAGTGATTTGAGAGAAGTAACTAAGATCTGGTCTAGTTTTAGGAATGATCTATCTTGTATAAGATGTTATCTAAGTTAACTTAGGTTTGATAAGATGTTATTTGAACTAGCTAAGAGATGATCGACAAAATCATGCAACACAATGGCAGGGGTGCACTATCAAGGTTGTTTGTGCTCAGGGGGATGATAACCAATTTTATGCTCACTATAGACTGATCTGGGAAACTTTGACTGCTTTTACTGACAAGATCAGGAATTCATACGACAGAGGATCGGACAGAGATGAGATTTTGACAGACAGAGTTTTAATGACTGACGACTACTAGTTTTTGATAAGGACTGATGTTTCAATGACTGACGATAACCAGTTTAGAGGTGGACTGAGTTTTTTACAACTAAGGTATACCAGTTTGTGACATGGACAAAGTTTTGATCACTGAGTTTGTTTGTTGTTTTCTCCAGTTTTGGTATTCCAATTTTAGTTTGAGGGATGAAAACACAGAAAACACATAGTATGAATAGTAACTCCAATCACAACATGCAAACCCTATGGAAGTTGGCTTAGAGAAGAAAGCATTTGCTTGCTGACTTAGGTACACACCCAATAGCTAATCAGAATACGGTCACTGAGTCTCATGCAATGGATTCTCAATGCTGTATTAGCCAACTCCAAATGCTAATGGGGGCACAATATGGCAAGTGTCTTGGGAGAGTTACTATCTCTCTTGCACAAAGATTATCAACCTTTCGGAGGTGAATCGGGTAGCTTCTATCTTATAGTTCTTAGTCAGGAATTCCATTTGAGATTATTAGTTGAAGTCATGCAAGCATGATTGAGGCCTATAGCTCGACAAGGTACCGAAACAAGCTGTAGTCACATAAACGTGATTGAGACCACGAGGCCCTACAAAATGCTCAATATAAGAGATCTCAAAGAGAAAACTCAAATAATCCCATCCTTTGAGACTTTAATCACTAGAGGCATATTTATTATAGTGAGTTGGAATGCTCAGGTCCAGCTATACTCACTTGGGTCATTCTCACAGGGTGATTACTTTTTCCCACTGTGACAGGCCCGCTAAAGGTACACAAATCTCAAAACTTAGAAAAAAGCTTCAAGGGTCTAGATTTCTGGCTGTTTGTAAAAGACATGAGCATACTCTACTACCTCTCAGATTTTTCTAAAAACACAAATGACAGATTTGTTTTTTAACTAGATAGTAATTTAAGTGCCTAAAAAATAATTTAAAGAAAACACGATGTTTGGTCGATTCTCTTTAGGCAACCTGCAAAACCAACGCATCAGTAGTCATGTTATTTTTTTATTCTTTGATAGGTGTATGTTTGATTGATAAATTTTTTGTCAAGCAGACTTGCAAACATTAAAAGCCCAAAATTAGTTTCCAAAATAACATTAAAAAAAATCATCAAAAGAAAATTCTAGCATGCAAACTGTAAATTAAACTAATCTAACAAGAATTTCCATTTTTATGGCTTTCCTAATTATGACAGTTTTGATAGTACTGCACTCTATCATTTATAACTTTTCAACCAGAGATGAATAGGAAAATCTCTTTAGTGGCAATGTGGAAATCTTCGTTTCATAGAACATATTACAATTTTGTATAGATCCAATGGTTCAATAAAAAGTTATTCCCTCTGAACAGAGACCATTTTTTACTATCACAAAAGAATAAGTAAAATGATAGTACTGCACTTTGTCATTTCTAAATTTCAAAAATGATTTCTTAGGACAATCTCCTCAGTGAAACTGTAGAAAAATTGGTTTTAAACAACATATCAAAAAAAGGTTGAGATCCAATGGTTGAATCAAAAGTTATGCCTTCCAAATCGAGACCATTGTTTACTGTCATAGAAGAACATGCAAAAAGAAAGATTTTAATTTGCAAATTTAACACATGTTTACTAGTTCTAAAAACCAAACATTAAATTTGTTCAAGAAACATTAGAAATCTTGTAGTCATGGGTTCGAGCCCCACGGTGGGCACCAGAAATGTTCTGGGTGAAAAGTGGACCTATATCTATATCTGGAATACAAAACACTTCAATTAAGTCATTAGATGCATGGTTAGTAAATCAATAATCAATGAATAATAAACCATTACAAAGCAACCCATTGCCTTCTAGCAGATGCGAGTTTAGATTGCTCCCAGATTGCTAAGCTATCCAGTGACTAGACAACACCTAAACAAAGGATTTTTAAAATCTATATGAGCATGAATATGAGCTAAATGCATGCAAGATTAATCTAACATGATTTAAGCAATATATGAATATTTAAGCTAAATGATTTAAGCAATATGAAGTAACTAATATGCAATATCTCAATGCAAATTCTCAATGAACCTAGAGAAAAAACAACATAATTACAATATATTCTCTAGGATCTTTGAGTGAGAGATGAAAGCCTGAATTTATAGAAAATTCAGAAAGAAAACAAAGGTTGAGATCAAATGATGATGAGCCATCAAGATTTTCCAAGAGGAAGCACAATCCAGGTGAATTGATGTGATTGGATGCTTTTCTCGGTTTTAAAGGAAATTGAACTAAAATTAAGATAAAATCAGAAAAAAGTGATTTATTCTCTATTTCATTCAATTTTAATATTTAATTGTTTTAATTGCTTTCTTTGAGATTATTTATCAATTTTTAATTTGTTTTTTCAAGATTATCTCCAATTGATTTCTTTTCTCAAATTTTAATTCTTTTTTGGTCAATTAATTCAATTTTTTATTTGTGCTCATAATTTCCAATCCCTCTTTCTTGATTTGTTTCCTTTTTTGAAGATTTATGGCAATTTTTATTTATTTTTCAAATTAATTCCTCTTTTTGATGATTTAATGGTAAATTAATTAATTTAATTAAATATGCAAAAGATATTTAATTAACATAAATAAGATAATTGTTTAAAATGATTTATTTGGAATGATTTAATTAATTAAATAAATATTTAATTAATATTGAGTGATGAATTTTGCCATGTGACATTGATGATTTTAGAAATTAATTGTGTACTCAAGATTCATTTAATTGCCTTTGGTTAGGACCTTGGTGACGTTGTCAAGATTAGGGGCCCATGGTTTAGATGACCAATTTAAGGGTATTACACACACATACCTACTTTATACCTCATCACACTTTTTTCATAAATATTTACATTTAGTCGGCTACAACCATGGAACAATTTCCTAGTCTCAATGAATCTAGACAAACTTACATCGCATGCTTTACATGTGTCGCCCATCGATGTAACAAATTAAAACTTTTGTCGTTTTACAAATCTAAGTGACTATATCACTACTGGTTAAGTGTTCTACCAATTTGTTTGCTTTGTACATTATATTTCGCTCATCCAATTCAACTTGCCAATCCGGTTGAAAACATAGCTCCAAATACCTATCACCAATATCACTGTAAAACTGTATCATCCAACTCTTAATGAATCGCCTGTACTAGTTGTCTGAGTGCAACTCTATCTCAATTTACCGGTTGAGATCCTAATTACCAGTTCTTTGTAAAACTATCATCTGTATCGGTTATACCTTACCAGTGCGCTTCTAAGACTTAGATGACTACAAAAACATTGTTGCTATCAATGACAACACAAAAATTGGTCATCGAACATGAATCTTAATCTCTTCATCACATTCACCAATCAATCATATACCGGTTTAGTCAAATGCCAACAATCTCCCCCTTTGGCTTTGATGGCAACACTTAGGAAAATTTTTGTCAACTAAGTGTGCAAAATAAAAATTGACTACATGACATATACTATCCCTTAGAAAACAAATACAATACTCATACTATTACATACAAAATTTTGACTCAACTCTTACTCCCCCTTTGACAACAATGTTGAATGAAAAAAATACATGTGATATCAAAATTTGCATAAGAGCATATATAGATATAAGAGTCGTAAAGTTTTTACACAGGAATTCTGGAAAAATGTCACTAAAATGAGACTTCAAATTTTTAAAGTCATTGTGCCATGTCTCTAAAACTATCCCTGTGATCGCCACATGAGTCTTGATTTAGCTAGCTTGCTCTTCCATTGCATCAACAATGCTCATTTCAAGGGTAGCAAGAATGGCTTGAGATTCCTTGTATTCTCTTTGTAAGACTTTTACCTTCCGTATTGTTGAACACTAGATGTCACTAAGAGGGGGGTGTTAGGTCCCGGAGACAACTGAGAGGGGGGGGGGGGGGGCTGAATTAGTTGTCTAATAAATTCAAACCAAAAATAACTTAACCAAAACTTAATGCTTAATGCCGATAAACCAAACTTTATGCTGGTAGATAGTTTTATCAGTTACTTATAGTACCGGTAAAGATTAATGCATGAAACAGAAAGACAATAACATCCACAACACATAACACAAATTTTTGTACGTGGAAACCCTGTAAGGGGAAAAACCACAGTGGGAAGCCTTACCCACAATCAGATGATACTACTGTAGATAGTATGTGTATACAATATGGATTTTTCACATGCTGAAAGGCCAACTTCCTAGAGCTCACTGCTCAATCACAAAATGGGAGTCACACTAACTACAATTGGATGGTTAAATCCAATGATAATGTACTGCTCAAAATAACATCTTCATATGCTAGATTCAGTACTAGTTAAGCTCTGATATGTATTCTTCAATCATTCCTTCAATCTTCAAATGATGTCTGCATGTATAGCTTTTCTTATTTTCACATATACCCTATAACAATCCTTTTTCCAATCCTATATATCAATCTTACAAATGAGATCTTACATTTATACCATAACCTAAGACCAACTGAATAGGTTGGCTCACACAAAATATTACAATAAAATCAATTATAAATAAATCAATATGTAATGCATGATGTTGGCTCAATGCATTTACAATAATAATAAATCATCTCCATAATGTGTCGTGCTGATCTGGAATAGATATGCTTGCCGGTGCATAACCTGGACCTATTTGTCAGTAACAACAAATATGCAAACCTGAATAGACCAATAACCAAATCGCCAAAACCAAGTGATAAAATAATGTTGTTGACATAACCAGGTAGTCGTCAAGTCATTCCAAGTGCTAGTGAACAATATAAACTGATGGTGAACCAATTACCAATGACTGTGCATAAGTTACTGACATGTCGGTGAACATAACCAAAGATCTCCAAGTACTGATAAGGTTGACAAGTGTTGACATCAATGAAAAAACCATATCAACATATCCAAAATACCAACAATCTCCCCCTTTGAAATTGATGGCAACACAAGATGGAAAAACCATCAAAGTGCCAAAACAGAAAAGCCAAAAACCAAAAACCAACAAACTCCCAAAGAGATCATTAACCAGAACATAATGTCTCTCCCCTAGGAATAATCTCTCCAAAAGATAATGTGTTTTTCTATAGATATCTCTCCCCCTTTGACATCAAATGCCAAAGCAATACAAAAACTAGATTCAAATACAAAATACCAACTCTTTACAAAAATACCAACTACTCCCCCTGAGAAGTATCTCTCCTCATCAAAGTCAGAATAAAAGATTTCTCTGTTAATTCTATCAGTTGATGACAAACATCCACTATCTAAGTCTCTACCGGTGGGGATAGAACTCCAAGCTACTCTCTGAGATATTCAAGAGTCTCCTTAGGCAGAGGCTTAGTAAAAATATTTTCAATATGCTCTTTAGTATTCACATAAACCAATTTCACTTCTTTTGCTTCAACATTCTCTTTCCGAAAATTGAATTTGATAGAAACATGTTTAGTTTTTGAGTGAAATACTGGGTTCTTAGATATATCAATTGCTTCCATATTATCACAGTAAATAGTTATAGGTTCCTTGCATTTTACCTTTATGTCCTTCAACATTTGTTTGATCCATAATACCTGTGTACAATTAGTTGCTGCTGCGACATATTCTAATTATGCTGTTGATAGTGATGTACAACTCTATTTCTTACTCAACCATGAAATTAGTCTGCTGCCAAGAAAATATGCTCCACTGGTGGTGCTTTTTCTGTCATCCACATCTCCTACCTAGTTAACATCTATGTATGCACATAAATCAAAATTTTCATCTCTAGGATACCATAAACCAAGATTTGTAGTGCCTTGTAGGTACCGGAAAATCCTTTTTACTGCTAATTCATGATTTTCTTTAGGATTACTCTGAAATCTTGAGACAATACATTGTAGGTCCCGGAGACAACTAAGAGGCGGGGGGGGGTGAATCAGTTGTCTAATAAATTCAAACCAAAAACTTATTAACTAGCTTAATGCTTGATACTAGTAAATCAGTTAAGTATGCCGGTAAACAGTGTTAACAAAAAATTGTTGTACCAGTAAGAATTAATGCATGAAACATAAGCACAAAGTCATCCACAACACATGACACCAATATTTGTAGGTGGAAACCCTGTAAGGGGAAAAACCACGGTGGGAAACCTTACCCACAATCAAATGATACTACTACAGATAGTAAGTGTACAAAGAGGGGTTTGCACATGTAGAAAGGCCAACAACCTAGAGCTCACTGCTCAATCACAAATGGGAGTCACATTGACTACAGTTGGATGGTTAAATCCAATGAGAATGTACTACCCAAAATAGCATCTTCATATGCTGGATTCAGTACCGGTGTAATGCTAATATGCTTCTACAAAAACCTAACTTCACCTTCAAATGATGTCTTCGTGTATATCCCTGCTTGATCTCGCATATACCCTTCCTTAAATCTTTTTCGTATTCCACACTTGATCTTACAAATAAGATCTTACATTTATACCATAGCCTAAGACCAATTTTAGTAGGTCGGCTCTACAAGATATTACAATAAAAACATTTTACAAACAATACAATATCCGATGCAATAACCGATTGAACATGTCGGCTTAATGCATTTACAACAATAATAAATCATCTCCATAGCATGCCATGCTGATCTGGAAAAGATAAACCTATCAGTGTAACCCTAGATAGCCTGGACCTATTTGCCGGTGAAAGCAGATATGCAAATGAGAATATATCAGTGATTATTACTTCAAAGTAAAGTGTCCACATGATGTCTTCGACATTACCAAGTGTCTTCCATGTCAATGCAGGTACCGGTGAACATTATATCCTGTTGGTTAACCATATACTGGTAACTGTTTGCACAGTTTACTGTTTGTCGGTGAATGTTGCTGGATCTCCAAAGTAGGTGTATTTAGCAGGTGTTGACATCAATGACAAAACCATACCAAAATGCCAACATACATACTGCATTCATAATATCAGGCCTTGTTTGTGTCAATACAGTAAACCTCCTATCATACACTTGTATCTAGTTGGATTAATAGGTGTTGATTCATCCTTCAAAGATAGTTTATCAGTTGTAGTCATAGGTGTGCTTACCGGTTTAGAGTTTTCCATGCCAAATTTCTTTAGTAATTCCTTCAAGTACTTAGATTGACATAAGAATATACCTTTATCAGTCTGCGAAATCTGCAATCCTAAAAAGAATTTTATCTTCCCAATCATAGACATTTCAAATTCTTGCGCATTTTATTAGAAAAATCTTTACACAATCCATCTTCTCCTCCAAATATTATATCATCAACAAAAACTTCAATAACCAAGATGTCATCATTAGTCCCTTTATAGTATAGATTTTTGTCTGCATTACCTTTAGTGTAACCGAGATTCAAGAGATATTTGTCGAATCTAGCATACCAAGCTCTAGGAGCTTGTTTTAGTCCATATAAAGCTTTCCTTAACTTGTAAACCATATCATTGTCATCTGTCAAACAAAATCCATCAGGTTGTTCAATGTAAACTTCTTCTTCAAGATCTCCATTTAGAAATGCACATTTAACATCCATTTGATATACTTTATAGTTCTTGTATGTTGCAAAAGCCAATAATAGTCTGACTGCCTCAATTCTAGCTACCACTGCAAAGGTTTCATTGTAATCAATTACTTCTTTTTGTGAATATCCCTTACACACTAATCTTGCTTTGATTCTGATTACCTTGCCATCTTCATTAAGTTTATTTTAGAAAACCCATTTAGTTCCAATTACATTTTTGTCTTTAGGTCAGGGAACTAATGACCAAGTGTTATTCATTTCAGTTTGTTCCAATTCATCTTCCATAGCTTTAATCCAATATTTATCTTCACATGCCTCATTAATAGTTGTAGGTTCAATTTGAGAAATAAGACATACCTCTTCATTTGCCAATCTTCCTCTAGTCAGAACTCCTTGATATTTATTTCCAATTATCTGATCTTTAGAGTGGTTCAATCTTACATACCAAGGTGTTTTTACTTCTTGTTGTTCTTCAGTGACTGTTGAATCCTTAGATGATGCCGGTGTAACTGAATCAAAATTTTTTACCGGTGTACTCATAGTAGGTTCATTTGTGATTATCTCTATTGTTGGTTAAGAGTCCATGTACCTTGAATTTCCTCTAAACTGTTCATCAATGTTCACATTTGCACTCTCAACAATTTACTGCAATCTCTAGTTAAAACATCTATATGCCTTGCTCTTAGATGAATAACCAAGAAATATTCCTTCATCACTTCTAGGATCAAATTTTCCAATATACTCATCTCTTCTAATATAGCATTTACTTCCAAATATTCTGAAATATTTAAGAGTAGGAGTATTACCAAACCATAGTTCATGAGGTGTCTTACCAGTTTCACCTTTGATGTGAACTATGTTCAATGTATAAACTGTTGTATTGACTGCTTCTCTCCAACATATATGATGTAGATTTTCTTCTAATATCATTCTTTTAGCTGCATCTAAGATAGTTATGTTTTTCCTTTCTACAACTCCATTCTGCTGGGGTGTCCGGGGTGCTGATAACTGTCTTTAGATCCCATTCACTTCACCGAATGTATTAAATGTTGGCATTTCAATAGAAAGAAGATTGTTGATATTCATTAAGGATATTGAGAAGGTTGTTGAAGATTATTTGATATAACTGAAAAATGATGATAACTATCTGTATAACATTATTTTGTCATTGATGTCAAGAAATTGATTTTCTGATTCAGTATGATGTTGCCATATCTTGAGAAGATTGATTTGAAGAGAATTAAGATGTCGGTAAAAGACACAAAAAGAATGTGATAAGAAAGAGGGGAAATAAGTTATTCAATGGGAAACTATTACCAAGTTAGACAACGATGAGATCATGATGTTTAGATTGTTTTGATATTCTACATATGTTGTTGATTGTAAGGTTAATACTATACTATGTCACCGAGCAAAGAACCTAGTCGATAACCCCTAAGGAACCTAGTCGGTAAACCCTAAGGTTATCAATATCGGTTAATGAAGGCGGAATGTCTACCGAGTAAAGTTTAGTATTTACCGAGTTGCAATCGAGTTATGATAGATCGCATTGGATGGATAAAAATATTATTTAATGAAGGACAATGATTGGCTAGAGTTGTATAAATGATTGGTATGTCGCGCATGAAGTTTCTTAAGGATCTATGGCAATGGAAGATAGACAAAAATATCTACAATGCAGATTAAATTGCAATAACTTTGTGCAAGTTCCAAGAAAGGAATGCAAGTCCCTAGGCAAGGTAAAATGTTTTCAGATCGAAAGATGCATTGAACCTAGTCAAGATTGAAGATCTGATGGCTAAGATTGATCATGGGAAATGTGATCAAGGAGATTCAGTGGTTAGCAAATTGTTTATAAATAAGAAATTATTGATGAATAATGTATGTAGGCAAGTGTAAGCACTAGGATGCTACATAGTGATTACCAAGCATAGAAGCTTGAAGACCTGTTTGAATAACAGAGTAAGGAGCCTAGTAGAGGGACAAGATAAGTCCTATGACAAGATTGTTTTGAGCAAATAGGAATCTGCTTTAGCATTTTAGATGTGAAATTGCAGATATATATTTTATTACTGTTATTTTGTAAGTGATAGGAAATCTCTTAACCAAGTGGACTTAATAGTCTTATTTGTAAACCGTCTAGTAAGGTAACATTCTAAATGAGTGTTTGAAACCCTTTGACAAGGTCACTTCTAATAAAGTGAAGATCCTAACAGATCTGAGGGAAATCCCTTAACCGGGTCACATCTAGAAATGTGTTTGTAATGTTTAACATGATTTTGTTTTAACCGAGCATACTCTAGAATAGTATATTTCTTAGTGGGTCTTAAATCCCATAGTGGTTTTTCCCTATTTGTGTTTCCACGTTAAATCTGGTGTTATATATGTTATGATGATTATGTGTTTATGAGTTAGCATGTTTAGCTATTTTTGGTTATATTGCTAAAGTATAAGTTACCGAGGTTGAATCTGTTGATTTTATGGGAGATTAAGTTTGTATGATTCACCCCCCCCTCTCATCTTGTTAGTTATTGGCATCAGTTCTTTACACCTAGTATCAAAACTTAACAATTGGTATCAGAGCTTTAGACTCCGGAAGAAAAAGTTTAAAGGTACTTGAGGCAAAGATCCAAAGATGTATAAAAGGGATGCACCAAAGCTGAACAAGTCAAGTTTCTCCACATGACAGAAAAGGATGAAGCTGCATTTATTAAAAATTGGAGAATATGCAACATATTGTTTAGAGAATGATTATATACCACCAAGCACCAACCCAATGACCTTGGAAGAGATTAAGGCAAAGCAAGAACACATTCAAGCTATGATTGAAATAACACTAGCATTGACTGACTCAGAGTTTAATGATCTAGAAGACTGCAATGATGCAAAAGCAATGTGGACTAAGCTCATATATGTGTATAGTGGTGATGAACATGTTCAAAGAGAAAAAGTAGATAGTCTAAGGGGACAACTTGAATCCATGAGAATGAATGAAGGTGAGAACATAACCCAATATAGTACAAGGTTAAAGGAGACTGTCAATCAAATTAAAGGAGTAGGAGGAACTATTGGAGAAAAGGATATAACAAGTAAGTTGTTGAGAACCCTTCTACTTGCTTATGCCATTTGAGTCTCTACAATCAATGAATTGAGGTCTATACCTAACATGCCAGTTTCTTTGGATGCTACTATTGGTAAGCTACATGCATTTGAGTTAAGTAATTTTGATAACAGTGGGTCTTTAGTAAATAAAATAGAATCTACATTCAGTTCTTTTCATATTGGTGAATCTGATGATTACAATGATAGAATGAGTAAGTGCTCTAAAGGGAATCACAGTGGAGCAAGTGAAAGATTTTGCAAGAACATGGAGAAAGTGCACAAACTATATGAGGAAATCAAGAAGCAAGAAGAGTTTGAAGCATTATTAGCCAGAAGGTTACCGAGAGGAAAAGGTAAGTATAAAGGAAAGCCACCTTTAAATTGTTTCAATTGTGATAAAATAGGACATATGGCTTCTAACTATCCTAACAAAGAATCTAGTGAAAAGAGAGAATACTGAGATAATAGGCAGAAAGACAACCACTATAGAGGACACTAAGACTTTAGAAGGAGAGACATAAAGACATGTCTAGTAGCTGATGAGGAATCCAACAATGATAAATCTGATGAAACTGATACTGAGGAAGTTGTTTATGTGGCTATTAAAGATGGATCAGATGAAGAAAGGTATGAAGAAAAAGTCCTAGTATCTCACATAAATAATAATGATTCTTGGATCATAGACAGTGGATGCTCACATCACATGATGGGTGATAAACACAAGTTTGTTAAATTAGAAGACTATGATGGAGGCTATGTAAGATTTGGTAATGATGCACCATGTCTGGTGAAAGGTAAAGGATCTATAAAACTTCTTGACAATGCTAAATGTGATGTTGTATACTGGGTTGAAGGATTGAAATACAATTTTTTGAGTGTAGCACAACTAAACAATACAGGATACCGAATAGAATTTTAGAAAGGAATTGTCAAAGTTCATGACAAGCATGGAAAGTTAGCGGCTACCGGGACACAAAAAAAAGGTAATACATTTCATCTTGACTCAACTTGGAACAAGTGTCTTTATGCAAAGATAGATGATACCTGGTTATGGCATAAAAGGTTTTGTCATGTAAATTTTGATAATCTGTTCAAAATAAGCAAGAAGCACCGAGTAAGAGGTCTACCGAGTCTTGAAAAACCTGAGAATGCTATGTGCCGAGGATGCCAGATGGGTAAGATGACAAGATCAAGCTTTACAAGTAAGTCCTACACTTCTAAAGGAATTTTAGATCTAGTACATACTGATCTTTATGGTCCTATGAAAGTTCGAAGTTATAATGGTGACAAGTATTTCATATTATTTGTGGATGATTACTCAAGGATGATGTCAGTTATGTTTTTAAAAGAAAAATCAGAAGCTTTTCAAATGTTCAAATGGTACAAGGCAAGAGTTGAAAATGAAACAGGAAGACAACTAAAATGTCTTAGATCTGATAGAGGAGGAGAGTTCACTTCTGATGAATTTAACTTATTCTGCAATGATCATTGTATAAAAGGCAAGTGTCTACACCTCAACAAAATGAGATAGCTGAGAGAAGAAACAGATCAATTGTGGATTGTGCTAGAACCCCGATGATAGAAAATAAGGTACCTCAAACATTTTGCAGAGAAGCAATCAACACTACAGTTTACACCTTGAACTGAGTTCAACTAAAGAAAGGAACTATGAAGACACCATATGAGATCTAGTATGACAAGAAACCTAATGTAAGTTATTTTAAAATCTTTGGAAGTAGATGCTATGTTCACAAAGATGACAGAAATGGAAAGTTTGATCATAAAAGTGAGGAAGGAACATTTCTTGGTTATTCTTCTAGAAGTAAAGCATTTAAATGTCTGATCAAATCATCTAATAAAATAGTAGAAAGTGAAAATGTGAAAATTGATGAATTTGCAGAAAGAAATGATGAAGGAAATTCCAAAGAACCAAAAGATTATGAAGAATTTGTTTATGTTCAACTAAGAAGTCCTATCGAGAAAGCTGCTGAAGAAAATGAAGATAATGTCCAGTTACTGAGTGATGAAGAAGATCATACAGAACCTACCAAGCCCATATTAACCAAATATGTCAGAAGACATCATGCATCAAATCAGATTATAGGAGATAAGGATGATCTAGTGATGACAAGGAACAAACTAAGATAGAACACATGTCTGATATCTGAATTTGAACCGAGAATAGTAAAAGAGGCATTTAACAGTGAAGATTGGGTAAATGCTATGACATAAGAGAATGATCAAATAAAGAAGAATGACACATGGACACTGATCCCAAGACTAAAGGACAAAAATGTAATTGGTACAAAGTGGATTTTCAGAAACAAGCTAAATGAAAAAGGTGAGGTCATTCTCAACAAAGAAAGACTAGTTTGCAAAGGTTATGCTCAAGAAAAAGGAATAGATTATAGTGAGACTTTTGCACCTGTGGCTAGGCTTGAGGGAGTAAGAACATTGTTGGCATATACTACTTTCAAAAATTTCAAGGTATATCAAATGGATGTTAAATATACATTTTTGAATGGTATACTAGAAGAAGAAGTTTATATTGAACAACCTGAAGGATTTGTTGAAGATAAGAGTAAAGATTAGGTATGCAAATTAAACAAACCTTTATATGGTCTGAAACAAGCACCTAGAGCATGGTATGAGAGACTACACTCTTACTTAATCAAGATTGGTTTTATAAGGACAAGTGAAAACAACAATATGTACATGAAGAATGATGAGAGCAATGGAATACAGATCTTAGCCATATTTGTTGATGATATTATTTTTTGTGGTGATGACTCCTTATGCAAAAACTTTGGAAATGAAATGTGCAAAGAATTTGAGATGTCATTAATTGATGAGATAAAGTATTTTATAGGTTTACAGATACTGCAAATGAAAGATGAGATTTTCATTACTCAATCTAAGTACATAAAGGAAATCTTGAAGAAATTTGGTATGGAGGATTCTAAACCAGTAAGTAATCCTATGACTACTAACTGCAAATTATCAAAGAATGATGAATCTGCATCTGTTGAAGAGACACTTTACCGATCTATGATTGGAAAGTTGAAATATGTTGTGCATAGTTGACTAGATATAGCACATGCAGTAGGTATTGTAGCAAGATTCTCTGCAGATCCCAAGGAAACCCATATGATAGCAATCAAGAGAATTTTCAGATACCTGAGAGGCACTGAAGATTATGGCTTAGTATACAAAAAGAGAAATGATTTTGATTTAAAAGTCTATATTGATGCTGATTGGGCAGGAAACATAGATGATAGGAAAAGAACAAGTGGTGGAGCTTTCTTTTTGGGAGAAAGACTAGTGAGTTGGCTTAGTAAGAAACAAGGATGTATCTCATAGTCAACAACAAAAGCTGAATATGTTGCTACAACATTGAATTGTACAAATATAGCATGGATCAAACAACTGTTGGAAGGTATAAATGAGAAAGTTACCGAGTTAGTAACTATATTTTGTGATAATACGAGTGCCATTAACATTTCAAAGAAATTGGTAATGCACTATAAGACAAAACATATCTCTATAAAGTATCATTATCTCAGAGAAGAAGTTCAAGAGAAGAAAGTTGTGCTGGAATATATCAGTTCAAAGGAGCAATTAGCAGACATCTTCACAAAGCCACTTCCAAGGGACACTTTTGAGTATCTCAGAAGCAAGCTAGGGGTCCTACCCCTATCTTCTACTAACTGACAGAGTTTGGTGAAAGAATCAATTCGATGAATCTACATAATATTATGTGTGGATTGATGTTGATTTACGCACTTTAGAAGGTTTTCTAAAGGTGTGTAGGAAATAGTGAATAGAGACAAGTTCTCTGACCGAGACTGAGATGATACACAACAAGGCAAATCACTTCACCGAGGAAGAAATCATGATTTAGTTCTTTTACTTTTTGGCATTGTTGTCAAAGGGGGAGAAGACTAAATGGTAAAGCCCTAAATGAAGAAGATAACGGAAGACTAATGATAGGGGGAGAAGACTACAAAAGGGGACAAGACTTCAAAAGATTTTAACAACTCAAGGATAACAGGAGAAGTCTAACAACAATCTAAATCCGAATCAATTTGAATATCTTGTTGGTATTACCATTTAAAAGTTGGTTTTGCCATCAATGCCAAAGGGGGAGATTGTTGGCATTTCAATAGAAAGGAGATTGTTGATATTCATTAAGGATATTAAGAAAGTTGTTGAAGATTATTTGATATAACTAAAAAAGGATGATAACTATCTGTATAACATTATTTTGTTATTGATGTCAAGGAATTGATTTTCTGATTTAGTATGATGTTGCCATATCTTGAGAAGATTGATTTGAAGAGAATTAAGATGTCGGTAAAAGACACAGAAAGAATGTGATAAGAAAGAGGAGAAATAAGTTATTCAATGGGCAACTATTACCAAGTTAGACAATGATGAGATCATGATGTTTAGATTGTTTTGATATTCTACATATCTTGTTGATTGTAAGGTTAATACTATACTATGTCACTAAGCAAAGAACCTAGTAGGTAAACCCTAAGGAACCTAGTCAATAAACCCTAAGGTTATCAATATCAGTTAATGAAGGCAGAATGTCTACCGAGTTATGATAGATCACATTAGATGGATAAAAGCATTATTTAATGAAGGACAATGATTAGCTAGAGTTGTATAAATGATTGGTATGCCGCACATGAAGTTTGTTAAGGATCTATGGCAATGGAAGATCGACAGAAAGATCTACAACACTGATTGAACTGCAATAACCTTGTGCAAGTTCCAAGAAAGGAATGCAAGTCCCTAGGCAAGGTAAAATGTTTTCAGATCGAAAGATGCATTGAACCTAGTCAAGATTGAAGATCTGATGGCTAAGATTGATCATGGGAAATGTGATCAAGGAGATTCAATGGTTAGCAAATTGTTTATAAATAAAAAATTATTGATGAACAATGTATGTGGGCAAGCGTAAGCACTGGGATGCTACATAGTGATTACCGAGCATAGAAGCTTGAAGACTTGTTTAAATAAAAAAGTAAGGAGCCCAACAGAGGGACAAGATAAGTCCTAGGACAAGATTGTTTTGAGAAAATAAGAATCTACTTTAGCATTTTAGATGTGAAGTTGCAGATATATTTTTTATTATTGTTATTTTGTAAGTGACAGGAAATCTCTTAACTGAGTGGACTTAACAGTCTTATTTGTAAACCCTCTAGCAAGGTAACATTCTAAATGAGTGTTTGAAACCCTTTGACAAGGTCACTTCTAACAAAGTGAAGATCCTAATAGATCTGAGGGAAATCCCTTAACTGGGTCACATCTAGCAATGTGTTTGTAATCTTTTAACAGGATTTGCTTTTAACCAAGGATACTCTAGAATAGTATATTTCTTAGTGGGTCCGAAATCCCACAGTGGTTTTTCCCTATTTGGGTTTCCATGTTAAATCTAGTGTTATATGTGTTATGATGATTATGTGCTTATGAGTTAGCAAGTTTAGCTGTTTTTGGTTATATTGCTGAAGTATAAGTTACTGAGGTTGAATCTGTTGATTTTATGGGAGATTAAGTTTGTATGATTTACCCCCGCCTCTCATCTTGTTAGCTATTGGCATTAGTTGTTTACACCTAGTATCAGAACTTAACATTAAATTCCTTAGATGGGAATTCACCTCCTTGATTTGATCTCAAACATTTGGTTTTCTTTCCGGTTTCATTCTCTACCATCACTTTGAATAGTTTGAATCTCCCAAATGCTTCAGATTTCTCCGTGAGAAAAGTAACCTAACACATTCTAGAATAGTCATCAATGATTATCAAAAAATACCTATCTCCTTGTATAGTTATTCTTCTTGCTAGACCACATAAATTGGTATGAATTAAATCAAGAACATTGTTAGATTTCTCTATAATACTCTTGAAAGTTTCTCTAACTTGCTTTCCAAATTGATATTCCTTACATACCGGATTGTGAGGTTTAACAATCTTACGTAAATCTCTTACTGCCTTAGTTGTACTGATGTTCACAATGCAATCAAAATTTACATGACAAAGTCTCTTATGCCATAACCAAATTTCATCAATATGAGAAATCAAACATGATTTCTCATTGTTATTCAAATGAATGATATTACCTCTAGTCTGATTACCAGTTGCAATTTCCAAACCAGTTCTATTTAAGATTTTGCATTTACCATTCTTGAGTTGTAACTGAAATCCTTTCTCAACTAATTGACCAACACTCAAAAGATTATGCTTCAAACCTTCAACATAGTAAACATTATCAGTATTGTGCTTACCATCAAAAGATATACTTCCTTTTCCTTTGATCATACAAGCTTTATCATCTCCAAGTCTTACTTGACCTCCATTATATTCTTGAAAGGTTAAGAATTTACTCTTATCACCAGTCATGTGATGTGAACATCCAAAATCAATAATTCATTCATCCTTATCTTCAATTTTAGCTGCCAGGGCCTGCTCTACCAGTTGAATAGTAGGTGTTGGTTGATCTTCAGTTATAGCAACAAAAGCCCATCCATTGTCTACTGGATCCTCATCAGAATCATCAGTAACTCCTTCATCAGCATAATAACAAAATTTGTCTCTATTCTTCTTAAACTTGTATCTCTGATAATCAGGGTTAGGCTTATATGTTCTTTTAGCTTCTTCTCTTAATCTTGCATTTCTATCAGGACACCTAGAAGCCATATGTCCAATTTTATTGCAGTAAACATTTAAAGGGTGCTTTACCTTCATACTTACTTCTGACTGGACCTTTAGGCATTTTCCTTGCAAATAGTGCTTCAAGTTCTTCCAGTTCTTCATTCTCCTTTCTGATTTCTTCAAGTTCTCTTGCATAAAAGGCTTTCCAATCAGATTTCTCAGATGATGACGATGATGTTGTAGATTATGATGATGCCTTGAAAGCTAGATCTATCTTAATAGTAGCAACATGACCAAATTCTTCAAGTTCAAAAGCTGAAAGTTTTCCAACCAAAGTGTCTCAAAATACTGATGCATTAGGCATTGTTCTTAATTCATTTATAGTAGTAACATTCATTTTATATGCCAATGGAAAATCTCTTAAAACTTTAGAAAAAATTTCATCTTCACTTAAGGTTCCTCCACAACATTGTATACCCAAAACAATTTCATTTACTCTTTCCATAAAAGCAGAAATCCTTTCATCTTCTTCCATTTTTAGATTTTCATACCTGACTCGTAAGAATTCAAGTTTTCCAATTTTGACTGTGGAATATCCTTCATTAAATGTTTCTAATTTGTCCCAAATAGCTTTAGTAGTAGATCTATCCGATAATCCCATGATTTTTTGATCTGACAATGCACTCAAAAGTGCTTCTCTTGCTTTGCAAACATTTTCCTCATCTTTAGCCAAGTTTGGTGGATTAGGTTGACCTTGAGTAGGAGCAGTATAACCATTCTTTCTAACATCCCATATGTCCTTTCCAATGCAATTCAAATGTTTCTCCATACTGATCTTCCATATTCCATAGTTTGTTCCATCAAGTTTAGGGTTGTCCTTCCTGAAATAGTTAGAAGACATTGGATCTCATCAAGCTGTTAAACTTCTGCAAAAAGAGGACTAGGCTCTGATACCAATTGTTAGGTCCCAGAGACAACTGAGAGGGGGGGGGGGTGAATCAGTTGGCTAATAAATTTAAACCAAAATTAACTTAACCAAAAATTAATGCTTAACGCTGATAAACCAAACTTTATGCCGATAGACAGTTTTATTAGTTAATTGCAGCACCAGTAAAGATTAATGCATGAAACAGAAAGACAATAACATCCACAACACATAACACAAATATTTGTATTTGGAAACCCTATAAGGGGAAAAACCATGATGGGAAGCCTTACCCACAATTAGATGATACTACTGTAGATAGTATGTGTATAGAATATGGAGTCTGCACATGCAGAAAGGCCAGCTGCCTAGAGCTCACCACTCAATCACGAAATGGGAGTCACACTAACTACAATTGGATGGTTAAATCCAATGATAATGTATGACTCAAAATAGCATCTTTATATGTTGGATTCAGTACCGGTTAAGATCTAATATGTCTTCTTCAAACCTTCCTTCAATTTTCAAATGATGTCTGCATGTATAGCTCTGCTTATTTTCACATATACCCTGTAAAAATCCTTTTTCCAATCCTATATATCAATCTCACAAATGAGATCTTAAATTTATACCATAAACTAAGACCAATTGAATAGGTCGACTCACAAAGAATATTACAATTAAATCAATTACAAATAAATCAATATGCGATGCATGATGTCGGCTCAATGCATTTACAATTATAATAAATCATCTCCATAACGTGTCATGCTAATTTGGAATAGATATGCTTGTTGGTGCATAACCTAGACCTATTTTCCGGTAACAACAAATATGGAAACCTGAATAGACTAATAACCAATTCCCCAAAGACAAGTGATCAAATAATGTCTTTGACATAACCAGGTAGTCTTCGAGTCATTCCAAGTGCCGATGAACAATATAACCTGCCTATGAACCAAATATCAATGACTGTGCATAAGTTACTGACATGCTGGTGAACATAACCAAAGATCTCCAAGTGCTGATAAGGTTGAAAAGTGTTGACATCAATTACAAAACCATATCAACATATCCAAGATACCAACAGGGGGGTGAATCAGTTATTTTCAAATCTTTTCCCTTTTCTATCCTATGTGTATATATCGGTTAACTGATCTAACATAAAGAAGACATGCCGGTTAAATGGGAGGATAACACAAAAGCAACCACACATAAAAGGGACATCACATAACACTAGATGTATGAGGAAACCCAAGATGGGAAAAACCTCACTGAGAAGTGTTGCTGGAGTCTACTGTTGCAATCCTGCCTCATAATGAAACACTTAATTACAACATTTAGGGAACCAACCTAGGGAGTACCACTCCTAATTTAGGGCACCAACCCAAGGAGCACTAACCCCTAATTTTAGGGAACCAACCCAAGGAGCACCAACCCCTTCACCAAGCTCCAACTCAATTATTACAAGATCATATCATAAATACAAAAGTAATATTCTTGTTACAAAAGAACATTGTAACTCTCATGTATCTCTCTCCATCGGTTCACCTCTACATAGATCTCTGGCAGTTGTCTACTCACCTTCTCTCTATTGAAACCTTATCTCCTACTACAGCTCACTCTTTGTTGCAACCGTACCGGTTCAACCTCTTCTTCTTCTCTATCGATTCTGCTCTCTGTCACACTACTGATAGCCACCACCGGTCTTCTTCACTCAGTTAGTTGTCTGCTATCTAATTCCTACTGATTCTTAGCTTACTAGTTCTCTTCTGATTCTCACTGTTCTTTTCTCTTTTCTGAAATCTTGTTTGCCTCTTCTCTGATGGTTCAATCACCACCGATGCACTCCTCTATCAGACTTAATGGCAGACTATCAGCTGCCTCACTCTTGTTGGTTGAACTCTTTAGAACAGTTCTCTCTTCACACACTCAGTCTCTTCTCTGATTGATGTTGAGCACTTGACTGATTGGCTCTCTTCACTAATCTCATTCTCTCATGCAGCAACACCATTTACATCTTTTGTTCGCATACTTATATCCAGACTTTCCCGCCTAAACATGAGTTCAAACATATGTGTGCTAGGTTCTTCACCATACGTTGAATCTACATCAGATCTCTTCTCTGATAATTGTGACATATCATATCCAATCTAATATCATGTCCTTGATTGATGACTTACAATTCATCAATCAACATCACCATTCTCTTTACCTTGCGATTCACGTCTTCTATCTTTAGCCATTTGTAGCATGATTTTTGACCTTGTGTCTACTCAATCACGTGCATGATGCAGTTTCCTTTACCCACTTTGATCTGCAAGATTAGTCTATACTGGATCTCTATTATTTTCTTGATCTTGATCTGCAATCCTCTTCCTTCCTTCCTTGAGATTTGTAGTCATCTTTAAATGTTGGACCAACTGCCAATGACCTCAATGACACATCACACCGACCTATGCATGCATGCCACTTCAACTCCACATGGCCCCTTTGTTGGCATCCACCTTTGCTAGGTCTTCTGTGTCGGTCTAGACCAGATCACCAACCAACCACACAACCAAGTTCATCTATCGGTTCACAAACCCTACCAGTTATACCCTAACTGATCTGCCTTCAACCTTGCACTTTTCTTCTCTTCTGGTGGAACACTCAAACCAGTCAACACACTTGCCAACCTACCTCATGCACATCTTCAATAGATGGGATCCTTTCGCTTCTACACTATGTCATCTTTATCAGTGGACATACTTACCAGCAACCACCTTGATGACACCATGTCATCAATCTTCAACAACCTCCATCTTCAATCCGATTGCATTCTATGTCTGCAACTTGCTCAACCTTGCCTTTTTCATCATTAGACCGGTTCTCCTATCAACTAGTTTGTCAAAGTAAAAAGCATATCCTTCCTTCTCTATACCGACAACCTATCATGTCTACCCATCTAATTTGGTGCATATCTTTGATCTCATGCACCTAAGGCAACTTAGTGTTTCACGAGTTCATCTAGTGCGATCCTTCAATCACCTGTCTTCTACTCTTCTGTCTTATCTCAGAGGACTATGATGCATTATATGCATAATAGGAGATAAGCTCCACTTATTGGTGGGAGTGGATCCTTGTCATTTGCATCTGTTATTGCACCAATATGGCTTCCCCATTTGAGCAGGTATATCTTTAAATAGGCACAAGTAATCTGGTTGGGCACACTCTCTATAAATCATCTCTTCATTTGGTGATTGCATATTTATCTATTGGGAGTCCTATTGTCTCACATCCAAACAACATACCAGTGGCCTGCACATACTTCACCTCTAGTATTGATGTGATTTTTGTAACATTCCACCTCTTCATCACAATCAACAACCAAGCAATTTTCTCTCTTGATGGTTGGCAACAATGCACTGCCAACATGTCACTTACCAATCTTATACCATTGCAGTCTCCAGTCCATGTCTTCAACACAAGTCAACTCTAACTTGTGTACTAGTGACTCCAATGATCATTATGTTGAATGACATTCTCTTTCTTACTGGTGACCTGCCATGCACCGACATCAATGACATCATTTTCAGTATACATCAATGATAACACTACTCATCAATCTTCCCATATCGGTTGCCACCCTATACCAGTTGACATCAATGAAAACACAATGCCAATAGGTATAAGCTATGTTTGAAGTTCCTACAGGGATTTGAATATCTTCACCTGTTCATGCTCATATATTTTTAGCTTGTGCTAAAGTTTCACAATTGATCTTCAAAAATGAATAGCAGAGTCATTAAGGGGTTTAAATGACTCTTAGAACCTCAAGTTCATGCTTAACTTCTACCCTTTTATTCTTCTTCAAATCAGCACAAAATAAGGAAAATGTTGAAATAGTAGAGATAATTTTACCTCTGGTTTCTAGTGCTTCCTTCAAATAATCCTTATTAACAGTAAGAGCCACTTTACCTTTATCAATTTCAGACATTAAGTCCTCTATTTTTTTTCTTCTGGTAGTTTTTCTCCACATTGACATAAGTTGCATCCTCTAATGACTTCATCTTCTCTCCGACATTAGAAACAAGTTGTCCAAGCTTGTCAATAGTTGTTGCCAAATTTCTTGTATCAGTATCTGGTAGGAGACTAGACAAAATATCTACTACATTCCTTATGGTCTCTACCTCCTTCTGTTGTTCTTTCATCCTCTTCTTTTTATCTTGGGATTGCATGGTAGTTGCAATCTCCATCAACTCAGTAGAACTCAGTTTATCCATGTCCAGGGGTCCTTGGATGCTTAAAGCATCATCATCTTCTTCATCAACAACTTTCTTCTTAGAATCAAGTGACAAAGGTGTCACTATAGGTTAGTCTTTTTTGTCTTATTCTCCTTTGTTCCCTCTTTGTTCTCAGTTTTCTCTTCTTCCTTTTCCTTTTTAGTTTCTCCAGTCTCCTCTTCTTGCTTATCTCCATTAACGTCTGTTACTGGTGGTGGTTGAGTATCTACAATATGATTATCTACCAATGACTCCTCATCCTTGTTTTCTTCTTCGTATTTCTTTCCTACTTGTTCCTGATCTTTCTCATGTTGTTCAAACATCTGAATAGATCCACATCATACACATCTATATTATCAGGAACATTATCAATATTATCACCATTATCATCATCATGAATAAACATCAGTTCAGTTTGTGTGTTCACCGGTCGGTCATCTAACACAATGTCATCGGGCTTAAAATCAGTAGGTTTAATACCTTCTAGAAAATCTTCACCCTTAAGCTTTATAGGTTCATCATCCTTATCATAGTCCTCTTTAGTAGGAATTAGACCCAAATACTTCTATAGCAAAATTTTAGTCTCTTGCTCGACTGATTGGGTCTCACAGATTAACATCCTTGTCAATCTTTTCTTAGATCTAAAGGAAGATTTTTCTATCAACACAATATCATGTAATTTTTTGTTTGTGGCTTCTAGTTGAAATTTTTTGAGTGTGTACTCAACAAATTATTTATCCTACTTCATTGCATCTTGCAAGCTTGCATCAATTTTATTGTATAATGAATTTGAAATTTTCCCTTGCAATTCAATAAGATCTTTACTATATTTATTCATCATGTAAACAACTACATCTTCTATTTGGTGGCCATTTGGAGGAATTGATTATATGTTGCATTGATGTTTTGTCAGTTGTTTTGGTTGCTTTATCGGTATCCTTATGGTCCCAGTAGGTTGTTTGGTTTCTGGTTGGATTAAATCATGATGATCTGGTATGCTCTAGTATGTGTTGGGTTATGGAATTGGCTTATTCATGCTACTCGGATTCATGTTTAGTTAGTTGGTTTTGATTTGGTGATTGGATGCTATCCTGTATGTTGGCAAGCTTGGTTTTTTGTTTTGGTGAGGGTTTCACCGATAGAGCTTTGTTGAAGATCTTTGATGATATGCATAAGTGGTGTTGGTGCAACTTCTAGAGAGATTCAGGATGCTGATGGTGATCATGTTTGAGACTTGGTTGATTGGAATCATTTCTTTAGCGGGTGTGGACCTAAATTGGGTCCTAGTTTATCTAGGTTTTGGACTGGCTTAACGTAACGTGTTTATTGGACTTCTCGACGTGTTTCTAGGATGTCTTATGGGTTGGATATTATTTGTTTGGTCTTAGGTCGACATGTTTTGTAATTATGTCATTGTTTTATTGTTTGGTGATTGACCTTATTGTTTGTGGTTGAGGGTTTGTATATATATGATGTAAGATCTCATTGTAGATCATATAGGAATGTGGTATAGGAGCGAATAATGTAATAATCATTCAGGCAGAGGATTTGGTCGATCATTGGTGATCAAGTTGGGTTTATGTAAGAGGATTTAGTCCTCTGGTATTGAGCTTAACCGGAACTGTACTCAGGCATAGGAAATGCTATCATTGTAGTCTGGATTTTTATGTAGTCAGTGAGACTCCTTTTGTGATGAGAATTGTGCTCTAGGATGTTGGCCTTCCTACAAGTGTAGGCCCCTCAATTGTAATTACATACTACAAAAGTATTATCTCACTATGGGTAGGCTTCCCACCATGGTTTTTCTATTTACCGAGTTTTCCACATACAAATATTTGTGTCATGTGGATGGTATTTATTCTCTAATTATTGTTTATACTTAATTGGTATATCTGCTATTTCGATATTTGGTTTATGCATTTCGGTATTAATATTTTGGGTTCCAATATTAAAGTTTAAATTGCTTAAGATTTTGGTAATCTCGTGACAACTGATTCACACCCCTCTTAGGTGTCCTTGGTTATTTGAACTGTCTAACAAGTTGTATCAGAGCTCTGATCCTCGTTGCAGAAGCTTAATTGCTTGAGGAAGATCCTATGGCAACTAATAGTTCAAGTTCATCTAGTTCATCTGTTGCTATCTTTCAGAGAGATATTCCTAGGCTTGATGGAACAAATTACAGAGTATGGAAGATTCAGATGGAGACTTGTTTGAGATGTCTTGGTATAGAAATTTGGGAAATCACACAAAATGGTGTTACACCTTATAATCCAGCATCGTCCTCATGCAAACTTGGATAAGTAGCTTGAGAATGATTGCAGACCAAGATAAGCCCTCTTGTGTGCACTTTATGATCAATAAATAATGAGATTAATTGACAAATAATCTCCAAAGGCTATATGGGACAAGTTGGAGACTCTTAATGAAGATATCCCTATTGTTAAGATTTCTAATCTTGATGGTTACCGGGTGAGATATGAAAAATTGAAGATGGAAGAAGATGAAAGGATTACTACATTCATGAAAAGGGTAAATGATATTGTTATGGGAATTCAATGTTGTGGTGGAACTTTGAGTGAAGATGAAATATTTTTCAAAGTTCTAAGAGCTTTGCCATCGGCTTATAAGATGAAGGCTACTACAATTAATGAATTGAGAAAAATGACTAACACTTCTATCAATAGAGATACCTTGGTTGGGAAATTATCTTCTTTTGAGCTTGAAGAATTTGGACCTTCTGGAGCTATGAAGTTTGAACCTGCTTTTCATGCATTTACATCATCAACTGAAAAAGAAAGATTGGAAAGCTTTGTATGAAAAATAATTGGATGATATAAAGAGAGAAGATGAAGAATTTGAGAAAATTGAAGCCCTATTTTATAGAAGAGTACCTAAAGGAATGGTAGGATGTAAGTATAAAGGAAAAGAACCTTTTAAATGTTTTGCATGTAATAAGATATCTCATTTTGTATCTAGATGTCCTGAAAGGAATTCAAGATTTGAAGAAAGAGCCAAAAGATATTTTAAGCCTAACCTCAGATATCAAAACAAGTATAAGTACATGAAAAATATAGATGAATCATGCTACATTGTGGATGAGGAAGGTCTGACTGATTCTGATGATGAACCAACACAAGACTTTGCTAGTGGTTCTGATAATGGAAAGGAATGGGTGTTCCTAGTTATCAAGGAAGATGTTTTGACATTAGAAGATAATGTACCTAAAGAGAAGGCCTTGGCTGCTAAAATTGAAGATAAAGATGAATGGCTAATTGACAGTGGATGTTCACATCATATGACTAGAAATAAAAGGAAGTTTCTATCTTTGCAAGAATTTGATGGCGGTCTGGTTGGATTTGGAGATGACAAAGAATGTATGATCAAAGGAAAAAGAACTATATCATTGGATGGTAATCACAATACTAATAATGTTTATTATGTTGAAGTTTTAAGGCATAATCTTTTGAGTGTAGGACAATTGGTGGATAAGAGATTTCAATTACAATTCAAGGATGGAAAATGCAAAATCATTAATAGATCTAGATTGGAGATTGCAACCGGTACTCAGACAAAAGGTAATATATTTCATTTGAATTCTAGTGAGAAGATATATTTGATTGCACAAATTGATGAGAGTTGGCTATGGCATAAAAGGCTATGTCATGTTAATTTTGATTGAATTGTAAAGATCAATTCAACTAAGGCAGTTAGAGATATACTTAAGATTGTGAAACCCTATAATCCAATATGTAAATAATATCAAATGGGAAAAAAGGTCAGAACCTCTTTTAAGAGTATACAAGAAAAATCTAATGATGTTCTTGATCTTATTCATATTGATTTGTGTGGCCCTGCTAGAGTTAAAAGTTTTCAAGGTGATAGATATTTTATGCTAATGATTGATGATTATTCTAGAATGATGTGGGTTAGTTTTCTAAGGGAGAAATCTAAGGCTTTTGAAAATTAAAAAATATTTAAAGCTAAAGTTGAGACTGAGATGAGATTGAAGATTAAGTGTTTAAGGTCATATCATGGTGGAGAATTCACATCCGGTGAGTTTAATAACTTTTGTGAGAAGCATGGTATAAGGAGACAATTTTTTTCTCCCCAGACACCACAACAAAATGTAGTTGTGGAAATGAAGAACATAACTATCTTGGATGTTGCTAGAACCATGATGATGGAAGTTAATCTACCTCATATCTAGTGGAGAGAAGCAGCGAGCACAACAATTTATACATTCAACAAAGCACATATCAAAGGAGAAACTGGTAAGACACCTTATGAATTCTGGTTTGGCAATACACCTATAGTTAAGTATTTTGGAATCTTTGGTAGTAAATATTATATAACAAGAGATAAAATCATTGGAAAATTTGATCCTAGATGTGATGAAGCAATATTTCTTGGTTATTCTAATGAAAGAAAAGCATATAGATGTTATAACAAGAGATTGCAGAGAATTGTGGAGAGCGCTAATGTTAGGGTGGATGAGCTAAATAGAAGTCAAATCAGAGTTTATGAGTAAGAACCAGTAGTGGAAATGATCATAACTGAACTGGTAACATCTTTATTGGAACCAAATATTGAACCACTTACTCTGACAGTATTAGAAAATTCATTAGTAACTAAAGAACTGAAAAGAGGAATAGAAAATTAGAAGACTCCTAGGTATGTAAGGATGAATCATTTAGAAGATCAGATCATTGGGGATAAAAACAATGGAGTGGTGGCAAGAAGGAGATTGACAACTAATGAGGTATGTTTACTTTCTCAAGTTGAACCAGTATTAGTAATTGAAGCATGTAAAGATGAATGTTGGATGAAAGCTATGGAAGAAGAATTAGATCAGATAGAGAAGAATAACACATGGACTTTAGTTCCCTGACCTAAAAATAAGAATGATATTGGAACTAAATGGGTATTTAGTAATAAATTGAATGAAGATGGATAGGTTGTAAGGAATAAAGCTAGATTGGTTTGTAAAGGATATTCTCAGAAGGAAGAAATTGATCATGGTGAAAGTTTTGCACCTTTAGCTAAGATTGAAGCTATAAGATTATTTCTTGCCTATGTTGCACATAAAAACTACAAGGTTTATCATATGAATGTTAAGTGTGCCTTTCTCGAATGAGGATCTTGATGGGGAAGTTTATATTGAGCAACCTGATGGTTTTTCACTTTCAGATGATAAAAACATGGTTTGTACGTTAAAGAAAGCCTTATATGGATTGACACAGGCACCTAGAGCTTGGTATGCAAGGTTAGATAAATATATTTTGAAGCTTGGTTTCACTAAAGGTAATGCTGATAGTAATCTATATTATAAAGTCATTGATGATGATATATTGATTATTGAGGTTTTTGTTGATGACATTATTTTTGGAGGTGAAGATAAGTTATGCATGGAATTTTCCAAAAATATGGAGAAAGAATTTGAAATGTCTATGATTGGGGAAATGAAATTTTTCTTAGGTTTGCAGATTATTCAGACTGATAAAGGTATTTTCATCTGTCAAACTAAGTATGCAAGGGAATTGTTGAAGAAATTTGGTATGGTAGACTCTAAACTGGTAAGTACTCCTATGGTTACAAGTGAGAAATTGACAAGGAAAGATGAATCTACACCGATAAATCCTACAAGATACAAGTCTATGATTGGAGGTCTGCTATATTTGACTCAGAAAAGGGCTGATATAATGAATGTTGTTTGCATTGCCTCAAGATATCAAAGTGATCTTAGAGAAAATCATGACAATGTTGTGAAAATAATTTTTAGATACTTGCAAGGTACATCTGAATATGATTTGTGGTACCCTAAGGATGATGACTTTACTTTATGTGCATATACAGATGCAGATTGGGTAGGTGATGTTAATGATTAGAAAAGTACTTCTGATAGAGATTTCTTTCTTGGAAAGAAACTTATTTGATGGATCAACAAGAAACAATCATGGTTTTTTTTCATCTACTGTTGAAGCTGAGTATGTTATTGCTGCTACTAACTTTACACAAGTTCTATGGATGAAGAAAATATTGAAGGACATTAAAGTGCATTGCATTGGACCAAGTGTTATTCACTGTGATAAATCTGTTGCTATAGACATAACAAAGAATCTGGTATTTCACTCTAAGACAAAGCACATATATATCAAGTATAACTTTTTGAACAAGAAGGTGGAAGAAAATGAGGTTAGAATAGTTTATGTGAACACTAAAGAGCAGATTGCAGATATTTTCACTAAACCTTTGCCTAAAGAATCATTTGAGTACCTCAGAGATAGATTAGGGGTTTCTGCCCCTACGGGAGAAAACTGATTGATGCTATTTTGCATCAGTTCGATATGAATTATTATAGATATTATTCATTCCGGATTGATGTGGGGATGTTAATACTTAGGGGGAGTAGTTAGCCTTGTGATTCAGTGGATTATGTTTTTTCTTTGATAGTTAAGTCAGATTTTTGGCATTGATATCAAAGGGGGAGAGATATGCATGTGAAAAACTAATGGGGTATATACATTAGGGGGAGAAATTTGCAGAAATTAACTAAGATATCATTTACAACGAGAGTATGGATCAAAAATTCATTACTATACTCTTAGATGGGAGATTTGTTTGGCATTTCTTGGCACTTGGATGTTTTTCACATCGATTGTTGCCATCAATGCCAAAGGGGGAGATTGTTGGCCATTTAGAGGAATTGATTATGTGTTGCATTGATTTTTTGTCATTGATGTCAACACTAGCTATTTTGATTGCTTTATCAGTATCCTTCTAGTCCTAGTAGGTTGTTTGGTTGCTGGTTGCATTAGATCATGATGATCTGGTATACTTTGGTATGTGTTGGGTTATGGAATTGGCTTATTCATGCTACTCAGATTCATGTTCAGTTTGTTGGTTTTGATTTGGTGATCGAATTCCATCATGTATGTTGGTAAGCTTGGTTTTTTGTTCTGGTGAGGGTTTCACCGACGAGCTTTGTTGAAGATTTTTGATGATATGCATAAGTGGTGTTGGTGTGGCTTCTAGTAGAGATTCAAGATGCTAATGGTGATCATTTTCAAGACTTGGTTGATTAGGATCATTGTTTTAGCATGTGTGGACCTAAATTGGTCCCAGTTTATCTAAGTTATGGACCGACTTAATGTAATGTGTTGATTGCACTTCTTGATGTGTTTTTGGGATGTCTTATGGGTTGGATATTATTTTTTTGGTCTGAGGCCGACATGTTTTTTAATTATGTAATTTCTTTATTGTTTGGTGGCCAACCTTATTGTTTGTGGTCTAGGGTTTGTATATATATGATGTAAGATCTCATTGTAGATCATATATGAATGTGGTATAGGAGCGAATAATGTAATAATCATTTAGGCAAAGGATTTGGTTGATCATTGGTGATCCAGTTGGGTTTATGTAAGAGGACTTGGTCCTCTAGTATTGAGCTTAACTGAAATTGTACTTAGGCATAGGAGATGTTATCATTGTAGTTGACTCATTCTTTTAGATTGTAGTCTGGATTTTTATGTAGTTAGCTAGACTCCTTTTTTGATGAGTAGTGTGGTCTAGGTTGTTGGCCTTCCTACAAGTGCAAGCCCCCTTAATTGTAATCAAATACTTACTGCAAAAGTATTATGATTGTGGGTAGGCTTCCCACCATGGTTTTTCCCTTTACCAGGTTTTCCACGTACAAATCTTGGTGTCATGTGGATGGTATTTATTCTCTAACTATTGTTTATGCTTAATCTGTATATCTGCTATTTTGGTATTTGGTTTATGCCTTTTGGTATTAATATTTTGGGTTCTGGGTTTAAAGTTTTAATTGCCTAAGGTTCCGATAATCTAGTGACAATTGATTCACCCACCCCTCTCAGTTGTCCTCCAATTATTTGAGTAGTCTAACAATATTAACGTTTATTCATTCTCACCAAGATTATCATACAATTTAATCAATACCTTAAGAACACCACATTCCATAATAATTCTTAATAATTTATCAAGAGAAGTAGGTTTATTTACTGGTTTCTCCACACATTTGATAGTGGATGTTCCAACAACCTTAGATTTATTATGGCTCATCCTTAGGAATTTCTTCTCTTTCTTAAATTTAGTGTCTTCATAATCTTCATCTGTTGGTGCTAGTTTTTGTGCTTGTTGCTTCTTTCTTTTTCCAGTTGTAACTGATGCAGTTGGAGGATCAACAACCTTTCCTCTTTTCTAGAATTGAATCTTTGATGATTTTTTTGTTGGTTTCCATTTCTTAATAGCTGTTGGTTTCTCCTTTTCTGCAATTTTCCCTTTTCCAGCTCTTGTTTGCATATAGGTGGAGGTGCGGGTTGGAGTACTAAATGTTCTAGCCTGTTGAGCAGCATGCTTTTCTCTAGCTTCAATAATGGCTTCCTTTTTGAATCCTTCTTGCTCAACAATGGCTTCAACTTCCTTTCTAACCTTCTTAGCAACTATCAGTTGGTTAAGTTCTGAGTGCACTTGAAGGGATTTCTCCTTGTAAGTGCCAAAACGTTCTGATGTTGTATCTACTGGTTGGGCAAGCAAATGATCATCATATGCAACCAAAAGATCTTTATCTACTTCATATCCCATGGGCATCACCCATGTAGTTAGGGGCTCAACTACCCCCATCATGCAAGTATCTATGTCCACCATAAAGAAAATTGTGTTTACATACTAGTTAACTACCTCTGCCAGTATCCTTTCTCTTGCATGCATTTTCTTCTAAAAATCCTTAAAGTATCCCCATACAATCTTATCAAAATTATTACCAAGCATCCTAATTCTATTCTTCATTTGCATTAAAGAAGGTGTACCTTCAATCCATTGAAAATCACCAATACCAGGAAAATGATTTTGAAAACAAAATAATAGACCAAGAATGAGTTGACCAAATTTGAAGCTCAATCTTTTGTCCTTCTTGATGACCTCTAGGTTCAGTATCAATTGACTTCTCAATGCTTCAAATAGATCAGAATAAACATCTTCTTTGATCATCCGGTAAGCAGTATGAATAGAATCTATTGGTATACTATTCATCCTTCTTGAGTAGTAAATCTTATAACCAATCACCATTGAAGCATATTTTATTGTTGGATCATTGAAATTGTTCATTGTCATTTCTCTGCCATCCTATTTGGATCCTGTTAGCTTTTCTACATCATTCTTTAGAACGGATCTGAGTAGTGGGACCTCACCAGTGGCACAAAGTCCAGTGATAGCGTGAATGGCTTCCTTAAAAATTTTATGTGGTCGGTCAAGCCACATAAACTGATCATGTATCCTGCTAAGCACATATCTAACATGTTCATCAACAAATTCATCAATTAAGTTAAGTGCATGATGAAACCCTTTGTCGGTAACCTTCTTGTATTGATCCTTGAAAATATTATTCTCATCACATAGTGCTCTATATTGATCAAAATAAGAAACCATACCCAAATTCTCCAATTGGCAATGTTAAAATGATCTAACATCTTCAACATCTAATACACCATAAGAAACTCTAGATAGGGCTCTGACAAGATCAATTTATTTACATTTAAATGGTTGTCTTTTGAATTCAAGTTGTGGTCTATCAGTAACATCAACTAGATGTGGTGTATCCATTTTTAATAAATCAAACTCTAGAAACAAATAACAAGATTCCTGATAAATACCTGTTTCCTACTTCTGCACTAGGATTTTAGATACTGACGAAACTCTCTAAATTGATTGTCAATCACAAATCACACTAGATCACTTCGAATCTTTGTCAAATAGGTTATATGTTGCAAACACAAGTTCTATTGTTCTCTATTCATTCTCCAAGTTCTCATACAAATGAAATGTGACAAATAATATTCAAAAAGTTCCTTTTATTTGCCCATTATCCACCACATTAAATGCCATTACCAGTAAAACCCTAAAATGTCATATAACACAATACCGATTCACATAACATATCAAACCTACTAGTTTGATCACAAAATCACTTCTTAATATCATAACACATCGAAGTATGAAGATTTAACATACCTCATGGTCCTTCAGGGGGTTCTAAAATAGATCTAAGATTAAGTTCCCCCTAAGCTTTTAAACAACTTAGTTGGTTAGTGAAGGGTTCTCCACACTAGGTGAAGAAATAGGATCTTCAGATGATTTCACTTTAGTTATCTCATCATCCTTCTTTTTCTAGATTCTATTCATTTTAGCTCTGGTCTCCTCCACGTCAACTTTCATCTTCTCTTTCCAGTCAACAGATTGATTCACCGGTTTCTTCACTTTAGCTCTACAAAACTTTGCCATATGTCCCAGTTTATGAAAATGATAACAAGCCATAGCAAAAGCTCTGCAAGGTCTATCATTTCCTCTACCATTCCTTCTTATATAGTTCATAGCCACATGACCAAATTTATTATAGATTGTGCATACCAAATTCATTCTCTTCTCCATCTCATAGGGACTAGATGGGTTAGCATAGGGTCTTTTCCAATTAGGACTTCTCTGGTCATTGAAATTCCTTCTCCAATCACCAAAAAATCTTTGATTCATGTGAGTGGGATTATTTTCTCCATACTTGCACTCAACAACTCTATGTCCATCCATTTTACAAGCTAAACAATAACCATTGAAGGTTCTAGGCTTATATCCTTGATTAGTATTGGGTCTATAACTGTTAGCAACATTAGATCTATTTCTACAAACATTAGCAGTATCTTCTGGCTTATGACAATTGAAACAAATAGGCTTATAGGATTTCTTACCAATGGTTTTCTGAATCTTAGGAGCAGGCTTACCTTCATTCATGTTGACCTTTGTTCTGGAAAGTTCTCCTTTCTCAAATGGATTGTATCCTAATCAAGATGTATCGCCTTTCATTCTTTGAGATTGGGTCTGTTCATCCAACATCATAGAACTCTTGTTGAATTTTGCAAGCTTCCCATTAGCTTCTGCAAGCTCTTTAGTAAGATCTTCATTCTTCTTCATAACAGTCTCTCTAAGAGACATTGCCATATCAAGATCTGCTTTGATTTCCTCTTTTTCTTTTTTTCTCCTCTTGAATATAAGTAGTCAAAGTTCCAACCTCTTGGTTCAGTTTAAATATCTCATGTTCTTTGTCTTTGATCTTGTCCTCAGCTGCCTTCCTTGCTTAAAGTTCCTGACTCATCTAGATTGTAAGGGCTTGAATCTCTCTCCTCAAGTTATTTTTCTCACCATTCAGTTTTTGTACTTCCTCAACCAATGCATCTATGTTTGCTTCATCAAAAGAGATTCTTTTAGAGACTTCCAATAGTTGTTCAGTAAGCTTTTTCCTTTAGCAAGTGAATTTTTATACTTGCCTCTCAATGTTTCTAGGGCTTCCTTAGTTTCAGCAAGTTAATGAGACATCTCTATATAAATCATATCCTCCATGTCTTCCTTAGGGATCCTTCCAAATCGGTTAAGACTCAAAGAAGGTTGGCTCTGATACCAATTGATGAAGTTATAAGGCACTGAGAGGGGGGGTGAATCAGTGAAAGAAAAAATAATATAAATCTAATCACCAACTTTAACAACTTAAAACTTATCAAGTATATAAGAAATATCACCACATAAGCTAATGCCCAATAAAATTAATTCCACATAACATGATATTATACATGGAAAACCCAAAAGGGAAAAACTACGGTGGGAGTTGTTACCCACAAGATTCACTATCTATAGAATAGAACTCTTGATTGGTTAAGGTCTTACAACTATGCCCTATTAGGAGCAGACCCAATTAAGAGTCACCCAGTTAAGGGATTTGAATGATCAGCCCTATTGGGAGAAATGACCGGTTAGGATCAACCTTGCAAGAGGATTTGAGACTCTGATTAAGAGATACCCAATTAGGGGATTTATAGATTAAGGCCTGTTAGGACCTACCTCGTTACGGGATTTTGCTACTGCAAACTGTTAGGAAAACCATAGTGAAAATATCTTCAAGTAACACCTTCTATGTCTAATAAGATCCTATTTCAATCCTTAAAACTTCAACAACACTTCATTACAAAACTTCCCTAAACACTGCACAATCTCATTCACAATATTTGCTGATGAAATCTCTCTTTACACACACACTGACTTTATACCTCATTACACTTTTTATAAACATCGGCTACAACCTTGGAACAATTTCCTAGGTTCAATGTATTTAGATAAAACTACGTCACATGCTTTACATATGTCGACCATCGGCATAACAAATTAAAACTTGTATCATTTTACTAATTTAAGTGACGATATCACTACTGGTTAAGTGTTCTACTAGTTTGTTTGCTTTGTACATTAAATATCACTCGTCCAATTGAACCTTTCGATGCGGTTGAGAACATAGCTCCAAATACCTATCACCAACATCGCTATAAAACTACATCATCCAACTCTTCATGAATTTCCTGTATCGGTTGTTGGAGTGCAACTTTGTCTCAATTTACCAGTTGAGATCCTAATTATCGATTCTTTGTAAAACTGGCATCTATACCGGTTGGCTTCTAATACTTAGATGACTACAAAAACATTGTTTCCATCAATTGCAACACAAAAATTAGTCATCAAACATGAATCTCAATCTCTTCATCACATTCACCAATCAATCATATATCAATTTAGTCAAATGCCAACAATTTCAACATATCTACTAAGGATTCAGTGCTACTCTTAGCAACCCAGCCTTTGGAGGCAATCAATCAAGCACTTGGTGACTCTAAGGAACAATTCATACTCTTGGTGAGGACTAGCTATTATTTACCCAAGAATTTTAACTTGAGAATCTTCTAGAGGTAATTTCCAATACTCTAAGCTTTCATATTCAAATTATGGAAGAACTAGAGCTAGGCTTTCATTGTCTTTGACAAGGGGAACTCAAGGATAATCACCTAGACCCTTAAAGTCTCAGTCTACCCCTTCTTTTATTATATTATAATAATCTAGAGGCCCTACCATCCATATCAATAGATCCCTATTTTCTATCGCAATGCTAGGAGCACAAACCTTTGTCACCTTCAATGGTGGCAATCCTTTAGTCCTTGCCCAAAAGAATGATATTCTAGTAGTAGCCTTGAAGGCTATACCATTTTTTACTGGAGAAACATCTACCTCCCTTGAAGAACATATCCAGGATGTGGCAATCATCGACACTATGTTTAATGTCATTGAGGACAATGTTGTAGTGAGGGTTCTCGTCTCCTCTTTCAAGGGAAAAGCCCTCCAATGGTATAGAAGGCTGGCTCCTAACTCCATCTGCAATTGGGATGAGTTAGGAGAGAATCTATGCAATCATTTTGATGACAAAAGTGACCATCTGTCACTTATGTAGTAGCTAATTACAATAAAGAGAGCACCCCATGAGTTCATGGGTGACTTCAACTATAGATTTAAAAAGACATGGGATAGAATCCCATCATTAGTGAAGCCTTCATCAAACCATGATTTTCTATATTATCTTAAGGCTTTGAATAGTGACATATCTACAATGATTCAATCCATGGGGCAACTAATCTCCCATTAGCTTATGAAATTGCCATAAGGGCAAAAAATTGCTTAATACAGGCAGGAAAGTTGTCTCCTAGGCCCCCAATGCCCTTTATTTCAAGACGCTCCCACCCAACGACTTGTTTTAGCATGAATACCGATGATGTATGCAAGTCAAATGCTTACACCTACACCTCCTCCACCTTCTCAGATTCAAGAACTCAAGGTTTTAGTGCAAAACATTAGCCAATAGATGGAAGGATTTGGAAATGATTTGGTCTCAGTCAAGAGATAGTTGCCGCATGCTAGCAATATTCCTTATCAGCCCCAAAACTGCAATTATTAGCAACAAAGGCCTAATTTTCAAGGGTAGAACCAATGGAATAATGCTAGGCCCTTGAACAATTTGAATCCTATAGTTGTGAAGACCTCAAAGGCTATAATGCCAATTCAGAACAATCTTGCTCAAGAACAAGATTGGTGTGTCCCATGCAATCAGCCACACAATCAAACCTCATGTCAAAACTTTGAGTTTTCTTAGGACCTAGTAGAACAAGAGGAGCCAACAACATTAGGACAAGAACAATTTTTTTACTATCCTAGTCATACACAGGGGGACACAACTTTGATGAATTGTTAGGAGGCTAATTTTTGTGGAATGAACTAGATGAGTGGGGACAATGTGGCCAACAACACAAGATCAAAAAGGAGAGCCATAGATCCTAGTGCAATTTCTGTAGAAGTAGCTCAAACTCCATCTATAGCTCAAGCTTCTCAACCTATCATATATACTACAATGCCAAAGCCCCCTTACAAGGTGACATCTCTAAACAAAGAGTGAATCTTGACACAAAATGTTGAGGGAGAGCCACCTAAGACCCCAATAATATCAAAACATGACCTTGATGTGACAAAGGTCCTTGCTAAGGTTGCCATTCCCTTCAACATTGTTGAACAGATGAAGAGATCCAGCCTCAATGTATTTGTGGGATGCACTTGCTATCCCATCTCAAAGAGACCTACTTCAAGAAGCTCTAAAGGGGATGGATGTTATAGAAAGTGCCAGTCAGAGTTGCAATTCTTCCACTTCCACAAGCTTGGTGCAACCTTTGGAGGTAGATAAGTCTAAGAAAATCAGTAATACTCCCTTGTTTTATCTGTCATTAATTATAAGAGATAAAATTGTTCAAAATAGCATGATAGATAGTGGGGCTAGTAGTTCAGTCATGCCTAAGGATATAGCTGACTGCCTAGGTATCAAGTATGAACCTATTGTTAGGATTCCCATAGATACTGAGAGGGGGGGGTGAATCGATATCTAACCAGTTAAAAGATTTTCTTAACTTAAAACATGTAGAGCATATTAATACTATGTACCAGTAAACATAAAGTAATCCAATAAATAGAGACAAAAGAAACCACATAAAAAACACACCATAATACAATATTTGTATGTGGAAACCCTGTAAGGGGAAAAACCATGGTGGTAAACCTTACCCACAATCAGATGATACTACTATAGATAGTAAGTGTAATATATGGGCAATAAAAACATTTTACAAATAATACAGTATCCGATGCAATAATTGATTCAACATGTCAGCTTAATGCATTTACAACAATAATTAATCATCTCCATAGCATGTCATGCTGATCTGGAAAAGATAAACCTGCCGGTGTAACCCTGGACCTATTTGCTAGTAACAACAAATATGCAAATGCTAATGTACCAATAAAAAAAACTCCAGGACAAAGTGTCCACATAATGTTTTTGACATAACCAAGTGTTTTCCATATCATTCCAAGTGTCAGTGATGATTATATCTTGTCATGTACCAGATACTGGTGACTGTGCATGAGTCACTTGCTTGCTGGTGAATGTTGCTGATTCTCCAAAGTGCCAGAGTTGATAAGTGTTTAGTAGGTGTTGACATCAATGACAAAACCATACCAAAATACCAACACCTATAACAAGAGGGGCAGTGTAGCTTGATGAAACATCAGTTCAGACTATGGGAGTCATTAAAGATTTAAACCTAACATTGCATGTCTACCCAGGTTGTAATGTGTTGCAAGTCATCTCAGTAATTGACCTCTCTACTTATTTTTCCATTTCTTTATCTAGGGAATTCACTACCAAGATAGGTGGATACCTATCTTCTGACTAGTCTCACATGTTGTTTAGGACAAGATATAGTACCAAAGTCACCATTAGGGTTGAACCTATTACCAATGATCATATAGAGCCCTATACCCCAAAACCTATCAACATGAATTATACTCTCCATGAGGAGATGGAAGAAATTTTATTAAGAGAACTTGCAACTCAGTTGGATGAGGTTCTTGATTGCCTACTTTATGAGTGGGCAAATTCATTTCAATTTGACCCTATTGATGAGATCAAGGGTACCGACCTGGGTACACATTGTATACATGAATAAGACACTCCCATTCCCAATCTTTTAAAGGAAGACAATGATATGCACAAGATATGCAATATGTTATTTGATGGTTCAACAAACAAAAGTGGTGCAGGGGCTGGTGTATTGCTGATATCTCCCAAGGGGAGAAATATTTCTTTTCTTTCAGACTTCAATTTAGTTGCACTAACAATGCAACTGAGTATGAAGCTTTGATTTTGGGTCTCCAAACAACACATATGAGAGAGATCAAATCTTTAAAGGTACATGGAGACAATGAGTTGGTTGTAAATCAGGTCAGATCTCAGAATATTACCAAGAGCAACCTTCTCAAGTCCTACAAACATAGAGCATGGGACCTAATTTAGGGATTTGAGGTATTCAATATTTCTAGTGTCCCTAGAAATCAAAATAAACATGCTGATAGACTAGCAGCTATAGGTTCCTAACATTACTTCCATCTCATGTTGTAGCAGAGAAATGTTAGGACCCGGAGACAACCGAGAGGCAGGGGGGTGAATCAATTGTCTATTAGTTTCAAACCAAATATAACTTAATCAAACTTGATGCATAACACCAGTAAACCAAGATTAATGTTGGTTGACATTTTTACAGTTCATAACAATATTGGTGAGGCTTAATGCATGAAACATAAAGAAAAACAATATCCACAACACATAACACAAATATTTGTATGTGGAAACCCAACAAGGAGAAAAACCACGGTGGGAAACCTTACCCACAATCAGATGATACTACTATAGATAGTATGTGTGTACAAATAGGGTCTACACATGCAAAAAGGCCAACTACCTAGAGCTCACTACTTAATCACAAAATGAGAGTCACACTGACTTCAATAGGATGGTTAAATCCTAGATAATGTGCTGCTCAAAATAGCATCTTCATATGCTGGATTCAGTACCGGTTAGGCTCAGATTATCTTCTTCAAACATTCCTTGAATCTTCAAATGATTTCTATGTGAGTAGCTCTACTTATATTTGCATATACCTTATTACCTTCCTCTACACATAATCTCACAAATGAGATCTTACATATATACCAAAACCTAAGACCAAATGTGTAGGTCGGCTCACTAAGAATATTACAATCAAATAGATTACAAACGAATCAATATGCAATGCATCATGTCGGCTCAATGCATTTACAATAATAACCAATCAATAAATCATCTCGATAATGTGTCGTGTTGATCTGGAATAGACAACTCTCGCCAGTCCATAACTTAGACCAATTTGCCGGTAATAGCAAATATGCAAACTCGATTAGACCAATAGCCAAATCACCAAAACCAAGTGTCCAAACCATGTCTTCGACATAGCCATGTAATCTCCAGATGATAACAAGTCATCCTCTGTGTCAGTGAACAATATAGCCTACTGGTGAACCAGATACCGGTGACTGTGTATAAGTCACTGAACATGCCAGTGAACATAACCAAAGATCTCCAGAAAGATAGGTGCTGATAAGTGTTAACAAGTGTTGACATCAATGACCAAACCAATGCAACACATCCATAATACCAACAAGAAAGAACAAAAGATCAGATTGGTGGTGAGACCTGCAGTGCCTGATAACCAAGTGAATTGGGAGGTCTTCGACTCTGATTAACAGATTGTGAGCTTCCTGCGGGATGAAGTAGAGTTATCCCATAGGAAGCAGGGAATGCTACAAGACCATTATGGAGATCCAATCATGTAGCTCAGTTCTAACAAGATTCCCAAGGGGTTGATCACCTTGGAGGGGATATTCAACCATGATGATCAAATGAAGGAGAGAGAAATGAACCTGGCTACCAAGAAAGGTGACTACAAATCAATAGCCATGGTAGAAGGAAAAGTTCTAAATTTGCGAAAGGTATTTTCCAAATTGGATCAAAATACTTTTGTTAATCTTTGTCAAGAATATAATTATAATTTTTATTTTACTTATGAGGATCTAAAAGGGTTTGATGCTATCCTAGCTCAACATACCATATAGTTAGATCCTAATGCTAAACCAATCAGGCAAAATCAAAGACCTATAAATCCGAAGATTGAGCCTTTGATGAGGAAAGAACTATCCAAGCCTATAGAATCTAGCATTATTTTTCCAATTAAGCATTCTTCTTGGGTATAGTTAGGAAGAAAAATAGGGGAATTAGACTGTGTATAGACTTTTGGGACCTCAATAGAGCCTCCCTCAAAGATCACTATCCCCTTCCTTCCATGAAATAAATTTTATCCAAGGTTAGTGACAATGAAAGATTTTCATTCTTGGATGGGTACTCAGGTTGTAATAAAATCTTAGTCCAAGAATTTGACCAATACAATACTACATTCACAACTAAATGGGGCACCTACACATTGTAAAATGCCCTTTGGACTAGCCAATGTAGGTGCAACTTTTCAGAGAGCCATGGATATGGCTTTTAAGGGAGTATTAGCACAATTCGTACTAGTATATCTTGATGATATTACTGTATACTCCAAGCATGCAGTATACCACTTTATTCATCTTGAGCAAGTTTTCAAAAAGTGCATGTAATACGGTGTGTCCTTAAACCCTAGAAAGTGTGTATTTGCCACTGATCAGGGAAAACTACTTGGACACATTGTATCCAAAGATGGTTTGGCTATAGACCCAGAGAGAGTGGAAGCCATTGTGTCTCTTCCACGTCCACATCATAAGAATGGGCTTCAAAGCTTCCTTGGAAGAATCAATTTTATTAGAAGGTTTATCCCAAACCTTGTAGCTTTGGTTAAGCCTCTCACAACCATGCTAAAGAAGGACCTACCCTTCAAATGGACTAATGAAGGGAAGGAAGGATTTGATCAGATCAAATAGGCCATTGCTCAAGCTCTTGCCCTAGTAAATCTGAACTATAAAAAAGATTTCATCATTTACACCTTGGGAGGAGAATCTAGCATATATGTTCTCCTAACATAGTTAAATTAGGATAATTTGGAGCAGCCCATACCTTTTTTCAGTGAAGGCCTAAAGGACTATGATCTTAGGTAGAGCTATATTGAAAAGCTAGTCATCATAGTTGTGAGAGAACTAAAAAATTTCATACACATGCTCTCAAACAACATGATTTAGATCCTAGTCCCACATGCCTCTGTTAAGGACTTCCTTCTGAACAAGGATATGGGTGAGAAGAGAGTTGGATAGATCACTAAGATCATGGAGTATGACCTTGACATCAAAATTACTAGGTTAGTGAGGGGAAGAGGACTATGTGAGCAGTTCAATTCATCTTTTAAGGGAGAATCAAAGACCTCCCTCTTGTTGTAGGAAGAAGAACATGTTGATAACCAGGGAGATGCACAAACTCATTGGTTGGAGGTTATGTCTGTCTTCCTAAAATATGCTAGCTATCCTTCCCACTTTGATAGAACCAAGAGAAGGCATCTTAGATTGCAGTACATCACCTATGCCTTAGTGGATGGTATATTATTCGAAAGAATCCTGGATGGTGTCTTTCTGAGGTGCATCCATGGAAATCAAACTGGAAGATTGTTAGAGGAATTTTATAATGGGTCCTCTGGTGGCCATTTCTCAATGAAATCTACAACTATGAAGATCATGAGAGCAAGTTATTATTGGCCTTCTCTATTCATTGATGCTCACAAATGGGTTAGATAGTGCAAAGAGTGTGCACTTTTTGCAGGTGAGAAGAGATTAGCAGCTGTGCCCCTTCATCACATCTCTGTTGATCAACCTTTTGCATAATAGGGGCTTGATTTAATTGGCCCTATCAATCCAATGTCAAGTGCAAGCCAAAAGTGGATTTTGGCTGCCACAAACTATTTCACAAGACGGACAGAGGTTGTTGCTTTGAAGGATGCAACTAAAAAATTCAGTGATTCAATT
Organism: Cryptomeria japonica; assembly: GCF_030272615.1. Taxonomy (NCBI): domain Eukaryota; kingdom Viridiplantae; phylum Streptophyta; class Pinopsida; order Cupressales; family Cupressaceae; genus Cryptomeria; species Cryptomeria japonica. The sequence continues at coordinate 220,119,185 of NC_081406.1, read as the reverse complement.
CCTTGAGGGGATTGCAACCAAATTTGGAACCCCTTCCACCCACCATCATATCAGACAATGTTAAGGCCTTTGTGGGATCTCAGATTAGTTTATGGACACTCTAGCATGATGTGTTCCTAAAAACATCATCAAATCACTATCCCTAGGGCAATGGCTTAGGAGAGTCCTCTAACAAAAATCTCATCAGAATCATCAAGAGGACTCTTGAAGAAAATCAGAGGTCATGGCACCTCAAGTTGCGAATAGCCCTATGGGCTAATAGAATTACTCCGAAGAGGGATTTGGGGAACTCACCCTTCATGATAGTATATGGAAGGAATGCTAGGCTCCCTCTATCCCTTGAGTTTCCATCCCTAGATCTAGCACATTAGTTGGAGCTCCTAGAAAATGATGCCTTGTCAGTAAGGTATGCTGATCTTAGAAATCTTGAAGAGGTGAGGGAGAAAGCCAAGCAAAATTTAAATGTACATTAGGTATAGGTGAAGATAAATTTTTACAAGAAATCCATTGTGAGGAACTTCCAACTCAAAGATTTTGTCCTAAAATGAGATGTTGACAGAGCAAAACCTAGGAAATACTCAAAATTTGATGCAATATGGAGTGGTTCCTATGTGATTACAGGCTACAAGGAGGCTAATGCTTTCAAGTTAGCCAAGTTGAATGGGGAAAATCTCCCCATTGTGCTGAATGGGATTCACCTTGAAGCATGCGCTTAAGGGTTAATGTTGCAACTTCTGTTGTGAATATTATAATTTATGTTCTTTTGCTTTCCAACAAGTGCACACACATAGGCTATTCTTCAGAATGGATAATTATGACATTTTGCAGGGGCACAAATTATCTTTTTCTTCAAGGCTTTGACTCATGCCCAATGGATCCCCCAATACACTTTTTCTTTCCATAAGTAGGCTTAGGCCCCCCTTCGAGTCCCAAAAATGTTGACCTTTTTCTGTCAACTTAGGGTCCAGTTTGAGAAATGCTTTCCTGCATAACCTACATGCTATGCATGTCTACATAACCTTTGTGTTATGAGCTCTTCCTTGTTGAGAACCTACAATGGCGGGGCTCTAATTCTATTTTTAATTTGATCAAGTCAGCCAGTTAACTCACTTAAGTCTACTAGCTAGAGATTTCGATTGTCGATCGTGGGCCAAATTTCACTTTTCCTCTAACTGAGCGATGGTGGTCTCTTCTTAGCAGTAGTGAGGCATTCACTCTTATCCTACGGGGAACAAAGGGAAATAATGACAAGTCATGGGATAACGAATTGACAAGAAAAGCGAAGGGATTTCTCTTATCCTGTGAGGGGGAAATGGTGACAAAATGATGTCGTAGGATAAGAATCAACAAAGAAAATCAAATGCTTATCTTGTGGGATGAAGAAAAGACTCAAGGCATGTCATGAGATAAGGAAATAAAGAGAAAACCAATGGAACCTTATCCCGCGAGGTAAAATGAAGGAGTGCAACACATCGTGGGATAAGGATGGTCGATGGTGGGAGGATTTTGGCTTATCCTGCAAGGTTTCTAGGGAAGTGGCGATATCCCATGGGGTAAGGAAGTATTATGGAAAATATCGACTAGCTTATCTCGTGGGGTAAATAGAGATAGAAAAGGATGGTGCGGGATAAGAAGACATGAAAAAACAAAGGCAACGACTATCCCATAGGGGTGAATTGATAGTGAAAGGGACTCGTTAGATAATAAAAGAAGCAGGAGCACAAAGAGTCTTATCCCATGGAGTAAAGATGGACCCGTGGAGATGTTGCGGGGTATGAATACAAGGCCACTTAGCAGTCAAACATAGTTAAGAAGGTGTGGACTTTGGTGGCACGTCAACTATCAACAGTCATTGGATCTTCATAAAGCCTGATCCAACAATGATGTTTTAATCTTTTGATGGGCTTTTGAACACGCTTACATGGAAAGATCTTGCACATCTGTCTGTGCATGAGATATCTTGATTAACGATGAAGGTTCAAATTCAAAATGGCTATTGGCATTTAGTTTCTCTGTGCGCAGTGGTTGTCGACCCATTGGTTGAGGACATTTTTTCTCAGTTGGTGCCCGATCTTGGTCAAATTTTCTTTCAACCACCAGTTTTCAGATGCCATTACTCCAGAGGTGACTTATGTGGGTTGATCTCAGATGCCACCATTCCCTCTATAATGCAGATTAGAGACTTTTATCTCTCCAAGTGTGCTTGACCATGCTTATCGACAAGGTTTTCTTCACAAAGGCATGATTTTCACTTTTCTCGAGGTAGAGGATGCTTCCAGAGATTGATGGAACATGCCATAAGATCAATCTTTGATTTCTTATTTTTCTCCCTTCTCGTATTTTTGTAACCTAACCCAGGTAGGGTTAGGATTTTCTCAATTATAACCCATCTGAGTTATGCTTGAACTATAAAGGAAATTTTGTAGCATTTCTTTGGATCTTCTCCTTTTTTCTTTGACAATAATCCATGATTTCTGCGACTGTAAAATCAGCTTGCCTCTCATTAATAAAATTTTCTTTCCTTACCTAGTTTCGTTTTATGCAAATTGTGTATTTTCTTTACCTGGTTGTGTGAATGCATCTTTTCTTGCTTTCTTAGCATCTATAATAGTGTTGATCCCTCTTGGAGTGGCATATGAGAACATTTTTTGTTGCTCTGCCATTGTTAATAATTCCAACCTTGACTTAGTCTCAGATAGCTAGACTTAGATAGGAACTAATGTATCTTTGGTCGGTTTTATCAATGTCTTGTGTAGTTACAAGTGGGGTAAATCAACTTTCAGTCTAGGTGCGAGCCTTATTTCCTTTCTTTCATGCAACCCTTCTCTCTTTCCTTTTTCCCTATTAGAACATAGGTTAGTTTTATCAGTGTTGGGTTGGTCCAACACCTACATCAAATTGGAAAGGAAGTTGGCCTTTTCCAGAGATTCAACCTCAGAACAACACAAGGTCCCACACTTGAGAGGTTGTTTCCATGTTTCACAAGGTTGGTGACCAAGCTTGATCACCAAGGGTGCAAACTTCTATGACAATAATAAACTTTAAGAAGAGTTAAAGGAGAGAGAGAGAGAGAGAGATTTTCAATTAAGAAGGTTAAAATGTTCTAGAGAGAGTCTTAAGAGGAGTGACTAAAACTAATTGATCACCTAAGAAGACTAAAGGAAGAGAAAGAGACAGAGAGGGTCTTAAAGGGAGAGACTAAAAATACCTATAAAGAGAACATGAGAGTAAGAGATAGAAAGATCCTAAAAATCCTAAGTAATCACCTAGATTGAAGACTTGGAAAAGGAGAGAGAAAGAGAGAGAGTAAACTATACTTTTAAATCACCTAAGAAGACTAGAGAGAGAAAGTGAAACTAAACATACTTTTAAATCACCTAAGAAGAGTAGAGAGAGGGAGATTTAATCACATAAGAGGACTAAAAGGATATACAGAGAGAGAGGGAGAGAAAGAGAGAGTCTTAAGGGGAGTGACTAAAAATACTTAATCAACTTTAATAAGACTAAAAGGAGAGAGGGAGAGAAAGAGAGAGAGTACTTTTTATTTTTAATCACCTTCTATTTCTATTATATTTAATAATATCATTAATTTAAGTGGGTTGGTGAATTACAAATTTTAGAGATGCATGTTGGTAATATGAAGGAATTGATTATGTGTTGCATTGATGTTTTGTCATTGATGTCAACACTAGTTGTTATGGTTGTTTACCGACTTTTGGTAGAAGGATTGGATTGGGAAGATTTTCAGTTGATTGTCACCGATATGATCTGAATGATGGAATAAGTTTGTATGAATGGTTCATATGCTTCTGAAGTATGTTTTAGTCAGTTGGTATTGACTTGATGATTGGATGCTATCTTATGTTCTAGTAAACATGTTTTGTAGGTCTGGTAGAGAATTATTGAAGATCTTTGATGTAATGCATAAGTGGTATTGGTGCAACTTCTAGAAGGGATTCAGGATGCTGATGGTGACTGTGTTCATTCCTTGACTGATTGGTGTCATTTTTTTGGTGTGTGTGGATCTAATTTAGGTATGTGCTATCTAGGTTATGGATTGGTTTCATGAAACGTGTTGTTGGATCCTTCTGATGCGCTTTCGACATGTTTTATTGATTGGATATTGTTTGCCCTTAGACTGACATGTGTTGTGATTGTATTTTAGGATTATGTAATGGATCTATTGAATTATCATTTAGGTGGCCGACCTAATTGGTTAGGTTCGAGGTTGGTATAAAAGTGATCTAAGATCTCATTGTAGAATACACATACATAGGCAAGGAGTAAATAATGTAATAAACATTTTGTCCAGAGGATTTGGTCAATCTTAGGTGATCGAGTTGGGTTTATGTAAAAGGTTTTAGACCTCCGGTATTGAGCTTAACCGAAACTGTAATCTGGCATGTTTTATGCTATCATAGGAAGTTCTTCTTTTCGGATTGTTGTCAGAATATTATAAGGTGGTTAGCCTCTTTTGTAGTCAACGAGACTCCATTGTGATAAGCAGTGCACTCTAGGAAGTGTGCCTTTCTGCATGTATAGGCCCCTTATTGTAATATTTGTTCATTTGATTAGGGGATAGATATTGTGGGTCTCCAATCCCACCATTGTTTTTTACTCCTTGAGGTTTTTCACATATAAATATATGGTTTTATGGTGTTCTTATTTGTGGTTGCATTGTTTCTTATTGTTATATGCTTTTATGTTTACCAGTTGTTGAGTTGTTGTATTAATAAGGTTAAATTTCTCCATTCTGGTAGAACATTGATTCACCCCATCCCCCTCTCTCAGTGTTCTTGGTTTCCAACAATTCATATTAGAGCTTGGTCCTCCTTTTGTAGAAGCCTAATCGCTTGAGGAAGATCCTGAAACCAAAATCCATGAAGATGTGTTTGAGGCAACAACTTGAAGTTGCTCTTGAAGATTTTGAAGTTGAAAAACTTAAGAACATAAAGATGGAAGATGAACTTAGATTTGCAAAAGAATTCATTATCACTCTGCAATAAAAGCTATCTACTGCTCAAGCTAAAAGGAAATAACTTATGCAAAATCAGGATGATGAAGAGAAGGATGCTCGTGAGGAACATTGTCAGAAATTGAGTTGGGAGAATGGTGTGATGAAGAATGAAATGAAAGCCCTAACTATGATGATGTGTAGGGAGGATGAAGACCAAAAGAAGAATGAAGAAAATCTTGCTATATCTCTGAAAGACAGATCTAAGGAATGTATTAGGTTGGTGCATGAGAATGATATGTTAAAAACTGAATTGGTGCAATCATAGAACAATGAGCAAGAGAGAATGGTGACAATCCTTAGAGGAGATCTAGATGTTGCAAATGAATACAAAGATAAGTTCAAGGTTAGTTCTACTAGACTTGATGAGATATTGAAGGATCAAAGGGGCAAGGGAGATAATAAAGGACTTGGATTTGAACAAGGTCAGAGCTTCGGTATCGCCAATGAAAATCAAACACTCGATATGCAAAATGATCAGAAGGTCAACTAGAATCAGAGGTCACCGGTAAGGCAACCCAATGCACATAAATTCAATGGTAGATGTTTTTTTTGTAATAAATTTGGTCATATGGCAAGACATTGTAGAAATATATCAAATCAGGATAATAATGCAGTTCTTGGTCAATGTTCAAATTGTAAAAGGTATGGCCATAAATCAAAAGATTGTAGAATGAATGTGAAATATCATACATGTGGAAAGTCAATTCATGTCAAGGAATGGTCTAGGTTACATTAAGGCAATTCAAAAGAATAATATCACTTGTTATGCATGCAAGAAAGTAGGACATATTGCTAAATTTTGCAGAAGCAAGAACCTACCAACAAGTAGTGGTAAATCTGAAGAAAAAGGGAAGAAAAAGGTTTATGAAATTAAGAAGGAGCATGAGAAGGAGTGGATTATAAATTTTGGGGCTCAACCAGTAGAGTTAATTGCCCCAGATGTTCATTTGGCTAAAGGATATACCCCGGTTACTCAGTTGGTAGATTAGAATATTCCTGAACCGATAGGAAACTGGTGCAGGAGCACCTACCTATGAAGGCATGACTACATAAGAAGATATGAACCAAGAATAAGATGGTTTTATATTATCCTAGAAGGAATGTAATATTACACTATGAGTCCTTTTTGTAATTCAATGTTCTAGGAGTGTGACAAGTTTGTCCATGTTTAGGTCAAATTGTCATCTAGGGCCTGGTAGAGAAAATTGAGTCAATAAGGGTCACAATGGTCTAAATTGAGGGATCAAGTGAACACAAGTCTATTTGAGTCATTTTTGATAATTTAGAATAAAATCTAATCATTTTGGGGGACTATAATAGTCTAGAGTCTAAGTTGGTTGAATTATGCAAAAGTTGTCATATTATCAATTTGTTGTCATGAAAATTTTGCACTTTTTGTAAGTCATGATTATCCAACAGTTAGTCAGTTTGAAAAACAAATGGAGGAGGTTGTGGTCATTTGGGAAAGACCTTTAAAGGCCCCAAACACAAAATGATGTATGTTGGTTGTTTTGGAAAAGAAATTAATGCATCAAAACTATTGGAAACTCAGAAAACCATCTAATTTATGTTGATTACATACTGAAGGTGGATTGGGAAGAATTATCATGGCATGGTTCCTATAACTAGATCATTTTACCTTTATTTTTTATTTTAGTGTGAATTCTTAAAGTGATCGCTGCCCCATTCTACAAGAAAATCTCTATCGGGTAGCCTGAAACCCTTAAACCCCTAGGGTTTGACTGCAATAATGGGTTATGGCCTATCTATCCTTAACTGAACACTCTACCATTATAAGAGATGATAGGCCACTTTATCATATGTCAGTTCCCAAAGGCATTAAGAGGATACAATAGAGTGAAGAGGATGGAGAAATAACCCTAGGTCTGACATCTTTATGTGACAAACCGGTTTGACGAGTGCAGTGCGTGATAATTGAGAGGTAGAGCACTGGAAAAGGGTTTGTACATGGTAGAAGAGTACTTTGGAGACTTGCATAACATTTCATGGTTAGTGATGACCACCCATTAGGAGAACCAAACTAATTTGTGAAAGGCGTTCAGTCAAATAGGTCTAAAAGCCCTATTAGGTTTGTTAGTGTAGCACTGGTTGGAATACTTGCATGTTGGACCGGTACTAGAAACTGAGATATTGTTGATAACCCCCAAAAGGGTATCTAAAAATATAATTTTTTTGCCTATATACTTAGGGTGTCAGAAGTTATCACCCGATTCCCTCAAAAGGAGGCCTAATAGTAACCAGTTCTGTTTGTGAGCAAGTGAGTCAAAATTGATGTTTCAGTAGATCTAAATCATTAAATCCTATTTGATTTGTGTTAAGGTGTTGTGAGAACACCCCTCCAAGGATCTCTGTGTTGAATTGGTCAAGTGGGTCATTCAAACCCTAAAGCCTAGTAGTAGCCCACTCATGTATGCAAGGGTGTGTATAGTCACACAAGAGTTTGAGAAGTGTTAGTTATTTTTAGGTGGACATAGTGGAGCATTTGGGTGTTCCAAGGTGTTTTTTGGTGTCATTGAACCATTGCTTGACTTGGTGTTGTTTAAGGATCTTTGGAATTAGGGATTACCGGTTGAGTTTGTGAGCCTTAGAGGTTGGCTAGTTCAAGATTACCTCCTTCCGGTCTATTGCCTGCTCATCATATTGGTATAAAAGTAGGATTTTCTAGATCATTGGGGTGGTGTGGTCTTAATGTATGTCAAATGAAGAGATTAAAATAAGGGCTGACAAAATACCTCCTAAGATTATGTCACAATATGCGGTGAAGAAGTTGATTGAAGAGATGCTTTAGTCTAAGCTTAAAGAATTGAAAAAGACTAAGGATAAGCAAGATGGAAGTGACACTAATGAAGAAGGGGATAAAGAAGATGAGGAACCCTCTAAGTAGGTATAGGATATACCTGCAGTTCAGAGGGAATTTGTAGATGCCTTGAGGTCAATCAATAGGGACACCATTGATGGGTTGCCTATATATAGTGGAAGTATGGAAACAAAAGAGGTGATAGATTGGATTGAGGCATTGACCAGTCATTTTGAGTACAAAGAAATACCTTAAGATAAGAGAGTTAAGTTGGCAAAATAAAGGTTGAAGGGGTTTTCTCTTACATGGTGGAACTATGTACAAGGGGAGAGAGTTAAGGAGGGAAAGAGTATGATAACCTCTTGGGAAAGCATGAAGGCTAAAGTCAAGGCACAATTCATGCCCATTGACTATGAAGTGTAGATGTACAAAAAAAATGCAAAACCTCAGACAAAGAGACCTTGTTGTGAATGCATATATGAAAAAGTTTCATAAAATCAGTCTCAGATCAAAGAGACAAGAAGAGGAGTAAGAGAAAGTGGCTAGGTACTTGAACGGCCTAAGGATGAACATCCAAGATGAGATCAACATCTTCACACTGGAGACATTGAACAAGTGTTTTCAATTGGCCCTAAGGATAGAAGAGAAATTAAAAAGAAGAAGTGAGTAGAGTAATAGAGGTAAAGGAGGGAGAAGTTTCAGAGGAAGAGGTAGTTTTGGAGGAAGAAGTACTAACCAAAGGTCTAGTGGGGAGTCTAGCCAAGGAGAGCAAGTTGGGGACTCAAGTAGTAGAGGAGGCTACTATGAAAGAAGAACTAATGGAAGAGGTGGGACAAATGGATCAGGGGAGGATCCAAGTTCTCCAATATGAGATGCTATAACTACAATTAGATGGGGCACCTGACCTACAAGTGTCCAGAGAAGGCCTCAACTTCTCATGGTGGTGAGAGGAGAACCACTTTGAGTCAAGAAGATGCAAGGAGTGTGACATCTTCTAAAGTGAATTTGACATCAGAGATGGGAGAGAATCTGATGATCAAGAGGAAACTAGTCAAGGAACCAGTGAAGACTGAGCCACCCCAAAGAAAGGCTTTGTTTAGAGTCAACTGCAAGATTCAAGGTAAGGTTTGTAAAGTTATCATAGATTCAGGGTCTACTGATAACATTGTATCTTCGGAAGTTGTAAACAAGTTGAACTTGGAAAGGATACCCCATGGTTGTCCATATAGGGTCAGTTGGTTGAACAAAGGGAAACACATACTCATAAATGAATAAGCATGGGTAGAGTTCAGTATTAGGGGGTATTAGGATAAAATTTTGTGTGACATCCTTCCAATGGATGCTTGCCATCTTTTTCTTGGCAAACCAGGGCAGTTTGATAGAAAGGATCATCATGATGGAGAAAATAATGCTTACTCTTTCCAAAAGGATGGTGTGAATTTTAGGATACAGTCAGTGGTAGAAGGGGATCCACAACATGTAGGATCTAGTGTGATTATGGTAGGGAAAATATAATTCCTAAATACACTAAAGGAGGAAGGTGGAGGAGGTTTTTATTTGATTGTGAAGCCCAAGAAAGGAAGAAGGGTGTGAGTGAGATAGGATCTAAGGAGGTCAGGGAACTGCTAGACTAGTATAAATGAGTGGTTGCAAAAGACATACCTGATTCCCTGCCACCTATCAGAGATATCAGTCATCAGAATGACCTCATATCAGGAGCAATACTTCCTAACAAGGCAGCATATAAAATGACCCCACAATAGAATGAAGAGATATCAAGGCAAATTCAAGAGATCCTAGATAAAGGGTTGGTAAGAAAGAGCCTTAGCCCACGTGCAGTACCTATTGTTTTAGCCCCAACGAAGGATGGGAAATGGAGGCTTTGTACAAATTCTAGGGCTATCAATAGGATAACCATCAAATATAGGTTTCCTATTCCAAGCATAGAGGATCTAATGGATTATTTAGGGGGAGCTACCTATTTCTCTAAAATTGACCTCAAGAGTGGGTACCACTAGGTAAGGATAAGAGAGGGGAATGAATGGATGACTGCATTTAAAACCAATGAAGGGTTGTATGAGTGTTTGTGATGCCTTTTGGTCTTTCAAATGCCCCTATCACCTTTATGAGACTAATGAATGAAGTGTTGTAGGAGTTTATAAGGAAATTTGTGGTAGTATACCTTGATGACATATTGGTGTTCAGTAAGAGCAAGGAGGAGCACTTGAAACACCTAGAGATAGCCTTGAAGCGGCTACAGGAGTAGAAGTTGATGATAAATTTAGAAAAGTGTGACTTCATGAAGCAAGAGTTGGTTTACTTAGGCTTTGTCATCTCTAAGGATGATTTGAAGATGGATTCTTCCAAGGTAGAGGCTATTTTGAACTAGCCTACACCTAAGACAACTGAAGAGGTAAGAAGTTTTCAAGGTTTGGCAATATTTTATAGGAAATTCATTAGAAATTACAGTGATATTTGTGCACCTATGTTAGAAACCATCAAGGATGGTGGTAAGGTGAAGTTTGTGTGGACCAAGGAAGCATATAAGAGTTTAGAGTGTTTAAAATAGAAAGTTGCCAAGTACCCAGTCCTAGTATTGTCGGATTTTAGTAAGGTCTTCACCATTAAATGTGATGCAAGTGGATTGGCTATAGGAACAAAATTGAGCCAAGAGGGGAAACCAGTGACCTTTTTTAATGAAAAACTAAATGAAGCAAAGAGGAAGTATTCCTCATATGATGTAGAGTTGTATTCCATGCTACAAGCTCTAAAAAAGTGGAGGCATTACTTTCTTCCTAAGGTGTTTATTGTGTATACTGATAATCATGTTCATATTTTTTTGAATGGACAAGAGAAGATCATTCATAGGCATATGAAATGGGTTGAAAGTCTTCAAGCATACACCTTCATCATCAAGTACAAGAAAGGGGTAGCCAATAAGGTTGCAGATGCTCTAAACAGGAGGGTGTTGACAGTGCAAGAAGTGTAGTTGTAGAGTATGGGTGTTGAAGCACTCAAAGGATTGTATGAAGAGGACCAAGATTTGAAGGAAATATATAAGGTATGTTGTGAGTTTGCAAATTCTTTCCATGGAGAGTTTTCTGACTACACCTTGTAGGATATTCTTTTGTTCAAAAGATGTCAGCTATGTATCCCTAGGTGTTCAATGATGAATAATGTAGTAAAGGAGAAACATAGTGGTGGTTTAGGAGGTCACTTTGGGATAAATAAGACTTTGGACCTAGTTAGGATATTTTACTTTTGGCCAAAGATGTAGACTGATATTAGAATGTTTGTGGAAAGTTGTACTGTGTGTCAGAGAGCAAAGGGGGTCTCAACCAATGCAGGGCTTTACCAACCTTTTCCTATACCAAGTAGACCATGGGAAAGTTTGAGTATGGAATTTGTGATGGGATTACCCAAGACAAAGACAAGTCATGAGAGTGTGTTTGTTGTGGTAGACAGGTTTAGTAAGATGGCTCAATTTATTCCTTGTAAAATCACAAATGATGCTAGCTATATTGCAGGATTGTTTTTCATAGAAATTGTTATAATCCATGAGTTGCCTTTGAGTATTGTACTAGGACAACAAGTTTGTAGGGTATTTTTAGAGAGTCTTGTTGAAAAGGTTAGGTAAAAATTTGTCTTTTAGCTTGGCCTATCATCCTCAGACCCATGGCCAAACTAAAGTTGTGAATAGGTCATCAGGAAATCTTCTTAGGTGTTCAACAAACGATCATGGCACTAGTTGGGATGTGGTGATACCTCAGGCAGAGTATGCCTATAATGACTCAAAAGACACAAGTATAAGTCTAAGTCCTTTTGAGATTGTGTATGGTAGTCATCCAAGAGGAGTTTATGAATTGAGAGATGTCCAGCAGTTGGACAAGAGGAGTGGACATGCTAATGAATTTTTTAGTGGCTATGAAAGAGGTGCACCAACAAGTCATAGATACCTTACAATAGAATAGTCAAAAGGCTAAAGAAAGAGTGGATCAAAGAAGAAGAGATGTGTAGTACCAAGTGGGTGACATGGTCATGGTTCATCTTAGCAAGGAAAGGTGTCCCAAGGGAAGCCATAGCAAGTTGATGATGAGAAGGATTGGACCTTGTAAAATTTTAGATAAATATGGTCCTAATGATTACAAGCCTGAACTCCCTATTGATGTTGCTATTTCACCAATATTTAATGTGTCTGATCTAAGATTGTATAGGAGTCCTACAATAGGAGAATGTGTAGGTGAATCTATTCAAGAAAGTGAGCAATGGATAAAATACTTACCATCCAAGGAGCTGCCTAAGATGGAGTGCCTTTTGGATAGCCAGAAAGACAAGAAAACAAGGCACAAGACCTTTTTTGATCACTTAGTTAAATGGTAGGGATTTATTGAGTCAGAAGCTACCTGGATGCTGGAGGAAGATATCAAAAAGCACAGTGGTGATTTGTAGCAGTTGGTCTCTAAGAGGACTTGAGACAAATTTCACCCAGTGAGTACGGTGCAGGAGCACCTACCTATGAAGGCATGAATACATATGAAGACATGAACCAAGAATAAGATGATTTTATAGTAGCCTAGAAGGAATTTAATAAGACTCTATGGGTTCTTTTTGTAATTCAATGCTCGAGGAGTGTGACAAGTTTGTTCATGTTTGTGTCAAATTGTCATCTAGGGTCTGGTAGAGAAAATTGAGTCAATAAGGGTCACAATGGTCTAAATTGAGGGATCAAGTGACCACAAGTATATTTGAGTTGTTTTTGATGTTTTAGAATCAAATGTAATCATTTTGGGGGACTATGATAGTGTAGAGTCTAAGTTGGTTGAATTATTCAAAAGTTATCATATTGTCAATTTGTTGTCATGACAATTTTGCAGTTTTTGTAAGTTGTGATTCTCCAAAGATTAGTCAGTTTGAAAAATAGTTGGAGGAGGTTGTGGTAATTTGGGAAACACCTTTAAAGCCCCAAAAACCAAAGCATGTATGTTGGTTGTTTTGGAAAAGAAATTAAAGCATCAAAACTATTGGAAACTCGAAAAACCGTCTAATTTATGTTGATTGCATACTGAAGGGGGATTTGTAAGAATGCTTATGGCATAGTTCATGTAACTAGATCATTTTACCTTTTTTTTTATTCTAGTGTGAAGTATTGAAGTGATCATTGTCCCATTCTACAAGAAAATCTCTATCGAGTAGCCTAAAACCCTTAAACCCCTGGGGTTTGACTGCAATAATGGGTTTTGGCCTATCAATCCTTAACTGAACACTTTGTCATTATAGGAGATGATAGTTTAATATCATAAGTCAGTTCCCAAAGCCATTAAGAGGATACAATAGGGTGAAGAGGATGGAGAACTAACCATAGGTCTGACATCTCTATGTGACAGATCGGTTTGATGAATGCAGTGCATTTGAATTGAGTGGTAGATCACTGGAAAATGATTTGAATGTGGTTGAAGATTACTTTGGAGGATTACATAACATTTTATGGTCAGTGATGGTCATGCATTAGGAGAATGAAACCAGTTTGTTAAAGGCATTCAGTCATATAGGTCTAAAAGCCCTATTAGGTCTGTTAGTGCAGCACTGGTTGGAATACCTAAAAGTTGGACCAGTACTGGAAACCAAGATATTGTTGGGAACCCCCAAAAGGGTATCTAAACATATATATTTTTTGCCTAGATCCTCATCACCCGATTCCCTCAAAAGGAGGCCTTGTAGCTAACAGTTTTGTTTGTGGGCAAGTGAGTCAAAATTGATGTTTCAGTGGATCTAAACCATGAAATCATGTTTCATTTGTCTTAAGGTGTTGTGAGAACACCCCTCCAAGGATCTTTGTGTTGAATTGGTCAAGTGGGTCATTCAAACCCTAAAGCCTAGTAGTAGCCCACTCATGTATGCAAGAGTGTGTGTAGTCACATAGGAGCTTAAGAAGTGTTAGTTGTTTGTAAGTGGACATAGTGGAGCATTTGGGTGTTCTAATGTGTTGTTTTGTGTCACTGAACCATTGATTGACTTGGTGTTGTGTAAGGATCTTTGGAATTAGGGATTACTGGTTGAGTTTGTGAGCCTTAGAGGTTGGCTAGTTCAAGCTTACCTCCTTCCAGTCTATTTCCTTCGCATCAAAAACTCATCCAGTAACTAAGGCATTCACCTGAAGGGGTGGCAAATTAATGACAGATCTTGGATTTCCCCTGGTAGTAGGCTAAAATCCTATTTCAGATCTTTGGAGAATTTAGTTTGAAGGTTAAATTACAAAGATTTGTTGGATCTTGGATGTGGTTGGTTTACCGCACAAAGACCAAGCTAAATCTTATGATAGAGAACCAATAGTGGAGATGATCATAACCAAACTGATAGCACCTGTACCAAAACAAAATATTGAACCAGTTACCCCGACATCATCAGAAAACTCAACTGTAACTGAAGATCAAAGCGGAGAAACAAAAATTCAAAAGACTCCTAGGTATGTAAAGTTGAATCATTCAAAAGATCAGATAATTGAACAAGAAGATGGTTGGTTGCTGATGAGGTATGTTTAATTTCTTAAGTTGAACTGGTATTAGTAATTGTAGCTTGTAAAGATAAATGTTGGATGTACGCTATGGAAAATGAACTGGATCAGTTAGAAAATGACAGTACATGGACTTGGATGTTTTTGGGACTAGGCTTGATTGGTTTACAAAGGATACTCTCAAAAGGAAGGAATTGATTATGTTGAATCCTTGCTTTGGTAGCTAGGATTTTTCAGATATTTTCAAGGTTTTTCTGGTATGAATTTTGGTTTATGAGGACTTTACACTATGAGCATATTCAGATGCAGATTGGGTAGGTGATCTTGATAACTAGATAGGCTCATCAAGTGAAGCATTGTTTCTTGGGAAGAAGTTGGTTTCATGGATCAGCAAGAAGCAACCATGTACTTCTGAAGCTGAGTATGATGCTACTAATTGTACTCAAGTTCTATGGATGAAGAAGATGTTGAACGATATACAAGTTGTAATGATCAAGTTGTTATTCATTGTGATAACTTTGCAGCTATTGACATATCAAAGAATCTGGTATTTAATGTCATGCCCAAATTTTAGGGCAAGAATGGAATTTTTTTTTTTTAAAACATAACTTTTAAAAGCATTAAATTGACAAACATAAAATGCTACAACATGTTTCATCTTAACTACATTTAGAGTTAACTAGTTCGAGTAATCAGAATTATTAAAATAAAAGTAGAGCTCTAATGATTAGATTTAAGAGTGCCTTCGATCTTCTTGTCAATGATTAAATAATAAATTAAACTAGGTCAACTAAAGGGTCGAGCATAATTGCAAATGCATATTTTCCTATAGCATTTATTCACATGCATCTATGTCTAGGAGAGTTAAAAATTTACCCTTTAGCCCATTAAGTTACATTTAGAATTTTAAATTCCCTAGTGGTTTAATTTTCAAACATCTAAATTCATTTAATTAAAAATATATAATAATCCACAGATTTCAATTTTATAAATTTTTCAACCCATTTAGATTCACAATTAAATATTAACTGCATTAAAATTTAATTCATAATATCTCAATAAAATAAATATTTGACCTCGTTAATATTTAATTTATGACATCTCAATATTTTTAAATAAACAAAAAAATAAATATTAATTCCCATTAATATTTATTTCTTAATCTTTTTTAAATTATAAAGGAATAAACATTAACCCATTTAATATTTATTTCATAATGTCTACACCTTTATAATAATATATAAAATTTACATATTTATATAAATTCATATATCGATTTACAACCATATAATAATATTCAATTTCCTAGGGTATTGCTCATGCAACCCTAACCCTTTTTTTTAGCTATAAAACAAGCACTCCTATTATTTTTTTAAAAAACTTATTCTAACAACATATTTTTACCCTAGCCCTACCCGGGCTAGGGTTTCCTCTTTTTTTTTTTTTTCCTTGCTTTGAATCTTCATTTTTTTTTTGCAAGGCCGATCGAAAACCCTGGAATCGGCGGCCATGGCATGGGAGGGGGTGATGATAGGGGGACGGCATGGCCGAAGCTCCCACTGTGCAATGTACAGTGTGCTTGGCCCCACCGACCACTGTGCATTTCACAGTGGGAGGCATCGCCGACCACTGTGCAGTGCACAATGGGCTCGGCTGTCGACCACTGTGCATTTCACAGTGGGAGGTGCCACCAACCACTATGCATTTCACAGTGGGAGGCGCCGCCGACCACTGTGCAGTGCATAGTGGGTTCGGCCCCAGCCGACCCCTCCCCGATAAGGCATGAAATAAAACTTTTAAAAAAAAGTTTGTTTAATATATATTTTTTAATTAAAATATAATATATATATATATAATATACCTTTTAGTATATATTTATTTATATATATATATATATTAAATATATATATATAAATAAGTATATTTTATTTGCATAGAGGATAAAAAAAAAAGAATAATTATTGATACTACTATTTTTAAACGTTTTTTATTTATTTAATGAATCTAAGTAGCAGCTATGTAAATGACTGAATTAAATAAATTCAACCAGCAGTATAATTGTTCTGGATTATATTTGAACAAAACTATATTAGATTTTGTATTCATTTTCTGAAATTAAATAATCGATTGAATTCATTACTTTTACCAGCAACTTAGTTAAGCAAAGAATTTATTGAAATAACTATAGGACAATTTATAAAATCTTAAGACCTTATTTGCTGCAAGTAGTTTAAATGACCGAATGTATTAAGATAAATTTTACATGCATCTACATTGATGAATCTACAGTTTTTTTTTTACATGCACGCTAAACTAATTCTTTATCTTCCTATTTCATTTCTTAAATATAAAAGAATAAATTTAACTCCTTTCTTTTCAAGAAATATTAAATACTCTACAAGAATTAATCTCAAACTTTAGGACTAGAACTTAGAAGTAAGCCTTTCTTTTTTTTTCTTTTCTGCAATAAGAAAATGACAGAAATAAACAATTACAACCAGCAACATTATTATGCATAAAGATATAAGAAGGGCTTTTAATTCTAAATAACTCGCATGCAAGCAATAACATTATAAGAATAATGCAACTGATATCCAATGAAATCTTTTCATTTATGCAATAATCAAATTAATTGAGATAATGCATTTATTTAAACAAATTTGGCATATAATATAGCTAATATTACAAAAAGGGTGAAATACCCAAACTAGTCCCTCTTTTCTGTTATATGGGGACTTTAAACCAAAATAAATACATGCTTTTCCAAATCATACTACATAAAGTGTTCCTTTACAACTTTGCAACTTAAAATATCAATATTTTATTTCTCAATCTTTTTCTGCAACCGATTATAACCAGCCACTTCTACTTGCCTTTTTTCTCTCCTTTCAACAACCTGCATCAAATCAAAAACAATGACCATGGAGTGCTCACCTCCCAGCCTAGGCTAACTGGTAGCCACCCCCGAGCTCGGAGAACCAAGCCCTAGACAGGTAACACACATGCAAACACACAAGACAAGGGAATACACAAACTCAAACACAATCCCAACCCAGGCTATACTACACCACACATTGGTGATGTCCTTTCAAGGGTGGTAGTGGACCAAGTACCCTAAGGAGACTGCAAGTATGGAAAAAACATATAGCCACCTCATGGCAAACCAAATACATCAAGTATCACAACCCCATATTCCTTATGCGCCCCAAGGCATTCATGCCTTATTTCCCTCCTTATGACCCCCAATGCATAAACAAGTCATGCAGCAAGGGTCACATAAAATCCCTTGTGATAACTCTCATAATGAGAGCCTCTCACTCGAGGGCTGTCACTTCTACCAACCACAAGACCCTCCTCTCTCCCAAGAGTAGGAGGTCTTGATTACTCCCAAAACACACACATTGCATAAGCATAAAACACCAAATAAATTTCTAAGAAATACATGCACAAAAAATAAGTCTTTTACACAAACATTTCTTTCAAAACAACATGCAACAAGAAAATATTATAAGAAAAATAAAAACCAACCTTAAACTGCCCAAAGGTATGCTAGTTTTGTTGAGGATGAGCCACCCAATTCCACAGTTCTTCTCTTTCTACCCTTAGCCAAAATTCTCAATCCAAAAATCTATCTTTTTCTTTACAAAATACTTTTGTCTCCAAAAATGGAGAGTGGGTGATTACCCACAAAATATCACATTTTTGCTTAAGAAGACACTAGTGAGAGTTCTCACAAGTTTCTAAAACTGACAAGGAAAGTAAGGTAAAATGGGAAAGGGAACTCTCACTCAAAAAGGAAGGTTTACAACTCAGTTGATCCTTCTAAGTTCAATTTTCCAACAACTTAGAAAAGTCACTTTTTAGGGCGTCTAAAAGGTCACATGGGAGTAGAAACTTGCCTAAAATTACCCCTAACCCTTAAGTATACCTTATGGGCTTTAGGAAACCCTATTAAACTACCCCTAGGTGTCCATTTAACCCTTTTAAAACCCCTCTGAAGTTAATTTTCGGGTCAAACCTAAGTTGACTACCCTAAGATTCTCTTCCCAAGTCAATTATGGAATCTCATTACATTAATTGAAAAAAGCTATAGTTAATTAAACAATTCCCTCCAAGAGACAAATTTAAAAATTCAAACATAAATCTACACGTGTCAAGTGACACTAAGAAAATACTTTTACAAAATTGCACATGAAATCTTGTCTCTTGTTGGATTTAAATTAATCAATTAAATAACATTTAACACACATGCATCATTTACTATTACGAATAAAATATGACACAAACGGGGTGTTGTCTCTCCAAATAGACAAACCCTGGTTTTACGAACATATATAGGTCTAGGTTTGGTTCTCTGTAATATTTCCATGGTCACATGGATAAATTCCTGCATATCTCAATTACACATTAGTAATTTCAAATAGCCTCATATAATATAAAACACAAGAATAATAATACACATCAAACACTTGCATACAATTTACATTTGAACAATTTAATACATCTTTTATCCAAGTAATTTCACATGAGCAATTATCCTAATTCTCATAATTTGATCCACACATAAAACATACATCCTATTTCTATCATCATAGTAAAATCATGCAATTCCAATAACGACATTTATCACCGCCAATTCATCCTATTCAAAATCATGTAGTGTTCTATATCATAAAGGATATAAATGAAGCATCAACATATAGCAATGTTATCCCAATCATGGAATCATATAAGTTCTAAATCCAAAATGCAGAAAAATAAAGCATCCATAATAGTCTCAACATAAAAACCACTAAAATGTCAGACTGAGTCGGGGTGGGGCCTCACATTTCACTCCAAGACTAAGCACATTTCTATCAAGTATAATTTTTTAATGGAGAAGGAAAAGAAGTCAGATTGGTTTGAGGAATCATTTAAGCATTTGAGAAACAGATTGGGAGTTTCTTCCCCTCTAGTAGAGACTTGAGTGATGCTAATTGGCATCAGTACGGTATGCATTTATAGAGGTTCTATTCATTTTGAATTAATAAGTTGGTGCTACTACTTAGGTGGAGTAGTAAGTTGTGTGGTTCAAAGGCTCTATGTTTTTCTTTGGTGTTTATGTCATATTTCTGGCATTGTTGTCAAAGGGGGAGAGATATATATGTGAAAAAAAGAGTTTAACAAAGATATCAGTCTAAGGGGGAGATTGTTGGCACAAGGAGGAGAAACACAATTTTAGATTGGTTGTATCCCATTGGGGGATTTTGGTTCAATTCTATGGATGGTTAATTAGTATAGAGGTATTTGGTTCAGAGCTTCATTGCTATATCATTTTATGGGAGATTGTTGGCTGTCCTCCATAGGGGGAGACTTGTTTGGCATTTCTTGGTACTTGGATTTTTTTCACATCTAGTCTTGCCATCAATGCCAAAGGGGGAGATTGTTGGCAATATGAAGGAATTGATTATATGTGTTGCATTGATGTCAACACTAAATTTTATGGTTGTTTACCAATTTCTGGTAAAAGGATTGGATTCAGAAGATTATTAGTTGATTATCATCAGTATGATCTAAATGATGGAATAAGTTTGTATGAATGGTTCATATGCTTTTGAAGTATGTTTCAGTCAGTTGGTATTGAATTGATGATCGGATGCTATCTTATGTTCTAGTAAACCTGCTTTGTAGGTCCGGTAAGGGTTTCATTGGTAGATCTTTATTGAAGATCTTTCATGTAATGCATAAGTGGTACTGGTGTAGCTTCTCGAAGGGATTTAGGATGCTGATGATGATTGTGTTCATGCCTCAACTGATTGGTGTCATTTCTTTGGCGTGTGTGGATCTAATTTAGGTTCGGTGCTATCTAGGTTATGGACTGGTTTCATGAAATGTATTGGTGGATGCTTCTGATGCGCTTCCAAGATGTTTTATTGATTGAATGATGTTTGTTTGGCCTTAGAAGGACATGTGTTATGATTTTATTTTAGGATTATGTAATGGATCTATTGAATTATCATTTGGGTGGCTGAACTAATTGGTTAGGTCCTAGGTTGGTATAAAAGTGATGTAAGTGTTGGCCATTTGGTGGAATTAATTATGTGTTGCATTGATGTTTTGTCATTGATGCCAACACTAGCTGTTTGGATGCTTTACCGACACCCTTCTGGTCTTGGTAGGTTGAGTGGTTTCTAGTTGATTTGGATCCGACATAATCCCGTCGGCTCCGGTATAGTTTGGTGATGGAATTGGCTTGTTCATGATACTCATGCTCATATTCAGTTAGTTGGTTTTGATCTGGTTATCGAATGCTATCCTATTTTCTTAGAAGCTTGGTTTCTGGTTCCAGTGAGGGTTTCACCGGTAGAGCTTTTGATGAAGATCTTTGATGAATTGCATAAGTGGTGTTGGTGCATCTTTTGGTGGAGTTTTAGGATGTTTTTGGTGATCATGTTTGAGACTTGGCGGATTGAGACCATTCTTGTCGCATGTGGACTTATACTGGGTCCCGATTGATCTAGGTTATGGATCGGATTTAATGAAACATGTGGATTGGACCTCTTGATACATTTCTAGGATGACTTATGTGTTGGATGTTATTTGTTTGACCTAAGGCTGACATGGTTTGTAATTATGTAATTGGTTTATTATCTGGTGGCCGGCCTGATTGTTTATGGTCAAGGTTTTGTATGTATAGATGTAAGATCTCATTGTAGATCATCATGTTTATGTTAGAGGTCATGGTCAAGGGATGTAATGTGTGAATAATGTAATATCATTCAGATTGAGGATTTGGTTGATATTTGGAGATCGAATGGGTTTATGTAAGAGGATTTAATCCTCTGGTATTGAGCTTAACTGAAACTGTACTCAGGCATAGGATATGCTATCTTTCATAGTTCAACACGTTTCCGGATTGTAGTCTGGATTTCTATGTAGTTAGTGAGACTCCTTTTGTGATGAGAAGTGCGCTCTAGGCTGTTGGCCTTCTTGCAAGTGCATTTCCCTCAATTAGAGAAGTGCGCTCTAGGCTGTTGGCCTTCTTGCAAGTGCATTTCCCTCAATTATAATTCACATACTTATTGTAGAAGTATTATCTGACTAGGGGTAGGCTTCCAACTATGGTTTCTCCCTTTACCAGGTTTTCCATGTATAAATCTCAGTGTTATGTGGATGGTATTTATTCTATGATTACTATTTATGTTTAATTGGTTTAACTGCTATTCTGGTATTTGGTTTAAGCTTTCTGGTATTAATGTTTTGGGTTCTGGTATTACATTTTTAATTGCTAATAGTTTCCGATAATCTGTCACAACTGATTCACCCCCACCCTCTCAATTGTCTTTTGGTTATTTGAACTGTCTAACAATTGGTATCAAATCTTTGGTCCTCTCTACAAAAAGCTTAATTGCTTGAGGAAGATCCTATGGCGACTAACAGTTCAAGTTCATCAAGTTCTTTTGGAGCTATCTTTCAGAGAGATATTCCTAGGCTTGATGGAACAAATTACATAGTATGGAAGATTCAGATGGATACTCATCTGAGATGTCTTGGCAAGGAGATTTGGGAGATCACACAAAATGGTGTCACACCTCATAATTTGACAAAATTGGATAAGGAGCTTGGGAATGATTGTAGAGAAAGAGAAGCCCTCTTGTGTTCACTTTCTGATCAGCAAATAATAGGATTAACCGACAAATCATCTAGAAAGGCTATATGGGATAAGTTAGAGACTCTTAATGAAGGTGACCCTATAGTGAAGATTGATAAACTTGATGGTTATCGGGTAGCATATCAAAACGTAAAGATGGAAGAAGATGAAAGGATTACTGCATTCATGGAAAGGGTAAATGATATTGTTATGGGAATTCAATGTTGTGGTGGAACTCTGAGCGAAGATGAAATTGTTTCTAAAGTTCTGAGAGCCCTAACACTGGTTTAAAAAATGAAGGCTATTGCTATTAATGGGTTGAGAACAATGGCTAATACATCCGTCAACAGAGATACCTTGCAGGTTGGGAAAATATTTTCTTTTGAGCTTGAAGAATTTGGACCTTCTGGAGCTATGAAGATTGAACCTTCTTTTCATGCATCTACATCTTCAACTAGTAAGCAAGATTGGAAAGATTTATATACAAAGGAATTGGAAGATATGAAGAGAGAAGATGATGAGTTTGAGAAACTTGAAGCACTATTTGCTAGAAGAGTACCTAAAGGACCGGTAGGAGGTAAGTATGAAGGAAAAACACCTTTTAAATATTTTGCATGTAATAAGATTGGTCATTTTTCATCTAGATGTCCTGAAAGGAATTCAAGATTTGAAGAAAGAGAAAAGATCTTTTAAGCCCAACCCTGGATATTAGAAAAAATATAAGTACAGTAAAAACAAAGACAAATCATGCTACATAGCGGATGAGGAAGGTATTACTGATTCTGATGATGAACTGGCTGAAGACTGTGCTAGTGGTTCTGACAATGGAAATGAATGGGTGTTCCTGGCTATCAAGAAAGATGATCCGACACTGGAAGAGAATGTACCTGAAGAGAAGGCACTTGCTGCTAAAATTGAAGACAAGGATGAATGGGTAATTAACAGCGGTTATTCACATCATATGACTAGAGATAAAGGGAAGTTTCTTTCTTTGCAAGAATTTGATGGCAGTCTAGTTAGATTTGGAGATGGCAAATCATGCATGATCAAAGGAAAAGGAACTATATCATTAGATGGTTTGAACATTACTAGAAATTTTAATTATGTTGAAGGTTTAAGGCATAATCTTTTGACTATAAGACAATTAGTGGATAAGGGATTTCAATTATAGTTCAAAGATGGAAAATAAAAAATCATTAACAGATCTGGCTTGGAGATTGCAACTAGTACACAGAAAAAAGGTAACCTATTTCATTTGAACTCTGGTGAGAAGACATGTTTGATTACACAGATTGATGAGAGTTGGCTATGGCATAAAAGGTTGTGTGATGCAAATTTTGATTGCATTGTGAAGATCAATTCAACTAAGGCAATTAGAGATATACCTAAGATTACGAAGCCCTATAATCCGGTATGTAAAGAATGTCAAATGGGTAAACAGGTCAAAACCTCTTTTAGGAGTATACAAGATAAATCAAATGATGTTCTTGATCTTATTCATACTGATTTGTGTGGCCCTGCTAGAGTTAAAAGTTTTCAAGGTGATAGATATTTCATGCCAATCATTGATGATTATTCTACAATGATGTGGGTTACTTTTCTAAAAGAAAAATCTTAAGCATTTGAAAAGTAAAATCTTTAAGGCTAAAGTGGAAACCAAGATAGGATTGAAGATTAAATGTTTGAGGTCAAATCATGGTGGAGAATTCACATCCGGTGAGTTTAATAACATTTGTGAGAAGCATGGTATAAGAAGACAATTTTTTGCTCCCCAGACACCTCAACAGAATGGAGTTGTGGAAAGGAAGAACAAAACTATCTTGGATGCTGCTAGAAATATGATGATGGAAGCTAGTCTACCTCATATCTACTGGAGAGAAGCAATGAGCAACGCGGTTTATACATTCAATAAAGTACATAGAAAATGAGAAACCAGTAAGAAACCTTATGAATTATGGTTTGGCAATACACCTACAGTTAAGTATTTCAGAATTTTTCATAGTAAATGTTATATCAGGAGAGATGACATCATTGGAAAATTTGATCCTAGATACAATGAAGGCATATATCTTGGTTATTCTAAAGAAACCAAGGCATATAGATGTTATAACAAGAGATTGCAAAGAATTATGGAGAGTGATAATGTCAAAGTAGATGAGCTGAACAAAAGTCAAATCAGAGTTTATGAGATGGAACCGGCAGTGGAAATGATTATATCTAAACTAGTAGCACATTTACCAGAACAAAGTGTTGAACCAGTTACTTCGACAGTATCAGAGAATTCTACAGTGATTGAAGATCAGGGAAGATTAATAGAGAGTCAGAGGACTCCTAGGTATGTGAGATTGAATCATTCAGAAGATTAGATCATTGAAGATAAGAACAATGGAGTAATCACAAGAAGAAGACTAGAAACTAATGAGGTATGTTTAATTTCACAAGTTGAACTGGTATCATTAATTGAGGCATGTAAAGATTAATATTGGTTGAAAGCTATGGAAGAAGAATTAGATCAGATTGAGAAAAATACCACATGGACTTTGGTTCCCCTACCTAAAATATAAGAATGTTATTGGAACTAAATGGGTTTTTAGAAATAAATTGAATGAGGATGGTAAAGTTATAAGGAATAAGGCTAGATTGGTTTGTAAAGGATATTCTCATAAGAAAGGAATTGATTATGGAGAAACTTTTGCACCTGTGGCTAAGATTGAAGCTATAAGATTATTTCTTGCCTATGCTATTTGTAAAAACTACAAGGTTTATCAAATGGATGTTAAATGTGCATTTTTAAATGGGGATCGTGATGAGGAAGTTTATATTGAGAAACTTGATGGTTTTTCACTATCAGATGATACAAACATGGTTTGGAGGTTAAGGAAAGCTTTATATGGATTAAAACAAGTATTCAGAGCTTGGTATGCAAGGTTGGATAAATATCTTTTGAAGGTTTGTTTTACTAAGGGTAGTGCTGACAATAATTTATATTTTAAGATCATTGATGATGATATATTGATTATTGAACCATTTGTTGATGACACTATATTTGGAGGTGAAGATAAATTATGCATAGAATTTTCTAAGAATATGGAGAAAGAATTTGAAATGTCTATGATTGGGGAAATTTTTTTCTTAGGTTTGCAGATTACTCAGACTGATAAAGCTATTTTCATCTATCAAACTAAGTATGCTAAGGATTTGTTGAAGAAATTTGGTATGGGAGATTCTAAACTAGTAAGTAATCCTATGGTTACAAGTGAGAAATTGAGAAGAAAATATGTTTCTACACTAGTAAATCCTACAAGATACAAATCTATGATTGGAGGTCTTCTTTATTTGACTCGGACTAGGCCTGACATAATGAATGTTGTTTGTATTATTTCAATATTTTAGAGTGATCCTAGAGAAAATCATGAGAGTGCAGTGAAAAGGATTTTTAGATACGCAAGGTACATCAGAATATGGTTTGTGGTACCCTAAGAAAGATGACTTTACTCTATGTGCATATATAGATGTTGATTTGGCTGGAGATGTTGATGACCAGAAATGTACTTTTGGTGGAGCTTTCTTTCTTGGAAAGAAGTTGGTTTCATGGATCAACACGAAACAACCATGTACTTCTTTATCAACTGCTAAAGTTGAGTATGTTGCCACTACTACTAACTGTACATAAGTTTTATGGATGAAGCAAATGTTGAAGGATATAAAGGTGGATTGTGATGCGCTAGTAATTATTCATTGTGATAACTCTATTGCTATTGATATATCAAAGAATCCAATATTTCATTCTAAGACAAAGCACATATCTATCAAATACAAATTTTTGAAGGAAAAGTGGAAGCAAATGAAGTTAGATTGGTTTATGTGAACACTAAAGAGTAGATTGTAGATATTTTCACTAAACCTTTGCCCTAGGAATCATTTGAGTACCTGAGAGACAGATTGGGAGTTTTTGCCCCTCCAGTAGAGACTTGATTGATGTGTCTTGGCATCAGTTTGGTATGCATTATTAGAGATACTTTTCATTTCAACACTAATGTGGGATGATACTGCTCATAGGGAGTAGGCAGCTTTATGATTCAATGGTTTATGTTTTTGCTTTGATATTTTTGTTAGATTTCTGGCATTGATGTCAAAGGGGGAGTGATATTGATGTGAAAAAGGAAGTGAAAAAGAAAAGGAAAAAGAGAGAGATTCAGAGATTTACAAAGATATTATTCACACAAGGAGTTTGGTCTTTATTTCAGACTTGTATGCGGGAAATTGTTGGCTATCTTCCATTGGGGGAGACTTGTTTGGCATTTCTTGGTACTTAGATGTTTTTCACATCTAGTGTGGCCATCAATGCCAAAGGGGGAGATTGTTGGACATTTGGTGGAATTGATTATGTATTGCATTGATGTTTTGTCATTGATGCCAACACTAGTTGTTTGGATGCTTTACCGACACCCTTCTAGTCTTGGTAGGTTGAGTGGTTTTTGGTTGATTTGGATCCAACATGATCCGGTAGGCTCTGATATATTTTGTTGATGGAATTGGCTTGTTCATGATGCTCATGCTCATACTTAGTCAATTGGTTTTGGTCTGGTTATCGGATGCTATCCTGTTTGCTTAGAAGCTTGGTTTATGGTTCCAACGAAGGTTTTACCGACAAAGCTTTTGATGAAGATCTTTGATGAATTGCATAAGTTGTGTTGCTGCAACTTTTGGTGGAGTTTCAGGATGCTGTTGGTGATCACGTTCGATACTTGGTGGATTGAGATCATTCCTCTAGCATGTGGACCTATATTGGGTCTCGATTGATCTAGGTTATGGACTGGCTTTAATGAAACGTGTGGATTGGACCTCTTGATATGTTTCTGCGATGACTTATGTTTTGGACATTATTTGTTTGGTCTAAGGCCGACATGGTTTGCAATTATGTAATTGGTTTATTATCTGGTGGTTGACCTGATTGTTTATGGTAGAGGGTTTGTATATATAGTTTTAAGATCTCATTGTAGATCATCATGGCTATGTTAGAGGTCATGGTCAAGGGATGTAATGTGCGAATAATGTAATATCATTTAGGAAGATGATTTGGTTGATATTTGGAGATCGTATTGGGTTTATGTAAGAGGATTAGTCCTCTGGTATTGAGCTTAACCAGAACTGTACTCGGGCATAGGAGATGATATCTTTCGTAGTTCAACACTTCTCCAGATTGTAGTCTAGATTTCTATGTAGTCAGTGAGGCTCCTTTTGTGATGAGCAGTGCACTCTAGGTTTTTGGCCTTCCTGTGAGTGTAGGCCCCTCAATTGTAATTCACATACTTACCGCATAAGTATTATTTGACTGTGGGTAGGCTTCCCACCATGGTTTTTCCTTTTACCAGGTTTTCCACATATAAATCTTGGTGTCATGTGGATGGTATTTATTTTGTGATTATTTTTTTATGTTTAATTGGTTTAACTACTATTCCAGTATTTGGTTTAAGCATTCTGGTATTAATTTTTTGGGTTACTATATTAAAGTTTTAATTGCTAACAGTTTCTGGTAATCTATGACAACTGATTCACCCCTCCCTCCCAGTTGTCTTTTGGTTATTTGAATTGTCTAATAATAAGATCTCATTGTAGAATACACATACATAGGCAAGGAGCGAATAATGGTTAATAACCATTTTGTGTAGATGATTTGGTCAATCATAGGTGATCGAGTTGGGTTTATGTAAGAGGTTTTAGACCTTCGGTATTGAGCTTAACCAGAATTGTAATATGGAATGTTTGATGCTATCATAAGCAATTCTTCTTTCTGGATTGTTGTCTAAATATTCAGAGGTGGTTAACCTCTTTTGTAGTTAGTGAGACTCCATTGTGATGAGTAGTGTGCTCTAGGAAGTGTGCCTTCCTGCATGTCCAGGCCCCTTATTGTAATTTTTATTCATTTGATCAGTGGCTAGATACTGTGGGTCTCCAATTCCACCATGTTTTTTCCTCTGTGAGGTTTTCCACATATAAATCTATGGTCTTATGGTGTTCATCTTTGCGGTTGCACTATTGCTTATTTTTATATGTTTTTATGTTTACCGGTTGTTGAGTTGTTGTATTAATAAGGTTAAATTTCCCCATTCTAGTAGAACACTGATTCACCCACCCCCCTCTCAGTGTTCATGGTTTCCAATAGTGCATACCTCTTTTCTTTCTATGATATCTTTCCAATTGTTGTACACAACTTCTTTATTCAATTTCAGGTGAATAATTTCACAAAGTCTTATTTGCTCTTGTAATTTTATTTCCCCTTATCCTTCATTTGAAAAAATGCCTTTTTAAAATTCCACAATAAGAAAATTCTCTTTAAAATGTCTTCTTTGTGAAAAATGTGAATTAACCTTCAAATTTGATGTGTAAAAAATGAAAAAAAAAGCATCTATATTTATATAAAATCGTTCATAGGAAAAAAAAATTTAAAATTGGCCAATAGGGGTTTCAATGGTATGTCAGTAGTTAAAAAAGGTCACGTTTGATAGAAAGTGGTCGCTATGAATTTGTGCCAAGGGGTTTCGATAGAAATGGGGTTAGATCGAACCCTAGTAGGTTCAATAAAACCCCTTTCAATAGAGCATATGTTCTATTGAAAGTCCTTGTTAGAGGTCTCCCCCTCAAACTCTCCTAGTTTCTGCAAATTTATGGCCTTCGAAGCTTAGATTGAGTGCTCAAATTGATATATTTTGAGAAACCCAAATTCATAATAGTATTACTCAAAGCGATATTTCAAA
Organism: Cryptomeria japonica; assembly: GCF_030272615.1. Lineage (NCBI taxonomy): Eukaryota > Viridiplantae > Streptophyta > Pinopsida > Cupressales > Cupressaceae > Cryptomeria > Cryptomeria japonica. The sequence continues at coordinate 220,090,451 of NC_081406.1, read as the reverse complement.
TGATTATTATTTTAATATATACTGAGTTTATTAAGGGTTTTTTTTAGACTAACTAAACATAGGTTTCACACCAAACATCAACTTTTGAGTTCAACGCTTGTGGAAAAATAGTTAACAAGTGAAAAAAAATTCTGAAAAATATCTACACAATAGGTATTGAAGTCCTCTTTCCAACAAAAAAATTTAATTTTGATACATACACAACAAGTTATCAGTGACCAAATGAACATATGTAAAAATTACAGTTAACTCAATTTCAAAACTTAATAAAATATGAAATATTGAAGATACTGTTATCAAACCAATTAAAAACACTAGATATACAAAACTAAATTGAAAAGAATCACATTAATATCTATTTTAGAAAAAAAAATTATGCCATACCAAATGAGCACCACTCTTTAAAAATGTTGTTTTTTTTATAAAATACTAGTTTTCAAGGGAGATAGAAAAATGGAAACAAATTGATTCAAAAAAAATTCAAAAAAATATATTTAGAATCTACACACAAAAATCCACAAATTACTAGTTCACATCATCTACAAATTCCTTACGGTTAAGTAGTAATAGGTGTTTGAATGTGAAGTTTTTTCTGAAAATTAATATTGTAGTGTCAATGTTGCCAAAAAAATGTAACCCACTATTGTGGCTTCACCCTGGCACCATCAATGACAAAGGGGGAGAATTTTGCAAATGTGATGGTGATTATTATAATTGGTTTTCATTGATGTCAACATAATGGCTATCATTAGTGCCAACATGTGTCCTTGGTGTTGGTGATTTCCAAGATGTGTCCCCAGAATCTTTGGTGCTCCAGAAGTTGTGTTTCAATATGGATTAGTTGAGTTGATGGTAATCTAGATATATATGCTTATTGGATATGGTGTTGATCAATTGCAGTCATGTATATCTTGATTCCATTCTTGTTTTTGGTGTATTGGGAAATGATTTTTGGGTTTGGATTAAGTCAGGAATTAAAGAATGCATAGCAGATTTGATGTAGCATGCGAGTGATGATTTGGGTCTCGAATTTGTAATGGTTGTAAGATGTTGATCTCACAATTTATGTATGATGTGGTATGGCCTACTTCTGATTCATTACAACCACCGAAATGTTTAGTGTTGACCTATTTTAGATCCCAGTCTCAGTCAACTTGGAAGATTATACTTCCCATAAGACAATATTTATATGAGGATGATTTCATTGTGTTAGTATGAAAAAACGTGGCATTGTTATTGAAGATATGTGAGATTGATAAGGAAGGATCTAATTGTTTAATTTTGTGCGAAGTGTATTGGTATTGAGGCACTAGAAGGAGTCTAAATTTGTAGATTGTGTTACGGTGGTGGATTACCTTCCTTTCTTTCTTTCTTTCTTTCTTTCTTTGGAATTGAGCCTTTTTCTGGGTAGTGAGCGCTCTTGTAGTGAGCATTCTAGCAGTCATCAACCCTTTGTAAAAATCACCTTAACCAGTGTCACCTTAATTAGTGTTTTATTTTGAGAACTAACATTCTATGTAGTTTTTCCCTTCTTGGGTTTTCCATGTTATAACTCATGTTCATTGTGTGATTTGTTGTATGTATATGTTTTCATGATATATTTGTCTTAATTGATTTTGTAAGTTACCCTCGATATGCAAAAGGGTAAAAGATTGATTTAAGTTATCAACTGATTCACCCCCACCCCTCTCAATTCCCCAGATATTCAACATAAATATCTCAAACTATCCAATAATGCATTCAAGGACAAAATGTATCTCAATCCATTATCATTTATTAAGGGAGAAGGCAGCAGAAAAGGAAGTTAGATTGGAGTATATTTCTACTAAAGAACAAGTTGCAAATATTTTCACTAAGGAATTGGTGAATGATACCTTTGAGTATGTTAGGTAGAAACTAGGGGTCATTAGCCCTCATTTTTCAAACTAAATGCATTATAGTGGTGCATCTTTCCAAGGAGAGATTCAAAGCTTATCCTTTATCTCTTGGAATGATGTTATTGTTTTTAGGGGGGGAATGGAGTATGTGTTCTACCCTTTATCTATGATGTCAAAGGGGGGGAGAACTTATTGATAGAGATAGAGATAGAGAGAGAGAGAGAGAGAGAGAGAGAGAGAGAGAGAGAGAGAGAGAGAGAGAGAGAGAGAGAGATTATTTGATGTACTCAAGTGTTGGCATTAATGAAAAATTGGGAGATTGTTGAAAATATGAGTTTGTATCTAGTTGTCATTGATGTCAAAATTGGTTGTCTGGATGGATTCTGGTTTGGATTATTGCACTTGTGTTTTGGGCTGCAGATTGAGTTTGATAATTTTGTGTTGGTTGTGGTATTTTAATTTTAGTTTACAGAAGCCGATTATTTCTATTTCCTGGTAGTAAGAGTTTATCAGATTGGTCTAGATATGTTGTAGTTTTTGTTGTGGTTTAGTGGATGTGACTTTATGTCTTGTATATTATTCTCAGTGTGCTTCTTTGGTGGATTCTCTTTTACACAAGAGAGCTATATTGGTTTGTGTTTGGGATATTTAGTTGTGTTATAGTATGGTGTATTTGATTGGGATATCTTGATTGGATCATGTTCTTTGGTTTGGATATGCATAGGAGAATGAGTTAGAGTATTAGTATGTGTATCACCTTGGTGTGTGGAGATTCGCATGTAATAATATGCATCAAAAGATGTCTTTTAGCTAATTGATTGATATGTTCTATTGCCTATCTACACAACATGTTTGATGGTGACCTTGGAGGATGATTTAGTGTGTCTAGATCATTGGATTAATCTTGGAAGGATGTTTTATGATGTATTCAGGTCCCTTGTTTCTCCTAGAGTGGACCTCTTTGAGTAATTTTTGTCCAAATGGCTTATTTTATTCAATATTATTTATTCCGACTGTGGTTGACCCTCAGTTAAATTTTTGATGATCTATCTTATATATAAGGAATGAAGTTGTATGATTTTTATAATGAAAATTTTGTGACTTGATTAGAAGTGTATGCAAATGATAGCAAGCAGATTTGAGTTGTGGATGTGTGAAAGCTAGTTTGTGAAGAGCTTAAAGGTGATATATTCCGGAAGATAGAATGCAAAGATAGTGACCAAGTTTAGAGATGTTTTCCATGATATTGATCACTTGATTATGATGTTCAAGGATAATTTCATGTCCAAGAGATCCTTTTCATATCAGTTTTTCTATTTCTTCTATTACTAAATCATGGTGGGTCCTTTAGCAACATTTTTGTATCTTTCCCTAAAGCAGTGTGCCTTAGTTGTGCAAATCACTGTATCTCTCCCTAAGGTAGTGTGCCTTAGTTTGAAAGTCCTTTAGGTGTTGTTTCTCCTTGGAAGTGAGCCTAAAACATTGTAATAATTCATATTTATATTTTGAGTTAGATTATTACCGTGGTTTTTCATTGTTTGGGTTTTCCATGTAAATTCAGTTGTCTTGTGTTGGTGGTTGATGTGTTTTCAATATTATTGTTGAATGGTTGAATTATGTTTATAATTTATCTATTTTGAAGTTCTAAATAGACTCACTCCCCTATCAGTCCTACCATGGGTTCAACATTTACATCCTGGAAGGATTTAAAAACTTAATCTTTATAGCCTTGAAACTCTTAAAAATATATCTACTAGTCATAACTTAAATAATTGTAGTGCATCCCTTCATGACTTTGGGTACCAAAGGGATCTAATGATTATAACCCCAAAACCATAAGCCACCTAAGAAGTCACTTCTTGGGAAAGCTACAAAATAGTTTAGTGCATCCTTGTGGGACTTTAGTTCCCAAAGGGATTTAGAGATCAAAACCTTACAGTCCTGAAACCACTAAAAAACTTATTTTTTTTGTGAAAGTAAATACAATTATAGGTTATCCTTCTCATATTTTGGGTCTAGAATGAATCTTTGAACCAGATTTCATGAACCTTGGTCTACCCATAGTCCCAATTTCTAGACCTCTCGTCCTCCTAATACCTAAAATCTCACAGTTTCTAAAAAAAGCTAAAAATAAATTTAGTCAATTTTAATGATTTTTCTTAGTATGCAACAATGCCTTTTGACCCTGTAGGTATCTAGATGTCTTGAGAAAAAAATATTGTGGTAGAAGCCACACAAGAAGTAGTTCAAAATAAAGGAACAACATTAGATTTTGAGAAGATGTCTATATCTATGAAGTATAAATTCTAGGGTATGCAAACGATATCCAAGTTTGGTTTATAGGTGCATCACATTATAGGTACCAAACTAGGGGACATAGATATAGAAGACCTAAATAATGTATTTTCCATTGAGAACACTTTCTCCTAGTACAAGAACATAGCCAATTCTTGCTTGACACATGTAACCAAATTCCATGTGGTAGTGTAGAGTCCAAAATTAATCCTCATGATTTCCTAACCATACAACCAAAGGACTAGAAAATATACAAATTTAAAGGGAATAGTCACATTAGATCTCACACCTAAGATGGTATCTTTAACCTTTTATTTGCCTCCCTTTTAGTAGATGATTATGATTTTAGAGACATCTTCTCAAAACCATTTTGAGAAGGATGAAGCCAACAATGTTAGGAACATGAACAAGAACTATCCCTAGTCATAGAGCAATTTAGTGGCAAATATTTCAACTGTGTTGCACAAGTTTGAGTCCAATCCTAAAGTGTTAGACCTAATTACAATACTAAACATAGCCTTGAGTAAGGAATAATAAACAACATACCACACTCCACTATGTCAGCATAGTCCTTAAGTATGGAAATCAAATTGATTGGAGATGAGTAGTATTAGGTTGCATTCATTAGCAATTAATCAATGTAAAAGGAAAAAATAAGTTCTAATGAGTTCTTATGTTGTATACTGGGCAACAAGGGTGGGAAATTTTACAAGATTAACGATCAATGGGGTCAAAAGAGAAGGATGTTGAAACAAAATAGTGTAGGACTTTTTCACCTAGTTGGAACATAAGGAAGTTGAGACCCATTTCAAATGGGTTTATGATGCATTCATATATACAATTATCAACAAATTGACATGAGACATTCAATACAAAATGCCCAAGGATGCAATGAAACACATTACTGGATGGGGATGTTCATTCATTTAAATTCCTAGTTCAACCTACAATATCCCACAATTCACCATTTTTTATTTCAAGCAATTGCAGTTATAGGGTGATTCTATTGGATTTTTCTAGGAAAATCACTAAGGTGCAAATCCTGATTACTAGAAAGCATAAGATTAGGATTAAATTCCCCTTCGGATTGGCATATTATGAGTATTCCTCAATACAAGTGGCTAGAAAAAACTATTGATGAATTACAAGCATTAAATCTAGAACATTAGAAGCTAGAGACAATAATGATATTGTAAGTTAAAGGGAATCATGCCAAATACTTTCCCTGACCATGAGCCTACATTGGAAGACTTCTAAACTAGCATGCAAGATAATTTTGAAGTAACAAAAAGAAAATATTGTGAATTGACAACTACCAGATGTAAGCCTTTGAGCTTAGGGTTGATATCCCTAATAAATTTTAAGATTATGAAGAAATCCTTGAATCCCTTTAGCATATTAGGGTAGCTGACAAACTGCTTACTTTAGCCAAATGGTCTCAAAAAGATGATGTATCACATGGGAGCTTCACTTAGTGAAGCTAGGTTATAGCAGATCTGTTCATGGCATACTAAGGAATCCCCCTATTTTCAAACAAAAATTTCCCTAAACTCCTTTTTTGTCATCCCTTCCCAATACACAACTTGAATTAAAACCCCCCTATTTTCATCAAATATTGTATTTTTTCATAGCCTAAATTAAAAACCCCTATTTTTACCAGATAGGAAATATATTGTTAAAGATTTTTGAGATATTAAACCCCCCAATATGAATGCACATGATATAATATTGCCTAGCCAGTGCCCCCATGATGTATCAATAGATAAATTTTAGAAAAAGGTTATATAAAGAAGCTTAGCATGTATTGAAACGAGGATCAAAGGAGTCAATACTCAAAGGAGAGTCAAGAACAAGTCCAAGGAACCTCCTTTAGCTACAACCACCAAAGAATACAAAAGGTAGATGACTAATGACAAGGGTATAGGAGAGAAGACTAAATAAGTTCAGTAGAAGACTTTGTAGTGCTAGAGTTAATGGACTAGTTGAAGAAAAAAATGAATCAATTTGAATATTTAGCCAAAGAAGTAATGATCGGCTTTTGGAAGAGAATATTCTCTACATTGTTGCACATTTACTAGCACAAACCTTGCATCACTTGGTGGTCATTGGTATTAAATCAAGTTCAAATAATTTATTTTTAAATATTACCTTTTTTATTTTAAAAGGTTCATTGATTTTTCCCAATAACAATTTAGTGGTTGACCCCAATTCTGTGGGAAGCACAAATTGTTTAGCTTAGTCTATGGCAAGTGAAGAGTGGCCTTCTTGAAGTGTCCCTACACCAATAGACCTTTGTTTAACCATTGCCACGATTGGTGGGATTTTTGAAATCCGTATAGAAGATCAAGGTCACATGGATGATTAGTGCCTAGCCCATTGGGAGCTTAAACTTTTTCCTTTTGTTTAATTTTACCAACATTAGAAACATTGCTATTACTTATGATACAAAGACCTCTATTTGTTGAATGCCTTGTGATGGAATCAAGGGATTCTTTTTTTTCTTTCATTTACAACAAAAAATGCTAAATGTGAAAAATTCTATAATATTTATGCAAGTCTATTACTAAAATTTTGCAAGGCTTCTTCAAAACTACTTCAATTTTCTATTTTACAAAATTCTATTATGTTTATTCTTTTTTTCTCTCCCACACATAAATGAGAGTAGGGGGGTTTAAATAGAAAAAAGATGAAAGGCCAATAAATAAAAAATAGGCTAAGAATATCATTGAAAAGAAAAAACAAAATAAAGAAGAAAACATGGGAAACACATGGTGAGTAGAAAGGAAACTAGGGAAAAATCAATCTAAGCTCTCTTAAGTGCCCCTACAACTTAATATAGATGACAACAAATTTTGAAAGATGAGAAGGACAAGTAACTCAGAAGGGTGGCAAACAAAGTTGGAGAACACATGGTAGAGGGTATTAAAACACTAGGTAGAATCCCATCAAGATAGAAAAGTATTTAAGGAAAAAAGAGCATATCTCATGGATCATGAACTAGACAACCAAGTCATGATCAAACTCATACATTGACACATGCAATTTGAGATGTCCAATTTTTTTAATTCTTCAAATAATCTCCAAATTCAATGATAAACATTCTCCATGTCTTTGATGTCCTTTCCCCTAGTGAACCTAAATTCCCAGTTTACCTTTTCTGAACTCTAAAATAAATGCTATGTTTTCACTAACAATCAAACTAATCAAAATTGACATGAACATCATAAATTCCAACAACACAACATGTGGAAGGAAGGAGTACTAAAATTGTCATAATTGATCACTACCTATACTCCAAATGATTACTCAATACAAAGACATTTGAGATCCTCACCACTTTCAAACATGTACCAACCCATCATCTCACAATATTTTCAAGTCATAATAACACCAAACATGTACCAACCCATTATCTCACAATATTTGTTAGTATTTAAAGATGGTAAATTTTATTTAAAAAGCTAAAATTGGTGAAATACAATAGTTTATAACTAAAGTAGAAATGTTAGATCTTGCACAATCCATGTATGGACTATAGAATATATGCACCCTCTCTTTCATGAAATAGTTGCATGAAATACTGCCCATGGTGTGGGTCTATTTATAAGATTGCCGCCACATGGAACACTTGTGTTCAGATAACCATTACTTTTCTGTCTATGTATTGCTGAGCAAAGCCTAGTTTGAAGGGACTTCAACTCTGTTCACACTAGGAGATGATGAAAGGATTTTTCTTCGTACCTTGTGGTTCACAAAAAGAGGAAGAGGAATCTTGTGGGGGGCACGGGTCTTTGCCATATCTATTGAAGAGACACCGAGGGAATCTCATGTCTTTTCTACCTCTGCAATTTTGTGGAATAGCTTGAACCGACAAGAGGATGAGAAAGTAGGCTGAGTGGACAATCAAAAGTTACGGCCACAATTGATATTCTTTCCTGGCCTCACAACCGACAAATGGATACTCCTGGGAAAAGAGCAGAATTGCACGGGTTAATTGTATGGTTGTATTGCCTTATTCATTGGGTTTACATCAGAATTATATGAAGACTGAATCAGATGCAAGAAAGATTACGGGATAGACCACAATGAGAGATATGCTACTTCCACTATATGGTGGATTGTACAAGATATTGACTCCTGGTTTAAAAAGTGTTTTTTCTTTTGGGTTTTATATTAAATTCATAGTACCATTTAGTTATTTGATATGAGAGTATGAATTTTAGGATGTAATTTGTGGTTGGAGCATAATTTTCACATCACTTTTTATGATATGTGGGTCTTGTATTTAACAAGATTTCATCTGTAGTGGGTTCATGCAAAACCGTTCAAATTCACTATTAGACCAAAGACCCATTAACTAAATTGTTATTTTTAAATAATATTGAAAGATTTCAATTTTTAAAAGAATATAGAGATTTCTTACATGGAATTTAGATTAATTTAAAATGAATAATTTTATAAAGATTTTTAAATTTGGTTATCTTTGGTCTACATATGATACTTTTTTATTTGTGTTGTTTGGATTTTGTGTAAGATATGTGGTTTGTATTGGGTTAAATGCATTCTTGTAAGTTACTTCCACATTTATGAGTTTATCCTTTACCACACAAATTTGATCTTATTGATGTTATGTTCATGCTTTCTAATTCGCTAAATTTTCCTATATATGTTTTGATATCTTGATTGGGAGGGGAGGTGCCACGTTAAGACCCATGGACATAGTTATTTCTTCCAAAGTTATTGATTGTCAAAAGAAAAAGTAAAAAAATATCTTTAGATGAATTAATTATTCTAGTCATAAGACAATAGATGTATTATTAACCAAGTACAACAAAAACTTAAAACTAAATTCCAACCTCAAAAAAGATAGTTGCTTTGATATCATGAATTTGATATAATGTTAGGATTTTCATATACACAAAAAAATATACTCAAGACCTAATACCTATAAGTTAATCACAAAATATATATATATATATATATGTATTCAAGATAATAAATTTGTATTGCAAAGAGTAATACACATACATATATGCATTTAACATCCATGAATCAATGATATGACATGTTCAAGGGGTACGAGTTTAATTTATAGCGACTCTTAACTAGGAGAGAATATTCAACCCACTCTAATTATCATAATAGATGAAGAGTAACTAAACCTACTCTAGATAGATATCAATAGATTGCATAAAGAAAGGCATGTTACTAATTGACACAACTATATAAGTATCCTTAAATAGAATTAATTAATAAAATATAAGTGGTAATTATTTTATACTAAAAAAGTAACATACATAACTAGTTTGTGATAATATTCTAGGTCTCATATTATTACGTGCATGCCATTTTAATAGTGGTGGAGGATACAAAATATGTATCATCACATAAGATTGCCTTGTGCTCACATAAATTAACTAGGAAAATATTCTTATGTTTGTCTCCATATTTATGTGTATCTAAATTGTGTTTGGAATAGGATATAGAGGAGCTACTCCACAACTACACAAATAAATGTCATGTGAATGCATGAATTTATATAAATGGGCTTCTCTATTAAAAAGTGGTATATTAAAAAGTGGTATATCTAATAATGTCTAAATAAATAAATGAGGTCTATTTAAGAAGGTCCACTAGAAGTGGATGAATGATAAAGATGAGTACAAAATGATCTACAACTACTAGTAAAGTAATCTATAAAATCAAAGGATAAATCATGGAATAGCATATAATAATCATGACATGGATTAAATTGTTATTTATGTTTATCATCTGGGTATTGTCAAAGAATTGTGTTGAGACTCCAGAATGTAACATTATTTTTTCTTGATCCTCATTCCGTGCATGTGTCTTAGCCATTTTAAATCCACTATTTATAATTTATTTAAGATGGTCTCACTAGGTCTTCTATGATTCCAAATTTCCTAATTGTTCTCCTATGTCATCCCATGCACTAATAGTTGCAAGAAATATAAAAAATTCTAAGTCATTATTATTTTTGAGTAAAATTGTAAGTCTATGTAGGTTGTTATATTTTTAGAATTTTAAGGTTATCCATCTCAATATATCAGTCAACCCACCCCAAACTTTCCCTCTATTCTTATGACCATATGCATTTCCCTTCCTTATTACTTTATCTCTCACTTGACCTCCAAGTCCTTTTACAAAAAAAATATTTGTCTTTTAGATTGACGTTTGAATCATCCCTTTCCTTAGTACCTCATGTGAATTCCATAAATTTTTTACTCTTGGCTCAATTTTTCCTTACATTTTTTATCAAGTTTTGATTTGTGGGCTTCCTCCTACTTGGGTACCTTGTCCATGTAATTCATGATATTTTAGTCTCTTTCCCTTAATTTTTTTTGAAGTATATATGTTATATTTTCCCTTCCTTTTGTTCCTTCTCTACCAAATATAACCCCCTAACTTCCAAACATTTTATGAAGTAATCCTTCAAATTAAATATTTTAACTTCCTTTCATATTAGTACCTATTCTAAGGTATACCTAATCCTCAATCCTTGACAATCTAAAACATTAAATTGTCTATTTGGATTTATTTTTACAAATGTCCCCATTCCACATACCTTAATGGTATGAGTTCCTCATCACTATCCTCAACACCTTGACCAATGGCATAAAGTATGTATCATCCTTGACCTCCAAAGTCTAAAGATCCTACATTTTTTACTATTCAAACCCATCTATCCCCTACATGTCCACAAACCCAAAATTTATGAAAAAAATTGATGTTTTGATCACTAGAAAATTTTACACACATCTTATAATAATAAACGAAAAAAAACTCCAAAATGCCACTATCAATCATATGGAGATCTTTAGCATCTAGATAGATTAGATGGTGGATGAAAATAAATCTTTAATAAAACAGGTGCAAGTTAATAGGAAATAAAATATATAATTTATCTCACATTGCATTTAATATTATGGTTATGATGTTTAGAGCCAATATTATTCATGTCACTCCTAGTTAAATTTATTAAAAAAAATCTTAGCTTCACCATTCACTAACAAGTCAAATATAGAGGTGCAATGAAAGAAGATATGATTCATTGATGTATGACATATTTTTTTGTCTCCTACAAGTTCCAAAGATGTTTTAAGTAGTTTTCATCAATTTGATATCTGAATCAAACCATGTGGATAATTGTGAATAGGGAATGATAATTTTTCTTCATGTCATCACTATTTAAACAACCCGAGGCTCTCTTATGTTATTTGGGTACCAAAATTATGGATATAAGTATTTCCATTTTGTTGTTCATATAATAGTTTGTCACCAAGCCAATTTTTGGGTCTATTATGTCTTGAATGTATTCTAGGTCATTAATTGTAATATACCCTCTTTAAAAAGTTCAAATATAAAATTAAATTTCATTCCGTTTCTTTTGATTAGACAAATATTATCATGTCTAGTCTCTTTTTTCTCATTTTTCTCTAATTATTAAGGGTTTTGTGTTTGGGTTTCTATATGCAACCCTTTTGTCAAGGTTTTAGACTTGACCCTCCTTACATAACTTTTTCCTAAATCTTAATACTTCATATTCCCTTATAAAATTTTTATTATCCCCCCCCAACATGCCTCTACCCTCCTCTTGAAACCTTTGAACCCTAAATTTCCTTCCCTTTTATTTTATTTATCTAGCCTACCTCTTTATATGTCTTCACCACCATTAATTGACTATTTTGAAGTTGCATTCTTTAAAGAGTTGGTTTTTCCAACTTAATCAAACATTATAAACATTTTAGAAGGTGTACTTAATTGTACTTTAAACAACCATGGTGGTTAAAACTTTGCTTCATTTAATGTTGTGATTGGAGCCAACGGTCCTTGAATCTTTATAACGTATTAACCATTGTTTTGGGTAGGAGCTTAGTTTTGAATATTAATATTTGGTTATCTCTAATAGTACATGCAATGGATTATTTATTTGATAATTTCATTATAAAAACCCTAGTAAGCATCACATACAACATGTGTTGCACAAAATGACAAATGGAGCTGAAAACCTTTATTTTGTAGCAAATTAGGGGATAAAAACATGTTGGTTTCATTAGTTGGAGGAAGGAAACCCTTTTAGTCAACATATATAAACTTGTGTGAATATTAAGGGATAATTCTATAGAATAAAAATTAACTGATGTAGGAGAATCTATGGATGTAAGGCAATCTTGCATCATCTATAAAATATTGTTATTTTAAATTTTAGTTAATGTTAGGTGAATGAAAAATTAAATGAAAGAACCTATGTGTCTCTAGGTACCTAGGAAAGTGTCCAAGGGGGCATAGGTGGTTGAAAATATTCAATATTTGTGGCCTATGAGTAAAGGAAATTGTTTAATTTTCAAGAAGTGACACCTTTTTTCTCTCATTTATAATGCTAAAATCATAAAAATACTCTTTTGGATGTGGGAACAAGGAAGAGGAAGATTCATGCACTCATATTTATTAATTGATTATATATAAAATAGAAAAGACACCTTTTAGGAATCCACTTTGTAAAATTGAATATACACCTCTTTAGGAGGCCTAACAAGAAAGTTGAAAGGTCATCTATTGGCTATGGATTGCATTTCTTAATTTCCATGTATTTCTATCTTATAGGGTGTATGATAATTACAAGAGGCATAAGAGAAGTATAAATAGGGGCTTGGGATAGAGTTTAACCATCCATAGTTGAGTGGATCATTGAGAGTTGATCCAAAATTGAGTGGATCATCTAGAGTGGTTTGGATCATTCAAAGTGGAGTGATAATTTGAAGTTGAGAAGAGTTATTCTTCATGTGAGAGTGGACTTTTAGTTTTTCTTGCAAGATTGTTAAAGAGGTTGATCATTGTAGGATGATTTCTTCCACTTTTATTCAATCTAGTTTACTTCATGAGCCTGGCATTCCTTCCATACTAGATCCTACTCAAAATGTACTCACATCTTCTTTGAAAAATAACAAGTATCCTATTGGTAAAAATAATTTTAAAAGCATGAATTATCAAGAAAAGAGTTAGTCATCTATAAACAAAGTATATTTTATACCCAATATATAAAATAAAATCCTAATTTTCATGGCCTTGGCTACATATATCACTCTCAAGATGTTAGTATTCCTACTAAGTCTCACATTCTCCATCCTCTAAATCCATTTTAGGTCTTTATACCCTAAAAAAAAATTCTTCACCCCTTTCATCCATCTTAGGTCCTTATATCCCACCATCCACTATCAATATCACCCCTAGCTCACAATCTACTTACCAAGTCATAAATCAAGAACCATAAAGGCACACATCCTTGATAACCTTCCCACCATTACCCTACATGAATTCATCTAAAAGACCTCCATATCATTCCTCTCCACCCATGAATTCTAGGTGTTATTTGAATAAATTTGGATTCCAAGAATAAAATACTTATATCCTAAAATCCACATAAATCCAATGATCAACATGTCCAAAAGCAAAAAATAAATATCCAATAGGCCACCAAGGCCCATTCAACAAAAAGGAAAATAAAAAACCACGTGGATTCCTAGGCTTCTCATAGAAGTAATTTATTCAAAAGAACCACAAAGAAAAGAAAAACAAAAAACCATTTGGATTCCCAAGTTGCTCATAGAGGAAATGCATCCCAAAGAAAAAACAAAATTGACATCCAATCTTGCTATTCCAGAGGCTTCCTTCACTCCACCTAAACATCTCCAACCTTTAAAATCTATTTTTTTCCTCTATTTCTCAAAATCCACTATCTTAAATCCTCTATCATCTCCTTCATCCATTTTGACTCCTTATGTTCCAAAATCCACATCCACTTCTCCATCAAAATCTCGAACTCCAAAATACATTTTTTCTCTATAACTCCACCACCCTTCAAGGTGTTTTTCAAAGTTGATCTTTCCAACATTTCCATCCACCCATACAAAAATATTCCAACACCACATCAATTATCCAATACATATTTTCTACCCTTCCATCCTTCCCATCCAATCCTCTTCTTAACTACTTACCCCATTCCATGTTATCCTTCATTTCATTTCTTTTATTATTATCCTATTTAACATGCCTTCAAAGCCATTGTCCATTGTAGCACATCTTTCAATGGTAATATCCAAAGAATAGGATGCTTGAGTCCTTCCTTTATCTCCTATCATGCATCCATTATCTTCCAAAAATGTCAAAAATAAAACAAAAAAATAATTAAAAATTAAAAAAGTAAAGATAAATAATTCATCCAATCGTGAAAACCGCTTCTTTTTGTGCCTTGGGAAAGTACAATGATGAAAACCTGTGAAACAATCATCATGTGTAATCCATTTTACTCTTGCACTCTACACTTGGGGGCCAATTTTATCCATGCTATTCTATCCACATACTCCTCCATTATCCCTCATCCTCCACTATATATCTCCTTATCTACATCCATATACCATTTTTTACCTTTGATCTTGACAAAGATAATGATCTCCATAAGCAACATGCATCATATTTGATTCACTTTATCTACACCCTTTAGTCCATATCCATTATCTTATTCATTTATTACTTCTATATCCATTATCACCTTTGGTTCTTCTTATCCTATCTCCATTCTATCCATCCCTTGATCTTGATCAAAACTAATGACATAAAATAAAAAAATTCTTTCATAAACCTCTTGGCATGTCCATTCCTATGGACCACATGCTATTCAAAACACAATACCAAGACCTTGCATTTCCATATCTAGTTCCTTAGCTTGGATAAATTTTTTATCCCATCACAAGATAGTCCTTGAAAATCAAATCATCTTTGATTCCATAATAAGGTGCCTCCATCCTTCACTTATCCATTTCCATCCTAGCAGTTCATTTATCCACCTATAATGTTTTATGCCTTACTAGACACTAGGAAAAAATAAATACATTCTTTTTCAGAATAAATCTTTATATATGTCTTATACCATAATCAATAATCAAGGCAAATTTTAAAAATTTTCAAAATCTACAAAAAAAATAAAATAAAATATTTTTTATTTTAATCCAAATTCATAATAAACTATCTCTTGCTAAGACATTGACACTTTGAACAAGCACAATCAAAACATTAAATAAACACCGAGCTTAACAAATCACATATCAACAGACAAACTACCAAGCTAACCTACAATCTAAACAATCAATTTCCTAATCAACATTAGAAATCTTTATCTACTATCATTTGTCTTATACAAGTTGTTACATACTGAAAAATAGACCTGTCATCTTATATGAGATGTTTCATTTACAAAGCTAGACATTATCCTTTTGATAAATCATTTGTCTTATACAAGTTGTTGCATACTAAAAAACACACTTGTCTTATATGAGATGCTTCATTCCTAAAACTAGACACCATCATTATCATACTAGCAAGAACACTTAACTTTGGCAGGAACATCTAAATGGCTATTGACTTGTTTTGATCTAGTGAGTCTTATCTTTTATTTGATTTATCTTGTATCATGTTCCTATGCTACATGAGGATGTCCTAGACTAGACGAGCTATGATGGAGCATGGTCATTAATTTGTTGTGTTTTTGGAATATTTTTTATTAGGGATAGATAGGTTTTGAAGGGGCCCCAAAACCCTTTACATCAGAGAGCAACCCTCAAAAAATGGACTAGACTATCAGACTGCGGACTACAAGTTTTAAAAAGTACATGAAACCTTCTAGACTTATGGGCATCTAGATCCCAAAAACTAAAGGCTGCAAAAAACATAGACAAGATAACAAGCAGCCACAACGCTAGCCACCACCAACGACTAACAATACAAAGTATGTTGGCACAAGAAAGAGCTCTAAACAACAAATAGAAGAGCTCGAACAATAAAGAAAGAGGATTTTTTAGGTACCCTCAACCATCAAGGAGCATTTTCCCATGCTCCCTCAACCCGTATAAAAGTCTCAAGGCCACATAAAGTCACAAAGCCCAAACCTAACCAAAAACCAACATTGGCCAAACCGGGCCCTTGAAAACTACTAGCATCTAGCCTGTCCAAGTGCAATCTAGGATCAAAGGGTTTTGAAAGGCTCCCGAAACCTTTGAGGGTTGGTTTTATAAGGCTTCCACAACTTGATTGGAAGAGGGAAGCAAACATGCCTCCAACAACACCTCTACAACCCCACACCAGAGAAACAACCACCCCCCAGCAACACTTCCAGGCAAAAATAATAGCATTTGACTCCACCTCAATAGGAGATAGGTCACCTCCAGCCACATCCATCTCTCCCTCCATATAAGATGGGACCACGTCAAAAGGAACAACTAGAGAAACCCCAAGATGTAGAAAATGAAGCTCAACACACAAAGCCACGTAACCAAAGAAAAAGGGGAGAGAAAAAACCCCATTGAGAAGAGGCTTGAGAAAAAAAAGATAAGAACATGAAGAACTAGTCTCTCTCCACCAAAAACAAGAGTTTTAAAAAGGTTCCCTTAACCTTCCTCTGAAATAAAATCATGGGGGTATACACAATGATCTCATAAACAAAAAAAACCACCCCATAGGGTTTTGAAAGAATCCCCAAACCAAAAACATTGGGTTTTATCATGGCACCCAGAACCATAACAAGAGTAGAATAACAAAGCCTCCAACCAAGCATGAGTGAGCAGAGGGAAAGCAAAAATCACTAAGATCCAAAAACCACCCTCAACAGTAAGACTATAGAGAACCATCTCCAAAGGGAATTAGACAACCTAAATAGCTCCCTACAACAAATCAAAGGTAAATAGGCCAAACCCATCTCCACCTCAATAGAAAATGGGGTCACCTCAAAAGACAAAGCCTTGAATAACCCTTGAAAAAGTAACTAGAGAAGCAAAAAATGGAGGGATCATCCACAGACAAAGAAGAAAGAAGCCAAAACCCTCCAAAAGACTTGATGATCAGCTCTCCAGTGAGACTAAGAGGCCTAGACAAATAGATGTAGAAAGTGATGGGCACAAACAAAAACAACATAAAACAGGGACACACATCCATATCAAAAAAGTCGCTCACTCCAAATGTGAGAAGTCTCAACCACAACAAACCCAGGAGTGGAAAATGCAGCCATCCATTTTTGCAATCAAAAACTTTTGCATCAGCAACCACCAGCTCCAAAGCAACTCTCCACAGACACCCAAGATTGAACCAATGCAGAGAACATGGACCCAACACCGAGAAGGATCTTGCCACACTCTGCTCAACACCGTCATTTGCAACCAACACCATCTTTGCAATAACCACAACACCCTATCCAACACTGTTGTCTGAATCCTCAACACTCTCTAGATCATCTGCATCCTCAGAGTCACCCTCATCCTCTAAAACCCTACCCCCCAACACAATGCCACTGCCTTTCCTGCTCACCATATCAAATCAAGTTCTTGTGTTTTTGGAATGTTCCTCTAGTAATGTTATGACATTTTCACTCCTTGCAAATGGTATGTGAGTCAACTAGGTTTTGTCATATCTAGATGCTTGCTTCCACTTGCCATAATAAGCTCAATGATGATATAGCACCATATTAAGCACAAGTCTTCATGAACAACATCCTCTCTATCTCACATGTATCAACTCTCATGCATAACTACTTATATGGCCACTAATATACCATGTCCTTATCCATACCCCCTTCCATTCACCATCATCTTTTTCATTTTCTTCTAGCCTTATCCTCTATCTTTCCTTTTGAGACTACATGTGTGCTCTCCTAACCCAATTGTCCCCTCAAGGGGGCATCACCCTATTAATTCATCATCTTTGTCAACCTTTCCATGAATGGGGCATCATGCTTCTAGTTCTTATCCCTTTCATACCCACTATGTTTTAGTCTTGTTTGAAATAATGTGATAAACTTGCATTCTCTCAAAAAGGGACAAAATATAGACACCTAAAATTTTCCTTACTTGATTAGATCAATATTTATTATTTATTTAATTATTTTACCATTATTCTTCTGTTAATTAAATGAATATTTTTATTTATTTAATTAATTAATTCAGTAGCCCTTTCTTTATAAATATTTTTTATTTAATTTTCTTAAACCCCACCTTCTTCCTCTATTAAGTAAATAATTACTTTTGTTTAATTAATTCATTATCCTCTTATTTCTATTCATCACCCTCCAACTTGTTTAAATGGATTATAATTAAAATTTGTAGTCATATGACAAGTATCATATTCCTCTCCATTCACTTTGTCCTTTCTCCAAATGTCCACATTCATTGAATAAAAAATTCAACCCACCTCTCAATCTTAGCCCTCCATTTTAAATTAACCTCTTAGTCTTATTCACTCTTGCCTATTACTCAATCTCCTCCCTTTATCTTTAACTACCCTCCAATCCTATTGATCATGGTCATTCATCTATTAACCTCTTAATCTAAGCCCTTGATTCTCTTTGAGATTTCTATAAAAGAGGCTACTTCCCTTTTGAACATTGTCAATCAATCTATCAATCATTAGAGAACTTTCATAATGCCAAAATTTCTCTAGAGATTACATAATCACTTTCATTATCATTGAATCTTAGATTATCAAATCAACCACACTCCATTCCTTGCATGTCATCTTGTGCTAGTGCTAAATAGCTTAGAGAAAACACAATTTTCACAAGATCTCAACGGATAGGAGAACAATAGAGTCAAGAAAAAATCATGTATGTGAGGTATATCTTTGTTTGTTTTTCTTTCATTTTCTGATTTAAAACTCTATTGATTCTTTGTTGGATAAGTTTCGTAGATCTAGACTAGTGGTTGGGTTATTTAGGGTTTACAAATAGGTTCAATATTTAGTATACATAGATATACCCTATATTATAAAGTTGTCTTCATCTTAATTTCAAAAAATTAAAATCATTATCACAATATATGTCAAGAAAATTTAGTTCCCTATTATGTTTAAAAAGATATTAATGTTTTTTATTTTGTAAAGTTTCTTTTTACAAACATTTTCACTCCAAAATCACCCAACCCTTCCAAATGAAAAATCCTCTACATTATATACAACCCTTTTAAAATATCAAAATAACTATTACAAAAATTGAAAAGATTAAGACATCACATTCTTAAAAAAATCTATATTGGTAATTTTTTTATTTTAAAATTTGTTGCCAAGTCCACTTTGATTTTGCTATTATTTAAAACTTATTGCTAAAAATATTTGAAATAGCTCAATGTTTGAGAGTCATAACACCTTAATTATATACATATTTAACCTTCAATTTATTTAAATGAAGAGATAAGAAAGATTTATCGCCCATAAATTTTAAATCCAATTTAAATGATTTTTAAAGTCAACTTCTATCATTTGAACCTCCAAATTTAATTTTTAAATTTTTTTTCAAAGACTTTTAAAATTCTAAAAGTTAAACAATTGGCTATATATATTATATTTTATTTAAAACTAACTCTCAAGTTTTTTCATGGATTCCTATACATTTGGATAAATTTTTAGATCCATACATACATAAATGCAAACTTAACCAAAACAAAAAACAAAAAAAACCTTCATACTTTTATTTATTTCTTTATTTTTTATCATTTTAGAAAAAAATAGTATATTTTTTAAGCATGTACACTCAATGAGCTTAAAATTATTGCAAAAATATAAACTCACATATATATACAATGATAATTTTGAGTTCAACTTTATTTGGTTAATTTGAGAGAACAAAGGGACATAACATGGGATGGCAGTTTAGTAAAGAAAAATATTTTTTTGGCAATAGACATGAACTAAGAAATTTGACATGTTCTCCACCAGTCTACGCTATATCATAGAGTATAATTTCTTATTTACAACAACATGATTCACGTAAAGGATATTAATGATAAATAAAATGAGATGATAGCACCACAAAAGGTTTGTTCAAGTAGATAAAGAGGATCCTTCCAATACTAGATAAAACAAACATTTCAATTCTCATCAAAGTTGTAATGATATTTCTAGTACACCACAAATTAATGGTAAAATGGAAGAAAAATATTGAGGATGAGGGAATGACTTACATGCAAGTGAGAATCAATGTCATAAGATGTGGCAATATGATTGTTGAGCTTGGCAATCTAATGAATATCAATATACAAAGGGATGTAAAGAAATTCAAAATGAAAGAAAATTTACAAGAGATCCATCAAATTTGATATATAAATTATCATGAACAATATTATAAGAAGGAAATGTCTATGGCAACATGTCCAGAACAAGGGCATAATACACAAGTAACCACATAAAAAAATATATAAATAACATTATTCATAAATGAATAATTTAAGATAATAGACTAGAACCTTCTCCACATGTACAATAGTATAATATTAGAGGAAGATCACATGTGGTCATGGATTATTATGACATATATTTTCTCCCTATCAAAAATATTTTTCATTAAGATTCTTAGCTATTTTTCTTGTTTATCTTAGACTTTTTATGTCATGTGTTATGTTCTTTTTTAAATGTTTCACTTGATCTTGCTACTTGGAGGCAAGTTTTTGTTTGTTCCTTTTTAGATTTTATGCTCTTATGCTTGATTTTATTAAAAGCATATTTTCATCACATTCAAACAACTTGAGTAGACAAAATTGTAAGTATGTCTCAAGCATATACTATACTAAGGCTATAGTCAACCTTACATTTACTTAGCTATTTTCCATTCCTCACTATTACCAATTATTTTCTATAATTCTTAATCATATTCACTTGGCATAATCACAAAGTGATAGTTGTATTAATTTAAATGCACTTTCTAGTTATCATCACTAAATTTTCTTTTTTCTTTAACATACATGATGGATTAATTGTCGAGGTGTAGTTTTCATCAATGATTCATTTAGATGTGTAAGTTTATTTTCATGTTAAAAGAAGTGTGTAGTTTAAATACTTATCTTATAATTTTCCTCCAACACCTCTTATATTTTGAAATATTCATAAATCTATATGAAAAATCAACTCTAATTTACATAGGAAATTCAAAAACAATGACTATCATGGTGGACCCCAACCTAAAGGTAGCTATGGTGTCAATAAAATGAAGAAAATTAAAACTAAAATTAAGTAAATAAAAATAAAATTTATAAGAGATGAGAAATATCTCATTCATTTTAGGTGAATTGGGTATCTCCATAGGGGCTATAAGTGTTTGGTTAAGAATGAAATTATGCCTATAAAGCACTATAAATATCTTTTTCAATGTTGTAGATAGTTGGCTAGTAGTGGAGCTATGCTCAAAAAATCAATATAGTTATTTTAATGTAATACAATTTCCTATCTAAAGATGGACCATACCTACATCAATATTAACAATATGTAAAAACTTTATATCTAGAGTTGTTTTAGCTAATTCTATTGTGTGTTGATGTAAAAGATCAAAATAGTGCTATAATAAAGATATTAAGTAATTCTTAGTGGGACAAAAGTGTATTCACTCCATGGGTGATAGATCATGCTAGTAGCTAATGTGGGAGGGGTGATGTCCCTTTACACCTTTTAGACACATATATTGAGCCTTCATAAGAGCCAATAAATAATAACTAAATAGGTGAAATTGAAAAGGCACCTACATTTGTAAATTGAATCAAGATTACACTTGTGATCATAAAATTGAATAAAGAAAATATTATTCTTGAAACTGAAATTTTTTTCAGTAAAGATAAAATGTTATTTTTATTTAACAAATTAGTGAAATTGTCCAGTCAATTTTAAAATAAATTATAATTACAATTAGTATCAATGGACTTTTATTTTGCTGGTAAAGTTGAACCATTCAGAATTAACTCACCATCTTTTTAAATGTAAGACATGAAGATCATAAAAAATGTGACCAAAATCAGACCCTAAACAATTTTGGTGAAATAGATACTCTTTAATTTTTAATTCTCAACCAAAAATATTGTGAAATCAATCAGTCTACTTAAATACCCACACAAAATAGAATAAAAGATACGAATATTCATTTTTCACCCTTCCACCTTTACAATTTCTGACAGTCTGCCAAAAAGAAAATCTCCCTCCATCTGATAATTCCGTAAAACACGACCACACAGTGACCAAACTTAGATCATGCTCACATATACAGTCTGGTGTGCTAAAAATATCTTCAATAATGCAAATGTTCACCGATAAAGACAGATGTAATGGCGGTGAGGTGAGGACAGGATACACCGAATTGTCCTATGATGGCACAAAAAGATCACCCATGGTGGAGAAGAAACAATTGTATTTCCTGCAACTAATTCAAAACACAGTATCCATGCTACTACTCAGAGAAAACCACAAAAACTCTGCAAAAAAGCGATGAAACAAAAATTTCCATTCATGCCAACAAAACAAGCTTCTCTACAAATGGGCCATACGAGGCGCCAAACATTTCAAGTCATAACTATACAGTACAACCCTAACCCTAACCCTAAAAAGAAGGCACAGTTTAACCAAAAGACTTCTGCAGAGAGGCTCCAAAAAAGGGCCCAAGAGGCTTAGAGGAACAAAGAGCATCTGTTTGACGCTCTCTGTCATTAACAATACAATTCACAATATCATTAAGGCCCATCTGCATATAAGCCGGATCATTTCTTTTCAGAAGCTTCAAAATCTGCTTGAAAAACGTTACGTCGCAGGGTAAAGTGAGGCCACCTTTCTGAACAAAACCAAACTCCTCAGCCGCCATTTCTAACAGTGTTCGAAAGACAGGAAGGCTCAAATAAGCGGTGGGAATAACAAAGCGTTTTCTTTCAGCCCCCACATAAACCGCCAGATAGCCTTCCTTAACGTCGCGTGGGCTGCTTGAAACTTCTTCATCTGAGTCATATGAACAGTGGCGTCTGCTCTTAAATCTGGGTGAAATTGTGCAGCCAAAAGAGACCTTATCTTCCTCATTCCTTGTCATTTGACCACCCACTTTCAGCCTTTCAACCGATTGCCACTTATTCATCGTTTTTTCTATGCTATTATTACTACTCCTTCCCTTGGGATTGAGATTGAATGCTTTGGGTGAGGTTTAATAGTGGGAGGGGGCTTTTATTCACAGCGTGGGGGCAATGAAGATGATGGCATTTGGCCCGTGGTGGGCGGCAGAATTTGTGACACTTGTACCTTGGAGTGTAGTAGGAATCTTTATACCTTTTAACACGGAATTTAGATATGCCTGGCTGGATTGTGAGACAATTGATTCCTGCCTTGTGTTGTACGAAACCCGGACAAAAGTTTGATGAAAGCACGCGATTCTTTCATGTCATGGTTGCCTCTACCCTTGATATTCTTCTTTGGGCTCCCATGACCGACAGGTAGGACGAGGGAAACCTAAAAGTAGGTTTTGGGGATGGGTAGTCTAATATTGCTAGTCATTTCTATATCTAAAAATAGATAGTCTTATTTTTTTCACTACAAAAGAATTCATTCTCATTTCTCGAAATTAATCTTGGTGCTCTTCATAAATTGGCATTTTAGTGGTAGTTGGTCTTCAAAGAAATTGTTGATTGGAAGAGTTTAAAGGGTATTTATGATGTAATTTTGATTTAAGTAGTTTTATATAAGTTGGTTGATGAAGTTGATTCATTCTAGTTATTGTTTCTGGTTTAGATTGTGTGTGTTTGTTTGCATCAACGTTTTAGATCACACTTTATCCATCATCGGATCACATTCTACTCTATGAGTTTTCTATCATCATGATGATGGATCATAGAACCAAAAGAAATAACTAGAGCGATTATGGATTGTGGAAAACTAATATCGTTAATTTAAGTTGATTTACAGAAACAATCATAACTATAGGGTTAGTGTTCATACAAGTTAAAATATAGTAGAATATTTTTTAATGTTCACTAGGTCAAAGATGATCTATGGGACCAGTAACCTAGGTATTTTTTACTTTGTGAAGTATCGATCTTTTGCTATACAATTTGATAATGAACTCTTCCATTCTCTCAACCTTCTCTACATTTAATAAATCTTGAAAAGAAATTGCCACTAACACTAAATTACTTATGCAATTGACTTTAATGAAAAGTTTATTCATGAAGCATGATATTATAATTGCCTAATATTTTTAGCACATCTAAATATTATATATCTAAAAGAAAAAGATCAAATGTAATTATAATAAAATATATATTATTTAAAATATTGAAAATGTGTAGTAGTTGATAAATAGATTGGTAAGATTATAAAATAAGACTAAGAGATATCTATTATATAAATTCTTTGTTATGTTTCTTATTTCATTTTTATGGAAATGGATCTAATTTTTTTTTTTAAATTTTCTAAAATCTAAATTCTAAGCTTATAAAAATATTTTTTTTAAATGTAATTGTATGTTTATTAGAATTGGCATCTTTGAAGGTATATGAGGAATGTTATTAGGGTTTAGGGTTTAGGTTTGAGGGTCAAACGAGTCTTGAGGGGACCTGAAACACCTTACAGGTGGATTTTATGGGATCCAAAACCTAGAAATAGAATGTTGCATAGACAAACATCAAAGACAAACAATAGTCATCCAACAACCAATCATCAGCTAACCATTAGAAACTAAGAATAAAAGTACCAGTTGATCCACACAAAGTGCCAAAGCCAGAAAGCGAGAGAGCTTAGAAAAATATAGATAGAGGGTTTTGCAAGGATCCCTTAACTTGAAACATGGGTTTTTGCAATGCTCCCACAACCTTAAGACCTAGAAAAATTAAAACATTACAAACAGGAATCATCTGGCTAAATGGATTTTTAAAAGGCTTCCACAACCTTTGGAATAATATCAGCAACCTCTCCACCCAAGCAACCATAACTAAGAAGAGGAGCAACAACAGAGGGTTTTGACAAGCACCCCAAACCATCTCCAAGGATTTTAAAATGGCTCCCATAACCATAAGGAAAATAATTATTGAAGACCCCTTACAACACATCCCTTCCTCACCTAAAATGCCCATCTCCACCTCTATAGAAGATTTCTTAACCTCAATAGAAGAGACCCCAACCTCATTAGGGACAACAAAGGAAGCAACAATCAAACTCACAGGGTTTTGATATGCATCCCTAAACTTGGAAACAAATAACCGTGCCCACAAAAGGACCACCTCCATAGATGCTTTGGTTAAAAAATCCCTTACTACAAATAGCTCTACAAACATAAGCTTCAGGATTGCCTCAAAAATCCCATTAATAGAAACAAGGACATGGTCCATGAACTCCATAAAGGGAGCACCCAATTTTGGGAGAGTGCCCAAATTGAGCCCCTTGACCTCAATAGAGAATCTAATAGAAGGTCACCTCCTAGATAGCATGGGACAAGTCATGGGAATTTCCAGCTACAAACTCTCAACAAAACCCTTAAAGGAGACCCCAAAGGAAGAAAGAGTCAAACCTCCAATGAAGACCACTGAAGACCACAGAGAAGGTAGAAAACCCAGCCACAACCCCCACCATAGAAGTAGATCAAAAAAAAAAAACCCACGAGCCATAGCTTCTCCAACAACAAGAAGGGGGGGGGGGGGGGAATCCCCATGCAATAGCAACCCACGACCCATAGCACATGACTCCAAAAAAAAGAGTCAACACCCAACATCAGCAAGTTGAAGAAGGAGGCAAGAAATGTAGCCCAAATACGCACCATGCCAAATTCCATAGCCCATAAAAGACCACACACAACAAGAACCTCAATGAAAACACACAAATTGAGGCTCAATGAGAAAAGTAAACAAACCCCAAAAAATAAAGTCGATGAGGCCAAAATTCCAAGGACCTAGAAAAGGGTCCACAACCCAGACCAACACAAATGATCTCTCCATACCCATCTCCATCCCCCTCATTCACCTCCTCACCATCATCGCTTCCTTCACAAACCCTAGTAGATGCTCTTTCTCTCCATTCAAACTATATAATTAAGGTACATGAGGAGTGTTAATAGGTTGAATGACAATAAGTTATTAATGTATTATTGTTGAAGTTGATTGTATTGTAAAATATCAATCACTTTGTATATGTTGTAATCAACTTAGCAAAAAATGAATTATTTTTATTCATATAGGATAATAGATATTTGGTAGGGTAAATAGATAATAAATATTTGAGATTTGATTTAACTTATTTTCTATGATTTATGAGGAGAATTGTTAAAAAAAATCTCTTTTTGCATTATGACACATATTTATTTTTTAATAAGATTTGCCAAAATTTGATTCTTAAATAATAGTGAAAATATCAAATATAAAAAATAATCATGACATAAAAAAAAGGTGGATGGATACGAAGATCACACCATAGAGTCGGTACTATCAAGTCCACACAAGCTTGTACTTGAAATAACAACAAAAGTTGCTAACTAGCAAGAGCAACACCAATAGTTTTAAAGAGTTTAAAGAGTGTCTATATTATAATTTTTATTTGAGGAATTTTATGTGAGTTGGTTGATGATTTGAGAGTGAACTCTTTCATTCTCTCAACCTTCTCTAAATTGATTAAATATAAAAAAGAAATTACATTTAAAAATAATTTATTCATGCACTTCCTTGATATAGATTTTATTCATAAATCATAATCTTATAATTGACTAATATATTCAAAACCTAAATTTTAAGTTTTGAAAATTATTTGTAAAAAATTAATTATATGTATTAGATTGTGCATCTTTAAGGGTACAAGGAGTGTTCACAAGTTGAATAACAATAATTTATTGGTGTGTTATTGTTGCATCTAAGGGTATGTGCACCAAGTTGTGGTACCAAAAGGGGGTCTTAAGATGCCACTTTTTTCTGAAATCAGCAAAGTCTAAACTTCAACGACAAATTGAAAATAGTTACACTCCAAATTTGAAGATGCAACAAGAACAAGAGTCAGAGTGCTTCGAGTCTACTTTCTAAACTACTAATTTTTTTTGAAAATGGTGGAGATTAAGGGCTTCAAAAAGGGGGGCCACAAAAAGTGGTCCTGTTTTTATGCAAAAAACATAACATAGCATCTGTTGTGGCCCCCCTAAAATGTTAACTTTTTTTTTTAAACTTTTAAAATCGCTTCAGTGAGAAATTAGCTAACACCTTGTAGTTTATGCCCGAATTTTCAGCTAATTTTTTAATGAGTATATGATTTTTTACTAATTTTCGAAGTGGACACATCCTGAAAAATAGAAATTTGAGCATGCTCCCCCCTAAAATCATTGAAAACAAATCAAAAATCAAAACTTTTTTTTTTTAAATTCTGTAGAATGGAGTCTAGTTTTTAAAAATGTAATTTTTTTCAAAATCGAATGAACGTGTAACAATCTATACCCAAAATAGTGCATGTTGGTTTTTGACAAAAAATGGACACACTAACAAAAGAAATTATAGATGAAAGACTTAACGAAATCAAAATTTGAAATAAATTACATTTTTGGATAGCTAAGAGGGAGTTCAAGATTACCACAATATTTTTTTTTAACTTCATTGAAACACATGCAAACCTGATGGAGAGCACGACCAAAAATATGTCAAAATTTTCAATGTTCTGACAAAAACATGTCTCTAGCCTGAAATGGTCGTCCAAACCTTTGGGTTGGATGCCCAAGGCAAATCTAAACCATAGGTTTGGTGTTTCCCAAAGCGGGCCATTTGGCGCTCGCCAAATATGGTGAGTGCCCTATTTGGTGTATGCCA
The DNA here is from genome assembly GCF_030272615.1 of Cryptomeria japonica. Taxonomy (NCBI): domain Eukaryota; kingdom Viridiplantae; phylum Streptophyta; class Pinopsida; order Cupressales; family Cupressaceae; genus Cryptomeria; species Cryptomeria japonica. Next base: position 220,062,658 of record NC_081406.1, on the reverse strand, counting down.
AATGTGATGAATGGATATTCCATTTGGCGCACGCCAAATGTGGTCCATATTCCACATTTGGCACATCCCAAATAAGGATGAAGAGGGAGATAGCTTGAGGGATAGCAGAATAAAGGAATTGTGAGAGCTACAAATTGGAGGGACAAATAAGAGTATGTATCTATAAGAATGAAGAGCCCGAGAAGAGGTAAGGGGAGAGAGAGAATATTAGATCTAGTTCATAGAGAGAGATGGAACTATGAGGGAAGGGAGATAAAGAAGGGAGAGGTGAGATGGGGGTTTCTATGGCCACATTTGGCACTCTCCTTATTTGGCCCACACCAAATGTGGAATAGATACAAACTCTTCTTTATCCCTCCCCTCTCTAGCTCTCACCACTTTCCCTCGGTTTTTTCCTCACTCGCTCCTCTCTCTAGGTCCAAAGGGGTCATAGGACACCATATGACCCCTTAGGACACAAAATGACCCCTAATGACACCTAAGGGGTCATATGGTGTCCTAAGGGGTCAAAGGACACCACATGACCTCTTAGGTTACCATAGGACCTATAATGACACCATAGGTTACCATACGACGCATAACGACACCTAAGGGGTCATATGGTGTCCTATGGCCCCATACGACACCATATGACCCCTTAGGTGTCCATATGACCCATAACGACACCGTATTGTGTCCTAAGGGGTCATATGGTGTCCTAAGGGGTCATAGCACACCATATGACCCCTTACGACACCATACTACCCATAATGACATCGTATTGTGTCCTAGGGGGTCATATGGTGTCCTAAGGGGTCATAGGACATCATATGACCCCTTATGACACCATACAACCCATAACAACACCTAAGGGGTCACATGGTGTCCTATGGCCCCATAGGACACCATATGACCCCTTAGGTATCCATGCGACCCATAAAGACACCATATTGTGTCCTAAGGGGTCATATGACACCATATGACCCCTTACGACACCATACTACCCATAATGACACATAAGGGGTCATATGGTGTCCTATGCCCCATAGGACACCATATGATCCCTTAGGTGTCCATACAACCCATAACGACACCATATTGTGTCCTAAGGGGTCATATGGTGTCCTAAGGGGTCATATGGTGTCACACCATATGACCCCTTAGGACACCATACGACCCATAACGACATCGTATTGTGTCCTAAGGTGTCATATTGTGTCCTAAAGGGTCATAGGACACCATATGACCCCTTAGGACACCATACGACCCATAACGACACCGTATTGTGTCCTAGGGGGTCATATGGTGTCCTAAGGGGTCATAGGACACCATATGACCCCTTACAAAACCATACGACCCATAAAGACACCATATTGTGTCCTAAGGGGTCATATGATACCATATGACCCATTACGACACCATACTACCCATAACAACACATAAGGGGTCATATGGTGTCCTATGGCCCCATAGGAAACCATATGACCCCTTAGGTGTCCATATGACTCATAACAACACCATATTGTGTCCTAAGGGGTCATATGGTGTCCTAAGGGGTCATAGGACACCATATGACCCCTTAGGACACCATATGACCCATAGTGACACCGTATTGTGTCCTAGGGGGTCATATGGAGTCTTAAGGGGTCATAGGACACCATATGACCCCTTACGAAACCATACGACCCATAACGACACCGTATTGTGTCCTAGGGTGTTATATGGTGTCCTAAGGGGTCATAGGACACCTTATGACCCCTTACGACATGATACGACCCATAACGACACCTAAGGGGTAATATGGTGTCCTATGGCTCCATAGGACACCATATGACCCCTTAGGTGTCCATACGAACCATAAAGACACCATATTCTATCCTAAGGGGTCATATGGTGTCATATACAACCCATAACGACACCATGTTGTGTTGTAAGGGGTCATATGGTGTCCTAAGGGGTCTTAGGACACCCTATGAACCCTTAGGACACCGTACGACCCATAAGGACACCGTACTATGTCCTAAGGGGTCATATCGTGTCCTAAGTGGTCATAGGACACCATATGACCCCTTAGGACACCATACGACCCACAATGACACCGTATTGTGTTCTAGGGGGTCATATGGTGTCCTAAGGTATCATAGAACACCATATGACCCCTTACGACACCATACGACCCATAACAACACCTAAGGGGTCATATGGTGTCCTATGGACCCATAGGACACCATATGACCCCTCAAAGACAAATGTTGAAGCATCAAAGAAGCAACCGGCACTCAAAGGAAAAGGTAAGCAAAAATTCAAACCTATTTGCTTTAACTGTCTTAATGAAGGACACACTGCCAATGTGTGTAAGACAAAAGCCTACAATAATTTTCCTTATTTTATCAACAATATACCTAGATCCAATAAGTTCAATGGTCATTGTTATGCATGCAACAAGTTTGGGCATAGAGCATTTGAATGCAGGTCTGTAATGGATAACATCGGAAGATATCCTTAGAGGACCAAAGGAACTGGTCCTGAATCTTTTACGAACTGGAACCACAACCAGTTTAATGTCTTCAATCATCAATCAAGAAGCGGTGGTCATCAAGTGGCAACCGGATGGAGAGAAAGTTGTATGATCTGTCATGGTCATGGTCACACTGCTGCAACATGCAGAAGGAAGAATGGAAACATGTACAATGGACCTTGGAGAGCACCTGGACTTGTTTGCTATCACTGCATAAAACCGGGTCACATTGCAAGATTTTGCAAAAGCAGAAAAAGTATATCTGACAATATACCAGTCACTCAGGAAGTAGAAATAGATGTTGAAAAAGTTCAAGAAGACATGAAGAAAGTATGGAAGAAGAAACCAGTATTATTGGAGGAGGAACCGGTTTCTGCACCCAGTGTGGAAATATCTGAACTGGCAAACTAAGCCTCAAAGGCATAGGGGGAGCAAATGGTAAAATACTTTCGAACCCCCGGTTAACACTGGTAAAAGACCTTAACCGGTATGTTGCACCTATCGCTTGGCAGAAGATAGGAAACAGTAAAGAGGCAGATTAGGGTTTATGCCCTAATATAGGAGCATTAATGATGGTAGGTGAGAGACATGTATAAATGCAATTTTCAAATCATTTCTCACTATCTATTTTTCGAGCGAAGAAAATTTTTCAAGTATAGAGTGAAGAGAAGGTGATTTGAGCTTAGATTTCGAGGAATTGGAGAGATTTGAAGGATATTCAAATATAGTTTGCAATCGGCAATGGAGAACTCAAAGCAGTGATTTGGCATCCGACAGAGAGCGAAGCAAAGTAGAATCAGGAAGCCCTAAATTCATGTTTGAAAGGTATTTTTCGTATTCTTGAAATACTGTTCAATGGCTTCCACATCTCATACTAGTTCAAGCACATCCATTGAGTCAGAAAATTTCACTCAGAGGAAGTCCAAGTATAATGCTTTGTCACAAGTCCCAGTTGGAGTCATAGTCGAAGAAGGAATTTCAGACTATATTGATTGCAAGATAGAAGACCTAGGGTCCTTAGCCATTCATACTCAATTAGGTCTATTTTGCGGTAAGGACAAAAGGATCAAACCGGAGTTCAGTATCTTAGAGAAGAAGAAACTACATAATGCAGTGTATTTTCTAGAAGATTACACAGAGGATCACATTAGAATCATCCTGAGCAGAGTCCATGGTGACAAGATGTACCTGGAGAGAACGCATCATATCACACCTAAGGCAATTCATGCAGTCACCAGTTTCTACAACACAGGGGAAGTACCAGCCTCGAGAACGGTAAGCAAAATAGAAATGACCAAGCTCACCAGTTCGACAAGTGATTCACGAGGTATGACAGTTAATTCTATCAAGGATGAATTGGTAAAATACGCCTACATGGTGGTAGGTTATAGGACATTCTCAGCCAGCAAGATTAATTCTATATCTGCTGCAGTGGTAAATGCCACTTATCAGATGATTATAGAGGATAAATCATTTGACCTATGCACCAGTATGCAAAGGCAACTCCTGTCAAATCTCAAGGCAATCAAAAAGGACAAATCACTGAGATTTAAATTTGGACAAATATTGGTAGGATTGTTTTTCTATTTCCAAGGCTACTTTCCGGGTGTAGGAGATGTCCAATGGTCCCCTGACCAATCGGTAACCAAGCAGATAAAGGAAAGTGTGCAAGCCATTGGAACTAGCTACCCTGAGATCCTGAACAAATACTTTGATGAGTTCAAAAGAAAAATGAGTTAGAGGATGTGAATCTTAGGTGACATAGTGAAGAAGTATGAAGATGACATCTGTTTCACTATTCAGGTGGACAAATGTCTAATGGAGGCTGTTGAGCCTAGAATGGAGGAAGTGGAGCCTATGGGCTATGAAGTCATGTATGACATGCTGGAAGGGTATGCTTCAACCCTTATTGCCTCACCTCTTGATCCAAAGGCGAAGCGAACTAGAACCTACTTGGAGAGGACCGCACCGGTTGAAGAACCATCAGTGAAGAAGGGAAAAGAACCAAAAGCCAAGAAAGCCAAGGCAATGCCTGTGGCATCAACACCAGCTACCACTGAGACTCCAAAAGTGGCCAAGTGGTCACCGGCAAAAGTCTTCGAATGAAAGAGGAAGACTAAGGCAAATGAACTGAACTCCGAAGAAACTGAGTTTGATGAACAACCAAAGAAGGCTAGACAGACCAAGAAGGTGAAGAAGAATGAACCGGCAACATCCGCACCAATAAATATAGATAGCTCCTCTTACAAAACTTTGACACATTGTCAAAGAATAGTAAAGAATATTAGGAGAAAGTTACTTCATGATTCAATTGGTTATTATGATGATTTCAATAGTGAGGAAAAAGATGAAGTACTACAGGAGATTATTCTTTATTTATGTAAAAATGACCGGTCACCATCAGAGATTAAATCTCAGACACCAGATTCATTGTATAAAGCATTGGATAACAAATGGCACATTGCCATTGAAAAGGAAGAAGAGATTAGGGAGAAAGTTTTTGCACATTACTTCCCCAAACTCTCAAACTCATAATTATTTGATGTATTAGATCAAAATAAAGGTCTCTTCTTCACAAGGAGAAGAAGACTCTGGTTGTTGGAAGGGAGAGTTGATGATGTAGAAAAGGATACACATCAACACATGGCCCATGCTATCAGTTCACACAAAGCTCGAATGGCCAACCTCCAAGCAGAAAAGGAACCGATTATTTCCAAACTAGATGAAGTTTTTGATGAAGAAGGAAACCTGGTGGAGGAACCAATCGACACCATAGATGTCGATGCCCTGGATATAGAAGATGTCACTTAGGATATACCATCTGAGGGAACTGAATAGGGGCAACAAGCCGATCAGGGTGGTGAACAAGCTGTGGACACACAGCAAGCGGCAAAAGACAAAGAAGAAGAGAAAAAGAAGAAGGATGAAGATGAGAAACAGAGAAAGGAGGAAGAGAAAAAGAAAGAGGAAGAGGAGAAAAGAAAAGATGAAGAGAAAAAGAAGCAAGAAGAAGAAAGGAAAAAGAAAGAAGAAGAGGACAAAGAAGAAAAGAGGAAGAAGGAAGAAGAAGAAAAGAAGAAGGAAGAGGAAGAAAAGAAGAAAAAGGAAGAGGAAGAAAAGAAGAAGGAAGAGGAAGAAAAGAAGAAAAAGGAAGAGGAAGAGAAGAAGAAGAGGGAAGAAGAAGAAAAGGAAGAGTAGAAGAGGAGAGCAGAGGAGAAGAAAAAGGCAGAAGAAGACAAGGAAGAAGAGAAGAGAAGAGAAGCGGAAAAGAAGAAAGCTGAAGAAGCTAAGGGACGTGAAGTGACAAAAAGCTCTCAGGTGGAGACTCCGAAGGCAACCAAAAGTCAACCCTCACTGGTTGATCTCTCTAGTCCTATCGATCTCCAATTTGCAAGTGAGTCAAAACTTATGCAGAGCATCAAAGTTTCTCAAGAGCACCTTGAGATCATCCACAAGAAAAATGAACAAGACATCATTCAGGCAGTTGTAGACACACTCACCGGTTTAATCCCCGGTACTAATCTTCCTGACACTGAATCATCACTAGCACAACTCAAACTTCTATGTACTGTAGTGGATGATTAGCAACAGAGCCTAGAAGAAGTAGTTGAGGCCAATGTAAAGAAAGAGCACCAAAAGGCTCTTAATGTTGCTCTGGTGAAGAAACTGAATGAGCTTAGGACTGAACTGTTAAAAGATCAAAAGGACATAAGGAGTGCTTTGGATGAGGGAAACTTGCTACTCAGCAAAATCTATCAACCTCATCTATTTTGTGATGATGTGCTAGCTAAGAAGCAACAGCTTCAAACGGACTTACATTCCTACTTAAGCACATTCAAGACTCCTTACGACTCCTTTGCAGCATATGGGCAAACCATTCACTGGTTCCAGATCCAGTCAGCCAAGATAGAGCAAGAGATCAGCACAAGATCTAGGGATTTGCAGGAACTTTAACTGGTATTACTTCCATGACTGCAAATTCTTCAAAAATGCTATCCGAACCTGGAAGCACTGATAGTTACCCAAGAACTGAGCACAATAGATGCCATGGAGGAAAAAGTATCACAAATGCAGATAGAGAAAGAAGTGGCGACCTCCCTACTTGAGTCCTGGTCTCTCTCCATGAAACAATTTTTGCAGGACTACAAAGCGGTTTTTGACAAGTATTATTCATTATTGTCATAAACTCTTTTATATATATATGGAAACAGGTTTTTGCAATACTACTTTTTCATTGTTGGCAAAGAGGGAGAAGTACATGGTTTTAAAATTTTGATGGTCTTAAATTTTAAAATTTTGATATATTAGGGGGAGAAGTATATCAGAGGGAGAAGTATCTGTTTTTGAAATTTTGATATATGTTGTGATATATGCTATATGCTCTGAATGCAAAATTGCTATACACTCTATTGATTAAGGGATAGTGTATATGCTTATGGGGAGCAATTTTGTTAATGGCAAGTTTTTGTTGTAAAACACTTAGATGTCAAAATTTTATTTTCCTAAGTGTTGCCATCAATGCCAAAGGGGGAGATTGTTGGCATTTTTTATGTTTATGTTGTGATTGTCATTGATGGACACACACTTGTATTGAGATCCCCTTTATATGTATGAGCTCATGCTCAACTGGTATTCGTTCCAACCGGTATGTTGTACTCTAGTCTTTTGACTAGTGGTGATTTTGCAGAATGTGTTTCCCGGTCTGAAGTGGCATGTTGACCCCAAGCGGTTCGTAGATCACAAGCGGTATGAGGAAGAAAAGCAGCACAACACATTCTTACCAGTCTTCATTTTTGTCAAACTAGCAACCGACATTTTGTATGAACCGGTAACACTCTGTGATGAGTTACCAATCCACCGATTGTTTGACGATGCTGACACATTGATGGTGATTCTTGTGTCGTGTTACTAAGTATGTCTAGATTCACTAGACCTAGGAAATTGTAATGTAATCCTATTGGACCGACATGAAATTAGATTCCTTTAAAAGGACATCATGTCTAGGGTTTTAAGTTGGTTGAAAGAGCTGTGAATAGGGTTTATGTTGAGCTAGGGTTTAAGGTGAAAGAGTAGAGCGATCTTATGAAAAAAGATCGAGTTGTAACTAAGAGTGAGATAGAGAAGACTGAAGTAATGCTGGAATGCATTAGTTGTGAGAAATACTAGATCTAACCAAGTAGTTTGTGCTAGTAGATAGATCAAACACTTGTTGATTACTCACATCTTTGACAAGTTTGTAGCTCTTAACCGGGTAGGCCTCAAAGCCTTTTTAAAATTCTCTAACAAGGTGGTTCACACATGTGAATCTAAAATCCTCTAACAAGGTAGTCTTTAAATGGACTTATCTCCTAACAGAGATTGAGATTCCTAATAGGATCTATTCTGGTGAAGAACATTGTAAGACCTTAACCGGTCTGACCTTAACCGATCTAGTTTCTATTCTGCAGATAGTGACTTGTGAGTTCCATCTCATCATGGTTTTTCCCAGTTGGGTTTCCACGTCAAAAATCTTGTGTTATGGTTGTATTGCTTTTGTGGGTGAATGGTTTATTCGCATTTTGGTTTGTATCTGTGATAACCAGTTTGATTGTCAGACTGCTTTATCGGTTTATCTCTAGACTGTGTAAGTGTTTTAGTGCAAGGTGTTTTGGCATACTTATTCACCCCCCCTCTTATTATTCATCATCCATACGACCCTTAAAGACACCATATTGTGTCCAAAGGGGTCATATGGTGTCCTAAGGGGTTATATGACACCATATCACCCCTTACGAGACCATACTACCCATAACAACACATAAGGGGTCATATGGTGTCCAATGGCCCCATAGGACACCACATGACACCTTAGGTATCCATATGACCCATAACATTACCATATTGTGTCCTAAGGGGTCAAATGGTGTCCTAAGGGGTCATAGGACACCATATGACCCCTTAGGACCCCATACGACCCATAAGGACACCGTATTATGTCCTAGGGGGTCACATGGTCTCCTAAGGGGTGATAGGACACCATATGACCCCTTACGACACCATACAACCCATAACGACACTGTATTGTGTTTTACGGGGTCATATGGTGTCCTAAGGGGTCATACGACACCATATGACCCCATACGACACCATATGACCAATAACCACACTGTATTGTGTCCTAGGGGGTCATATGGTGTCCTAAGGGGTCATAGCATAGGACACCATATGACCCCTTAGGACACCATACGACCCATAATGACACTGTATTATGTCCTAAGGGGTCATAGGACACCATATGACCCCTTAGGACACATTATGACCCATAACAACATCATATTGTGTCCTAGGGGTCATATGGTGTCCTAAGGGGTCATAGGAAACCATATGACCCCTTACGACACCATACGACCCATAATGACACCTAAGGGGTCATATGGTGTCCTATGGCCCCATAGGACACCATATGACCCCTTAGGTGCCCATACGACCCATAAAGACACCATATTGTGTCCTAAGGGGTCATATGGTTTCCTAAGGGGTCATATGACACCATATGACCCCTTACGACACCATACTACCCATAACGACACATAAGGGGTCATATGGTGTCCTATGGCCCCATAGGACACCATATGATCCCTTAGGTGTCCATACGATCCATAAAGACACCATATTCTGTCCTAAGGGGTCATATGGTGTCCTAAGGGGTCATATGACACCATATGACCCCTTACGACACCATACTACCCATAATGACACATAAGGGGTCATATGCTGTCCTATGGCCCCATAGGACACCATATGACCCCTTAGGTGTCCATACGACCCATAACAACCATAGGACACCATATGACCCCTTAGGTGTCCATACGACCCATAACAACCATAGGACACCATATGACCCCTTAGGTGTCCATACGACCCATATCAACACCATATGACCCCTTAGGTGTCCATACGACCCATAACAACACCATATTGTGTCCTAAGGGGTCATAGGACACTATATGACCCCTTACGACACCATACAACCCAATACAACACCTAAGGAGTCATATGGTGTCCTATGACCCCTTAGGACACCATATGACCCCCTAGGACACCGTATTGTGTCCTAGGGGCTCATAAGGTGTCCTAAGGGGTCATAGGACACCATATGACCCCTTACGACACCATACGACCCATAACGACACCTAAGGGGTCATATGGTGTCCTACGGCCCCATAGGACACCATATGACCCCTTGGGTGTCCATACAACCCATAAGGACACCGTATTATGTCCTAAGGGGTCATATGGTGTCCTAAGGGGTCATAGGACACCATATGACCCCTTAGAACACTATATGATCCATAATGACACCTAAAGGATCATATGGTGTCCTAAGACACCATATTATGTCCTAAAGAGTCATATGGTTTAATTTTTATGGTTGTAGCTATCAAACTATAGGGTATAGAGTAGAAATCTTTCAAATGTTAAAAAATTTCAATGGAAGTCATTTGGCTAGTGCCATATTTGGCCCTAGCCATGTGAGCTGCACAAAAAAAAGGTTATAGGGTATAGAGTAGAAATTTATCAAAGGTAAAAAATTTCAATGGAAGTCGTTTGGCTAGAGCCATCTTTGGCGCTAGCCAAATGAGCTGCACTAAAAAATGGTTATATGGGACCCTTGACCTGTGATCCAAGCCCACATTCTCCCATTTTGTCTTCTTTCTATGCATGATCAGACAAAAAAAACTCTTTTTGCATGGTGTTGACATTTTATGCAAGGTTATTTTATACATTCCATTAGCTCTCCACCACCTTTTTTTTCATTTGGCAAAGTCAAAGAGGAAGAACATAGTTTTTTTTATCAAATTTGAATAATTGAGGTAATATTTTCTTGATTTTAGAATTCAAATACTTATTAAGTGTTATTTTGTTTAAATGTTAGAATAAAAGTGTGAGTCAAAATTGATTATAATACTATTAGATTTACATTAGATGTAACAATGCATTTGAAGGAAGTTGCATAAGAAAATTATTTGTTAAGTGGTTTAAAAAAAAATTTGCAATTTCATACATCCTTGAGATCTTATGAAATAACTTAGAAAAGGAATACATGAAATAATTTCAATTTCATATATCCATTTTAACATATGCATAATTAGGATAGTCATAGATGCATAATTTCACTTTATTCTCTTTTATGTGCATGTACATGTAGAAATCATCATCATGTCGAGTAAATGACCAAAAAATGTAACACTGGAAGAGAGTGAAGCTAAGAATGCAAAAAGAAGAGAAGGAATGAAGCAACTTCGTGAACAAAGGAAATTGAATACCATATAAGAAGAGGTGCCAATTGAAGAGGTTCAAATTGAAGAGGAACATGAAATATCCATCCAATCCAAGAGAGAGACAAAATTGGCCACACAAAGGCAATGGATGCAAAACCTTCATGCAATGAGACAATTGAATCCCGAGGTTGAGAGCATTTCTACCACAATTCAAGTTGAAGGCACCCCATCTCTTACATCTCAAGTTGAAGGCACACCATCTCTTATTGGCACACCATTGGTGTCTACAACATCTCATATTGAATGCACTCCCTCTATGACATTTGACATTGCAAGTACTTCATGGCTGACATCAAGTATTGGAGCTACACCATCTTGTACACCTCAATTTCAAGGTATGTCATTATTTTCATCTAAAGTTGAAGGTATGCCACCTATCCCTAATGTTGTTGACATTCCTAATCTTGAGGTAACTCAAAGTTTGAGAACACCTCCTAGAGTTTTGCATAGAAAGCCTAAGTATTTGATTGATATTGATGCCAATGTTTTGAAACCAATGGTTGACAAGATTTCGAAGCGTACTTGTCAAAGACATGCTAACCGAATATGGAAAATATTTTTTGAGCCTTTAAATGACATAGGAAGATGTCAACTATTTGTTGAAATTATGAGAAATCTAAAATTTAGGCCCATAATGAAGATTCTTGGGCTAAAAACATCGATTGAATCAAGCGACAAATCTGTTGCGAAGAATCTGATGAATGCATATGATACTGTTGGTTCTAACTCACGCACAAAAGATAGTAATGCCACATGATGTGTCATTACATAAACAATTGTAAGCACTCAAACTAAGAAAGCTTACCTCCTTAGAAAGACAAGTAAACAATTGAAGATAAGTAGACAAACTCTAATGAGAGCTTTGGGAAGGTGACAAAGAGTGGAGGATCCATATAACAATGAGTTATGGGCATTTTCCGATAGATTACCACGGAAACATAAAGCAATTGTTGAAGCCTTGAGATCCCTAATTGAATATTTTTGGAAGAACAACACAAGGGTCTCTCCAAATCAAAGAGATGTTGTAAGAAGGAGGATTGGTAGTAAAATCCATGATCCACATCCGAAACATTTTTTGGATATGACTCAAACACAATTTTTTGCCAAGTTTCAATGTATGTATCCTCAAATAAAAATTATTCAAAGATTCTTTGAAATGGTAAACCCTTTTTATGTCAAAATAAATCACACATGCACAACTTGTTGTTGTAGAGTACATATTGAATTTTCTAACCATTATGATGTTTATCAACGCATATGTATAGAGTTGCATGCTAACAATGTTTTGTAGGAGTGCAACATAAATGGTCCACCGACATCTTCAAGGGAATTCATATCTAGCATCTTATGTGAAAGAGTAGATGGTCAAGTATATTACAATAAGTGTTGCTTGGATGGCACATGTGTTGATTATGGTGGATTGCATCATTTACAAATTTGTCAACATATGGATATTGGACAAGAAATTGGTAATGAATTAGTAAAATTTGAAAAATATAAGATAGTGGCCTACATGCTAAAAGATGGAAAAGAAGCAAAAAGGTGTGAATTGGTTAGTGAGAAGATTCCAATGTATCAGTTTATGGGCATCTTTCATGAGAATATAGTGTATGAGTATGCAAGGCATAACCATCGAGCTCGTTGGTTGGAGTCACAATTTAAGCTATGCAAGGACACATTTCCACTTCATACAATCATTTCAATTGTTGACTTTGTAGAGAACTACACACTACAACTGCAGAACGAGGTGCAATCACAATATTACAACTCCACACAAGTTTCCATATTTGTGCATATAGCATTCATTCATGCACATGATAGTATGGAAGAGGATAGGAAGATATTGAGGGAGTATCATTTTTACATCAGTGATGATCGCTCACACTCTACAGAGTTTGTGCAAGGTTGTTTTCAGATATTCTATGATGATTTGGCTAGCCAAGGCATATCATTCCATCAACATATAATATGGTTAGATAATTGTGCATCACAATTTAAGAACTCTTCGATATTTTATTGGTTGAGTAGGATGCATAAGTTGAATTGTATTCAACATATGTGGAATTTCTCTGAGGCTAGGCATGGAAAAGGGGAGCATGATGGTGCAGGAGCATGCATTAAAAGAGCTTTAGCACGAGAAGAGTTAAAGTACAAAGGAAATGCAAACTTGAAAGATGCAAAATCAATTGTTCAATGGTGCAATAATACAATTGGTCCAGGTAATCAAGGTAAGTCTTCAGTTCACAGATTTTTTTGATTGGTAGATGATACTAACATTGCAAAATTAGAAGATTGTTGTACATTGATAGGATCGAGTGAGCTACACTCTTTCAAAAGCTCTAATGCAAGTTCATGGACTATCCATACATGGCGGATGGCATGTTATTGTTCTTCATGTAGAGATGGTGCCTATAATGACTGTGAGTCAAAGGAGTGGGTGGATGAATGGTGTATGAGACCTCTAATCCCACTTGAGACATACCAACCTCTGAGTGCACTACAACTCACATAGATGGAAGCATCAATTGACTTTGACCATGTGTCAAATTTAATCCACATGCAATTTTTTGTACTTTAATATTTTACCTTAGTTGTTTGCTAAATTATTCTCACTTGATCATTGCAGGGCATGTTTATGCAGTAATTGCAACTGAAGACAATTAAGAAGGAACATATTATTATCTATGTCATTGTGTGGACGCAAAAAAGAAATTGGATCGCCCTGGAGAAAATATTGAGTACCCCACAGGATCAGTAGTTGTTACTGGTACATGGCTTAGAAGGTACCCAGTGAAGAAGTCTAACTTGTGGTTGTTCAAGGACTTCGAGACACATAGGAAGTTTCTTCATTATTCTAACCTTGTTGTAGCTTCAAATGTTCATTTGATCAGATATGGGGGTAGACCACTAAACAAGAACCTATGGAAGGTTCATGAGTCTGAACATGAGGCCATACTAGACACAATAAAGAGTAGAGAAGATCCAGATGGTTCATTGGATTAAATGTAAATGTAAAAATTGTAATATCAATCTTATTTGGATATATGTACATGACTTGTATTTTTGACTACTCGAGGAATTGTAATGGAAAAAATTGTGTTTTTGTCTTGTTTTGTGTGATTTTATGTAAATAATGTTATTTTGGACCATTGAAGATCACATGGGATCATTTCATGAAGTATACCCTACTAATATGGTAAAAGATGTAAAAAATGCTCATTTGTTGTCAATCACTCAAAGTATGAAAAATTATCAAAATTTGGCATGGTTTTTCTCGATGTTAGTGACATGTAAGAACAATCTATCTGATCCTATGGGGTCATGTTATGGCACTCTAAAAAATCCTCTCTCGATTTCAGTAGACTTGGATCTAGTTGCTCGTGGCAATTCTTTCTCGGTTGCGACAAAAAGCATTAGATGAGTTCAATGAAAAGTTGCACAATGCCCCATCTTTCAATCCGCTCTTCATGGCACCAAACCGTCAGCTCATACACATTGGGGTGGCCATGTTTACACTAGTAATGCCTTCTTTTTTCTCTCCAACTCACTCTATCGTTGCAGGACACACCCTAGCAACGAAATCGCCCAAGTGCTCAAATTGCTCAAAGTTGTCAATATTCGGCATCACGTTTCTCGACACCCATTAATCATAAGAATGATCCATCTAATCCTGCGGGGTCATGTTATGCCACTCTAAAAAAGCCTCTCTCAGTTTTGATAGACTCGGATCCACTTGCTCGTGGTGACTCTTTCTCGGTTGCGACAAAAAGTGTCAAATGAGTTCAATGAAAAGTTGCACAATGCCCCATCTTTAAATCCGCTTGTCGCGGCACCAAACCGTCAGCTCATACGCGTCGAGGTGGCTGGTTTTACACTAAGAATGCCTTATTTTTTCTCTCCAACTTGCCTGATTGTTGCAAGACACACCCTAGCAGCGAAATCGCCCAAGTGCTCAAACTACTCAAAGTTGTCAATATTCGGCATTGCGTTTCTTCGCGCCTGTTCATCACAAGAATGATCCATCTAATCCTACGGTGTCATGTTATGGCACTCTAAAAAATCCTCTCTTGGTTTCAGTAGACTCGAATCCAGTTGCTCGTGGTGATTCTTTCTCGGTTGCGACAAAAATCATCAAATGAGTTCAATGAAAAGTTGCACATTGCCCCATCTTTCAATCTGCTCATTGCGCCATTGAACCGTCAGCTCATAAACATCGGGGTGGCTGGATTTATGCTAGGAATTCCTTCTTTTTGCTCTCCAACTCACCCTATCATTGCGAGACACACCCTAGCAGTGAAATCGCCTAAGTGCTCAAACTGCTCAAAGTTGTCAATATTTGGCATCACGTTTCTCGGTGCCTGTTAATCATAAGAATGATCCATTTGATCCTACGGGGTTTTCTTATGGCACTCTAAAACATCCTCTCTCAGTTTTGGTAGACTCGGATCCAGTTGCTCATGGCGACTCTTTCTCGGTTGCAACAAAAAGTGTCAGATGCGTTCAATGAAAAGCTGCACAATGCCCCATATTTCAATCCTCTCATCACGGTGGCCGGTTTTACACTAGTAATTCCTTCTTTTTTCTCTCCAACTCACCTGATCATTGCAGGACACACCCTAGCAGTGAAATCATCCAAGTGCTCAAACTGCTCAAAGTTGTCAATATTCGACATCACGTTTCTCCGTGCCCATTAATCATAAGAACAATCCATCTGATCCTGCAGGGTCATGTTATGGCACTCTAAAAAATCCTCTATTGGTTTCAATAGACTTGGATCCAGTTGCTCGTGGCAATTCTTTCTCGGTTGTGACAAAAAGCGTTAGATGAGTTCAATCAAAAGGTGCACAATGCCCCATCTTTCAATCCGCTCATCATGGCACCAAACCGTCAGTTCGTACGCATCAGGGTGGCTGGCTTTACACTAGGAATGACTTCTTTTATCTCTCCAACTCACTCTATCATTGCGGGACACACCCTAGTAGCGAAATCGCCCAAGTGCTCAAACTGCTCAAAGTTGTCAATATTCGACATCATGTTTCTCCACACTCATTAATCGTAAGAATGATCCATCTGATCCTGTAGGATCATGTTATGGCACTCTAAAAAAGCCTCTCTTGGTTTCGGTAGACTGAGATCTAGTTGCTCGTGGTGACTCTTTCTCGGTTGCGACAAAAAGTGTTAGATGAGTTCAATGAAAAGTTGTACAATGACCCATATTTCAATCCTCTCATCGCGGTACCAAACCATCAGCTCGTACGTGTTGAGGTGGCTAGATTTATGCTAAGAATACCTTCTTTTTTCTCTCCAACTCGCCCGATCGTTGTAGGACACACCCTAGCAGCAAAATCGCCCAAGTGCTCAAACTGCTCAAAGTTGTCAATATTTAGCATCACGTTTCTCCACGCTCGTTAATCATAAGAATGATCTATCTGATCTTGCGGGGTCAAGTTATGGCACTCTAAAAAATCCTCTCTCGATTTCGATAGACTCGGATCCAGTTGCTCATGGCGATTCTTTCTCGGATGCAACAAAAAGCGTCAGATGAGTTCAATGAAAAGTTGCACAATGCCCCATCTTTCAATCTGCTCGTCGCGGCACCAAACCGTCAGCTTGTACGTGTTGGGGTGGCCAGGTATACGCTAGGAATTCCTTCTTCTTTCTCTCCAACTTGCCCTATCATTGTGAGACACACCCTAGTAGCAAAATCACCCAAGTGCTTAAATTGCTCAAAGTTGTCAATATTCAGCATCGCATTTCTCGGTGCTCATTAATCATAAGAATGATCTATCTAACCCTATGGGGTTGCATTATGGCACTCTAAAAAATCCTCTCTCATCTTTGGTAGACTTGGATCCACTTGCTCGTGGCGACTCTTTCTCGGTTGTGACAAAAAGCGTTAGATGAGTTCAATGAAAAGTTACACAATACCCCATATTTCAATCCTCTCATCACGGCACTGAACCGTCAACTTGTACACATTGAGGTGGCTAGGTTTATGCTAGGAATGCCTTCTTTTTGCTCTCCAACTCGCTCGATCGTTGTGAGACACACCCTAGCAATGAAATCGACCAAGTGCTCAAATTGCTCAAAGTTATCAATATTTAGCATCATGTTTCTCGACGCTCGTTAATCATAAGAGCAATCTATCTAATCCTACGGGGTCATGTTATGGTACTCTAAGAAAGCCTCTCTTGGTTTCGGTAAACTTAGATCTAGATGCTCGTGGTGACTCTTTCTCGGTTGCGACAAAAAGCGTCAGATGAGTTGAATGAAAAGTTGAACAATGCCCCATATTTCAATCCTCTCATCGCGGCACCGAACCATCAGCTCATATGCATCAAGGTGGTTGGGTTGATGCTAGGAATTCCTTCTTTTTTCTCTCCAACTCGCCCGATCGTTGTGGGCCACACCCTAGCAGTGAAATCACCCAAGTGCTCAAATTGCTCAAAGTTGTCAATATTCGGCATCGCATTTCTCGACGCCTGTTAATCATAAGAACGATCTGTCTGATCCTACGGAGTTGTGTTGCAGCACCAAACCCTTCGCTCATATGCATTGGGGTGGCTTGTGTCTTGGATTATAAACACATATTTAGGTTCAAATCTTAAGTAACAATAAACTTTGTGCAATTATGGATAGCCATGATAAATGATTTGCATTAACCAAAAAGCTACAATCCATGCAACATTGTATACCCTTAAAACAATCAAATATATCCAATACAAACAAATAGGCTTACCAAAAGCCATATGGACTTAGAATTTCACATATTCATAAAACAAAACATATGTTCAAAATTGCTATAAAGGCATACAACATGATATCCAATAAAGTCAAATAGGGGCTTGCCAAAAGCCATATGGACATAGAATGTCACATATTTGTAATACAAAACATATGTTCAAATTTTCCATACAGGCATAGAACATGGTGTAGACACATAAAAATTTCCATTAATTTGTCTGCATTTAATTTCAAATTTCTCTTAACATTGGGTGAGTAATTATTACACTACTATTTCTCCATAATTCATTATTCATAATTCCCACCTTTCATTATATTATTATTAATATCATACCATTTATCCATTAAATTTATTAAATAAAACATTATATCATATTCATGCATTCACCTTATATACATTTATCTATTTATTTAATAAAACCCTTAAATATCCCCTCCTACCACTTACCATTTTCCACTTACCATTTCCCATTTACCACTCATCTTCCCTATACCACTCATCTTACATTATCCCACATTCATCCCACAACATGAACTCACCCAGAGAAATTCTATTTAAACAAAGCCCCCTCTCTTATTTGAGATATCTGATCTTTATGCGTCGAACTTATGTCAGTTTGTATTCTTCAACATCTTGGCACTTCATTTTCTTTAGCTTCCTTTGCATCAATCATCTTGAATCTCCAAAAAACCATAGCTTCTTGTGTGTGCTTCTAAGAGCAGTATTATCTACATAAGATCTTGGTTTAAGGAGTGCAATGGAGTGGATTATGTAACATGCATGTGTGTTTCTTTGTTTATTTTGGCTTTGCATGTGTGTGTTTTGTAGGTACTTCATTGTTGGATGTTGGAAGAAGCTAAATCCATGATTTAGTTTCCCATTTCCTCCATCTACACATGGTATCCAATAAAGTCAAATAGGAGCTTGCCAAAAGCCATATGGCGATAGAATGTCACATATTCGTAATACAAAACATATGTTCAAAATTGCCATACAGGCATACAACATAGGACCCTATTCTATTCATTTCCCTCTAGGGGAAGGAAATAGATCACGAGATATCTTTGTCTGTCAAGGGGATGGAGATGTATATGATGCAGGTGTCTTTTGAGTACGTCCACTCAACCTCCTCTCTAGACTTTTTTGTAACTCCACCTGATACAATGAAAAGAATGATGTTAGCATATACAAAAATTGAATTTTAGAATGACATATAATAGAATAGTCACTTACCGAATACAAATAATCATGATGTTCATCCACAACGGGTGCACGTTCATGATCTGGAGTGACAAGCCCCTCTTGTAAGCATCACAATATAAATTAAACTAAATACAAGTGTCGTTAAAATTTTCAATAACATATTATTAAGATAACAAATGTAATGCTAAATTTACTAAATTTACAAATATGTCTCATACTTTTGTTAAAGCAGTTGAACTTGCTACTGCTGCAGCAACACCACACTCCATTGATGCGTGAATAGTAGGAGGAGTCTCTGATGTCAACATCTAAAAATTAAACAAAGTATATTGATTAATCGTCAAAACTATCTATATTATTTAATAACAACATTAAAGATAAATTGTTTACCTAGGTGAAAGATTGTCGATGAAATACACTACGAGGTGTTGATGTTGAAGCTCTAACATCAAACTATTTGACATCCAAAATGAGTAATTAGAAAATTATTCACATAAGGTTCAACTATCTACATATAATAATTATATTTTTTCACTTGTTGTATACCTGTGGAGTCGACGAAGTAGTGAAAAAGGGTGTTGTAGGAATGTTGCTAGTATTGTGAACACCTTGACCTTGATTTTTTATCATAATAATTTACTAATTTAGATATATTCTCAAATTTACATATAAGATTTAATAAAAAGAATGAAATGAACTTGTAATGAAATTCACTTGGGTATCAATGCCAAATGTTTCGTTCAGCAAGGATTCTGTCATGATAATGTTCTCTGTAGCAAACTCTGCTCGTGCACATGCATTCTCAGAACTATTAGGATCATAAGTGCAAAGAGAACCACAAGAGCGACAAAAATGAGCTCGAACTCGATGCCTAGAAGAATCAACATCATCACTCGCATCACCCTCTACTAGAGGCCTAGCATACTATATAAGGGTCTGAGTGAGTGAGCTAATCGAGTCTAGAGTTTCGACCTCAATACTCTCCTTCACAATGGAAGGAATAATAACATGCTCCACCATAGGTTTGGATAAGGGTCTTGGTGGGATATATGGATCATGTTGTGCACCCTCTCTATCATGCAAGGAACCCCCACCTCTACCTTGCAAATCTAGAAAATCAAAATAGTTTGGGATCTCATTAAGGACAAACTCACGGTATAGTTTTCTCAAAAAGTATTGGGGTACCTCATGATTATTGCATGGGGGTTGATCAAATACCATCCACCACCTATCCCAAAAAAAAAATTTAATCCCTTCATGATGACACCAATGAAGAGGGAATCTCCTACATCTAGGGTGTAAAGGTTGATTCGTTCAGGGGTCTGTAAAAAGAGCACACAAGTCAAATTTATTAATTTTCTTTTTCTTCACTGTCACATATGATAATTTGTTAGCATAAAATTGCTTTTGTTCTTCCTTCTTGCGGGACCAAAAATTTATTTGCCCACTCACAGATTGTATGTGAGATACAATAGATTGCAAAGAACTGGAAAGGTTTGTCCTATGGGAGTTTGTTCCAGTGGGATCTTTTAGCCTTGTGATTAAACCTTCAAGCTCTTTTTGGCTATTTTCTATTTGACCTAATAGGTTTTCTTGTGTACCTATAGGATGTCTAGGGATTGTAGGAGGTTCTTGATGTGCTTCTTCTTCAATATGGTCTTCATGAAGAGGTGATTGATGTGCTTCTTCTTCAATATGGTCTTCATGAGGAGGTGATTGAGTATTTTCAACATTTTTTTGTCTAATCTCATTTCTTAATAATGAAAATAAATTTAAATCAATAAACCTAGTTTAATCTTCAAATTAATAAAAAAAATGACAATAAGAAAATAAAAATACATATCTCTTCAAGCTCTTCGATGGTGTGGCGGCATTTTGATGAGAGATGGACAACTTAGTGCCCAATTTCAAGCTTTTACAAAGGGCGAGCGCAAGAAAATGGCACCCGAAAATGCCAAAACACGGGTTTGGAATGCAAAATGCATCCAAAATGTGGAGCACGGTTTTTTGAAGTTTACAATGCACAACTTTTAAGGCGCACGCCTTATAAGGTGTGCGTCTTATGTGCTTTTTAAATTTTTTTTGAAGTGTGGCAACTTTTTGGTACCACAACTTCGTGCATATACAGAATTGTATTGTTAAATATCAATCATAATTATATTTATATATTAAATATCAATCATAATATCAATCAAGCTCTTCGATGGTGTGGCGGCATTTTGATGAGAGATGGACAACTTAGTGCCCAATTTCAAGCTTTTACAAAGGGTGAGCGCAAGAAAATGGCACCCGAAAATGCCAAAACACGGGTTTGGAATGCAAAATGCATCCAAAATGTGGAGCACGGTTTTTTGAAGTTTACAATGCACAACTTTTAAGGTGCACGCCTTATAAGGTGTGCGTCTTATGTGCTTTTTAAATTTTTTTTGAAGTGTGGCAACTTTTTGGTACCACAACTTCGTGCATATACAGAATTGTATTGTTAAATATCAATCATAATTATATTTATATATTATATATTGATATTTTTTAATCAATTTAACAAAAAGTGAATGTATTTATATTCATATAAGATAATAGATATTTAGTAGATTAAAAAGATAATAAATATTTGAAACTTGGCTTAAATTTTTTTATGATTATGAGAAGACAATTGATAAAATTATTATTTCTTTTCATATGATGACATATTTTTTAATAATATTTATGAAGATTTGATTCTTAAATAATAGTGGAAATATCAAATCATAGATAGTAGTGGAAAAATAAGATCATAAATAATAGTGGAAAGATCATGTATATGAATTATAGTTTGAATTGACTTAAGAAATATCTATGAGGGTAACCCCATTTATTTAGTATTATCAATTTTTAAAGAGATCATTTATATAAATTCTTTATTATGCTTTTTAACTTTTTAATTGTTTAAATGAATCTAAAAATTCATTAATTATTCTATCTAAAAGCTAAATTCTAAGTTTTAAAAAATTAATTATATGTGTATTAGATTGGTATCTCTAAAGGTACATGAGAAGTGTGGACACATTGAATGATAATGTTTTTGGTGTGTTATTCTTGGAGTTGTTTGAGTTGTAAAATATTAATCATAATTATATGTATAAATTATGTATTGATATGTTAATTAATTTAAGAAAAAGTGAATGTATATTTATTCATATAAGATATGATAGATTAAAAGAATATATATCTGATATTTGATTTAAATTTTTTTATGATATGAAGAGGATAACTATATCATCAAAAAATTTTAAAAATAAAAACAAAAATAAATAAATAAATATTTTTGGATGATGATACATATTTACTTTTTAATAATATTTATCAATATTTGAATCTTAAATAATTATGAAAATATCAAAGCATAAATAATAGTAGAAAAATCAGGTCATAAATAATAGTGGAAAAATCAAATCATAAATAATAGAAGAAAGATCATGTATATAAACTATAGTTTGAATTGACTTAAGAATTATCTATGAAGGTCACCCCTACTATTTAATATTATCAATGTTTAAATACATTTTAAGTGTTAATAACTCATCAATGTTTAAATACATTTTAAGTGTTAATAACTCATCTTATCTAGAAGATTAATGATTGAAATGGGCATCTTCATATAGGTGTTTTCAATTCTTTATGTCCAATATGAGACTATTACAAGACTATCAAACAACTTCCATGATTGTTTCCTTATACAAAGAATGCTCAAAAATTAATTCATTTCCTTTATATTTTAATTGGAAATTTTGTAGGATAAAATTGAACTTTTATGAATTTAATTTAGCAATTTTTTTGTGATGGCAGCACTGTGTGGGATGGGAGCAGAGTGCGGCCTAGGGCATCGCAACCCTAGCTCATAGGCAGGCTTGCTGGCTGGTACAGTGGCATGAGGGTTGAGGTTGTGGATGGGGGTGCTACTGTGGGAAAGGTTGGTGTCGGTGCTGCGGGGGAAGATGGTGTGGTGGTTGTGGGGGAAGGTAGGTGCTACGGGGGGCAAGGGCTCGGGGTCCCTGTGGATCTGCAGTTTGTACATGGGGTAGGGTTGGGGGAGGCTCAAGCTTCACGGTGGGGTGAGGGTGTTTGTTGCATGCAAGGTTCAGAGTCTTTGGCCAGCTCCCTTTGGAGGGTGGGCTCCTTGAGTGGTGAGATGCATAGATCTGGTGGTGAGGCCTCGAAGGCGCCTCACAATTTGGAGCTTTGGGATGCGAGGAATTTGAAACCCACATCCCATAATTTAAAGACCTATGATAATAACCATTTTGCCTCAGAGTCTGGGGCTGGAAACACAAGGGGTTCATGGATTTCAAAGATTAATGGCTACCTGGAGAAGTGTAGCGAGAGACCTAGGGTGAGTATTCCTCTAGAGATGATAGCGGAAGATGTTGATTACTTTTCCAAACATTTGTTATACTACAAGTTTTTGGAGATGAGGGTCTCTCTGTAGTTTTTGGAAAACTGGGCTCAGAGAACTTGGGCTCTAGAAGGGGAGATGGAGATCATGTTATTAGCAAACAACTACTTCATGGTTACCTTCAATTGCATGGAGGATCGGAGTAGGGTTTTTGAAGGAGGGTCGTATTTTTACAACCAGGTGGGATTGTTTATCAAACCCTAGCATGTAGGGTCAACCCTTCAGAGGAACTCCCGAATAGGGTCCTAGTGTGGATCTGCTTACTGCGACTTCCAGTGGAATGCTGTCAGGAGGATGTGCTTCAGATGCTCGCTTCAGTGCTTGGGAGGCCAGTTGGATCATCCTCACAAACCCTAGGGAGAAGGGTAATGACCTTCGCTCACATCTGTGTTGAGATTGATCTTAGTAAGCCTTTGCCAAATGCTATTGATATGTGTGTGGGTTCTTATTCCTAGGTTTAGCCACTAGATTATGAGACTTTACCTTTCTGATGTCGCCTATGTCATGAGTACGGTCACTTGCAGTGCAAGTGCCCTAGGCATAAACTGATGGTGCACCAATCTCAATAGCCACCCCATAACACAGATGGGGTTGATAAAGGAAAACCCGCCATGATAGGGGAAGCTGTGGGTACTGATGGTTTTGTCCTAGTTAAGACAAAGAATAGGAATCAGAGACAAAAGAGGCCCTTACAAGTGAGACAGGAGGATGATACTTTCAATAGGTTTGAAGCCCTGGATGACCTCACCCAGTAGGAGGTAAACCCTGGGCTGACTCCTTTAGATCAGGGTGCTCCAAGGTTGGCAGATGATAGTGTAATTTGGGACGCGACCTAGGCTTTACAAATTGTGGGGAGCCAACAAATGGAGATGGATCAGCCAGGTGTAGCCCAATTGGGATCCATACCTAGTGCTATAGTGGAGCTGGTTGGGGGGGAGGTTTCTCCTTCTACTCAAAAAATGGGACCTACTAGGGCCAAAAGTAACAAGATGGGTGTACATTTGGGTCTCCACCAGAAGGACATTAAGAAAGGATCATCGGAGAAGAGTTCTAAGGCTGGAAGAAAAAAGGACTTAGAGAAGATCAAATTGATGGGGGAGAATTTGGTTGAGTCAGGGTCAATAAAGACTCTGGATTCACACTTTTCCAATCCCCCTAAATGATTTTTCTATCATGGAATGTGAGGGCTTGAACAGTGGCCCTAGACAAAAAGTTGTTTGGGAGATGATAAGGAGCCATGCTCCTGATATTCTTTTTTTGCAGGAGACAAAACTTTCTATGGAAAGTATGATGGATATGGTCCCAAAGATTTGGGGAAGAAGCCAGTGTTAGTGTATTGGTACTGTGGACTCCTCAGGAGGGGTGGCCTATCTTTGGAACCCTCTAAGGATTCATCCTAATTGGTGGGTGGCCTCCAGATCTACGTTATCTGAGGTTGTCTCTAGTCTTGAGACTAGGGAATATATCTTGGTTACAAACATCTATGCCCCCACTATTCTTCAAGGTAAGCAAAATTTATGGGCCCATATCTCTGGTATGCGGAGGCTGGCCCCTTTGCATCCTTGGATTATGGTAGGCGATTTCAATGCCATCCTTGAGTTGAGTAAGAAGAAGGGGGGTGTTATGCAGTTAGAACCTTCGTCTCTCCTTTTTCGAGATAATATAGCTTCATTGCATCTTGTTGACATTAAGCCTGGTAATGGTCTGTTCACCTAGAAAAATAGGAGGATAGGGGAGTATTGGATTGTGAAAAGGTTGGATCATTTTCTGGTTTCTAGTTTTTGGATTGGTGGGGAGTGGTCTACTAGCTCAGAGATTCTAGATTGGAGAGGATCTGATCACTGGCCCATTAAGTTGGTTTCTTCTTTTTCTCAGGTTGCTCGCTCTCCTTCTCTCAAATTCCAACTTATGTGGCTTCAGAATCCTTCTTTGTAGACTCTTGTTGTAGATTGGTGGAGACAAGGGAGGTCGGCCTTCGACACTGTTATGTATACTTTTGCCAAGCAATTGCAATTTATTAAGTTTCAGCTTAAAAACTGGAACCGTTAGGGCTTCGCAAATATTTTCCATGCTAATAAAGTTGCTCAAATTGTGTTGAATGCAATCACTAGTGACATCAGAGAGTATGGTTTGTTTGAAGCCTTTCTTAGGGGGAAGATAGGACTATCAAGGCTCTAGAGGAATGGGAGCTTAGGGAGGAAGTATACTGGAAACAAAGAGCTCATATTGATTGGCTTCAAGAGGGTGATAAGAACACTGCTTTCTTCTTCAATTCGGTGAAAACTAGAAGACATGGAAATTCCATTCCGGTTCTAGTTAATGATAGAGGTGAGCAACTTTTATCATTACAGGAGATTTCTAGGGAGTCTTTACTTTATTTTTGGGCCCTCTTCAAGGAGGAGTCTCAAGGGGAACTGGTGGAGGAGAATCAAGTTCTTGATTGCATCCCTTCTCTTGTTACTAGGGAGATGAATGAGAAACTTATGGGTCCCATTTCATTGGAGGAACTAGAGAGGATTGTTTTTCACATGAGAAAGGGAAAGGCCCCTAGTTCGGATGGGTTCCTGGTTGAATTGTTTCAAGAGTTCTAGGATATTATCAAATTGGACTTATGGGAAGTCATTCAGGAGTCCCAGAGGAATAAGTAGATGCTTCGAGTGTTGAATGCAACTTTCATCGTGCTCATCCCCAAGTGTGATGGGGCTAACCAGTTAGGCCAATTCTGACCCATCTCTCTCTGCAATGTGATTTACAAGATTATCTCTAAGATGATAGCAGATAGGTTGAAAAAGTGTTCAGGGGATGTTATCTCTGAGGAGAAGAGTGGTTTTGTGGAAGGGCACCAAATCTTGGATGGGGTGGTCATAGCTACGGAGACTATTCACTCTATGGCAATTTCCAAGGAAAAAGCTATGTTCATTAAGTTGGATATGGCTAAGGCTTATGATAGAGTTTGTTGGTACTTCCTTTAGAAGATTCTCAAGGCATTTGGCTTTGCTGATGAATGGATCCAATGGGTAATGAGTTGTCTGATGTCTACATCTTTCTCGGTGCTAATCAATGGCGATCATACTGAGTTGTTCGGTGCATCTAGGGGTCTTCACCAAGGGGACCTCTATGCTGATAACTGTCTTTTGATTCCATTAACTTCACAGAATGTATTAAAATCTCTAGATGTGAATTTTCCTCCTTGATCTGATCTTAAGCATTTAATTTTCTTACCGGTTTCATTTTCAACCATTGCTTTGAATAGCTTGAAATTCCCAAGTGCTTCTGATTTTTCTCTGAGAAAAGTAACCCAACACATTCTAGAATAATCATCAATAATTAGCATGAAATATCTATCACCTTGTAAAATTTTAGTTCTAGCCGGACCACATAAATCAGTGTGAATTAAATCAAGAGCATTATTGGATTTTTCTGGAATACTTTTGAAACTAGCTCTAACCTGTTTTCCAAATTGACATTCCTTGCAAATTGTATTCTGAGGTTTCACAATTTTAGGTAGATCTCTAACTGCCTTAGAAGTACTGATTTTTACCATGCAATCAAAATTTACATGACATAGTCTTTTATGCCATAGCCAACTTTCACCTATATGTGCAATTAAGCATGCCTTTTCACTGTTATTCAAATGAAAGATACTACCTCTAGTCTGATTACCGGTTGCAATTTCCAAACTAGTTCTATTCATGATTTTGCATTTTCCATTTTTAAATTGTAACTGAAAACCTTTCTCAACTAATTGACCAACACTTAAAGATTATGTTTTAATCCTTCAACATAGTAAACATTGTCAGTGTTATGTTTACCATCAAGAGATATTGAACCCTTACCTTTGATTGAACAGGATTTGTCATCTCTGAATCTTACTAAACCTCCATTGTATTCTTGAAAGTTCAAGAATTTGCCTGTGTCTCTAGTCATGTGATGTGAGCATCCTGAGTCAATAATCCATTCATCCTTTGATTCAACTTTAGCTGCTAGGGCTTGTTCTACCAGTGGAGCAATAGGTACCGGTTGATCTTCTGTTATAGCAACAAAGACCCATCCATTGTCTGCTGGATCCTCATCAGAATCATCAGTCACACCTTCATCAGTAATGTAACAATATTTATCTTTGTTTTTCTTAAATCTGTATCTCTGATATTCAGGATTAGGTTTATATGTCCTTCTAGCTTCTTCTCTTAGTCTAGCATGTCTATCAGGGCATCTTGAAGCCATATGACCAATCTTATTATAGTTGAAACATTTAAAGGGTGCCTTACCTTCATACTTACTTCCAATTGGACCTTTTGGCATTTTTCTTGCAAATAGTGCTTCAAGTTCTTCAAGCTCTTCATTCTCCTTCCTGGTTTCTTCAAGTTCTCTTCCATAAATGGCTCTCCAGTCTGATTTGTCAAAAGATAAAGCAGATGATGTTGATGCTTTGAAGGCCAAATCAGTTTTTATAGTAGCAATAGGACCAAATTCCTCAATTTCTAAAGCTGAAAGTTTTCCAATCAATGTATCCCTAGTTACTGATGTATTAGGCATTGTTCTCAACTCATTAATAGCAGTAACCTTCACTTTATATGCTGGTGGCAAACCTCTTAAGATTTTTGAAACAATCTCATCTTCACTCAAGGTTCCTCCACAACATTTGATACCTAAAACAATTTCATTTACTCTTTCCATAAAAGCAAAAATTCTTTCATCTTCTTCCATTTTCAGATGTTCATACCTGACTCGGAAGCTTTCAAGTTTTGCAATTTTGACTATGGAATCCCCTTCATTCAGTGTTTCCAAATGATCCCAAATAGCTTTTGCAGTAGATCTATCTGATAATCCCATGATTTGTTGATCTGACAATGCGCTCAAAAGTGCTTCTCTTGCTTTGCAATCATTTTCTTCATCTTTAGCTAAAGTAATAGGAGTAGGCTGACCAGCTATAGCAGCAGTATAACCATTCTTAGTAACTTCCCAGATGTCTTTACCAATGCAATTCAGATGTGTCTCCATTTTGATTTTCCATATTCCATAGTTGGTTCCATCAAGTTTAGGACTATCCTTTCTGAAATAATTAGTAGACATTGGATCTCCTCAAGTTGTTAAACTTCTATAAAAAAAGAGGACTAAGCTCTAATACCAATTGTAGGTCCTGGGGACAATTGAGAGGGGGGGGGGTGAATCAGTTGTCTAATAAATTCAAACCAAAATCTTGTTAACCAACTTATTGCTTAATACCGGTAAGACAGTTAAGTATGCCGGTAGATAGTGTTAACAGAAAATTGCTATACCGGTAAGAATTAATGCATGAAATATAAACATAAAGTCATCCACAACACATGACACAAATATTTGTATGTGGAAACCCTGTAAGGGGAAAAACCACGATGGGAAACCTTACCCACAATCAGATGATACTACTGCAGATAGTAAGTGTACAAAGAGGGGTCTACACATGTAGAAAGGCCAATAGCCTAGAGCTCACTGCTCAAACACAAATGGGAGTCACACTGACTACAGTTGGATGGTTAAATTTAATGAGAATGTACTACACAAAATAGCATCTTCATATGTTGGATTCAGTACCAGTGTAATGCTGATATGCTTCTACAAAAACCTAACTTCACCTTCAAATGATGTCTTCGTGTTTATCTCTGCTTGATCTCGCATATACCTTTCCTTAAATCTTTTTTGCATTCCACACTTGATCTTACAAATAAGATCTTACATTTATACCATACCCTAAGACCAATTTTAGTAGGTCAGCTCTACAAGATATTACAATAAAAACATTTTACAAATAATACAATATCCGATGTAGTAACCAATTAAACATGTCGGCTTAATGCATTTACAACAATAATAAATCATTTCCATAGCGTGCCATGCTGATCTGGAAAAGATAAACCTGCCGGTGTAACCCTAGATAACCTAGACCTATTTGCTGGTAAAAGCAAATTTGCAAATAAGAATTTACCAATGATATTACTTCAAGGAAAAGTGTCCACATGATGTCTTCAACATTACCAAGTGTCTTCCATGTTATTGCAGGTACCGGTGAACATTATATCTTGTTGATTAACATTATATCCTATCGGTTAACCATATACCAGTGATTGTTTGAACAGTTTACTGATTGTCGATGAACGTTGCCGGATCTCCAAAGTAGGTGTATTTAGCAGGTGTTGACATCAATGACAAAACCATACCAAAATACCAACACTATCCTCTTTTTCAACACTCTGGGTCCTATTCAAAGGAGGATTGTTCTTATCTTAAGATTCCAAGTTGGCTCTTTGCCCTTGACTTATTTGGGTATTCCTATTTCTCCTGGTAACCCTCCTAAGGATTTCTGGTAGGGCATCTTGGATAAATTTCACACAAAGTTTGATCATTGGACTAATAGATGGTTATCCTTTGCTGGGAGGGTTTAGCTGATTCAGTCGGTGGTTCAGGCTCTTCCAACTTATCGATGTATGCTTCAAGTGGCTCCTAAGTGGTTCTTGAAGGGATTGGACTCTCTGGCTAGGCAATTCTTATGGGCAGGTAGCCTCTCCTCCTCCAAATGGAGTCTTGTCAATTGGGAGTTGGTGTGTAGCCTGAAGTAGTTGAGGGGGCTTGGTTTAAGGCAGTCTATTTTATTTGGGGAGGCTATGGCAGCTAAATTGTACTAGAGGTGGTGTGTTGAGTAGGATCATGGCTGGGATAGGATTTTGGCCTATAAATATATGCACAGGATCCCGATGGAGGAAATTCCAAGATATCTGCTTGAGGGTAAAGGTTCAAAGATTTGGAGTACTCTTAAGAAGGGGGCCTCCCTTATTAAGGAAGGTCTCTTTTGATTTGTAGGAGGGGGGAAGGGGTCCTATTCTGGAATGACTCTTGGGATGGTTACCCCGCTATCCTGGATCAGTTTCCCAGCCTTGGGACTCTCTGCCAAAGGTTTTTGGAGGTAGGGTGGTCTAGGGTGAGTGACTTCAAGGCTATGTATAGGTGTGGGCAGCTGGAGATGGAGTAGTGGAAGGCCCCTAATGAGTGGCCGGTTTCTGGGATGGAGGAAGAGTGTGTGGAGTTGTATGGCATTCTGGCGAATAGACACTGTAGTTCTCTCAAGGTTAGGGATGGACTTGCTTGGCTTCCGAACCCTAAGGGCATCTTTACTATTGCCAGTGGATATCGGGTACTGTTGATCCAAAGACTTGAGGGAAGAGAGGTGCCTTGGTGGAAACAAGTGTGGAATAATCTTTCTTGGCCAAAGTGTAACTTCTTTGCCTAGACTTTGGCCTTGAACAGATGCCTAACCTGGGACAATATCTACAAGAGAGGATTTTTGGGGCCTTCCATTTGTGCCTTGTGTGGTAATGGGGAGGAAGAATCCTCACACCTATTTTTCAGATGCCCCTTCTCTATGCTTATATGGCACTATTGGTGGGTGGTGTGGAAGCATCCTTGTGTTCACGTGGATTCACTAGTGGAGTTTTGGAGTAGCTTGGGCAGACCTCCTATCTTCTCCTCCTTCCTCCAGACTGTCTGGTACATTGGACCCATCTTCATTTTGTGGAAGATCTAGCTCGAAAGGAACAGGAGGATCTTTCGTGAGGTCAGACTGATGGTTCAGCAGGTGTGGAATAGAATCATAGTTATGATCAAGGAGACGGTGGAAGATAAATGTGAGGTGCATTTTCCTCTGAATAAAGATGAGGCAGATATTATGAGTAGGTTGGGGCTGCAAGAATTGTCCCCTGCCTCAGCTTGTGTCAAGAGAGGTAGACGTTCTTTGAAGAAGGTTCAAAGGATCAGAAGATGGATACGTCCTTAGGATGAGATTATCAAAATTAATACCGATGGCTCCTCTACGAGTAACCTAGGCCCTACTGGGATTGGTGGTGTTGGTAGGAATGGTATGGGGGAGGTGGTCCTCTTATTTTTGGTTCATAAAGGGTGGCATTCTAATAATTTTATGGATGGCTTTTCTATTCTCTATGCCTTGGAGCGTTCCTGGGAGTTGGGATGTAGAAAGGTTATCTGTGAATTGGACTCACAAATTGTGGTGAACTTGTTGACATAGCAGAAGGTGAGTGGGGTGCATTGGCAGTTGGCAGAGATTGTTCATTAGATTCTTCATATTAGCTCGGCTATGGAGCAGGTGTCTTTCATCCATATTCCTCATGAGTGGAATAGAGCAGCAAATTGTTTGGCCAAGTGGGCCTCAAAACATGGTAGTGACTGGAAAGTTGAAGGGTGGGATCATCTTTCCCTGGATTATTGTTAAGACCTGTAGAAGTTTTTTGTTGATGACTTGGATGGGTATGAGATTGGCTAATTTTGGGTTGGGCGTGTGGTTCTTTCTAGGGCCTTGGGGCCTTGGGTCTCTTTGTAATTCTTGTGACTAATTTTCAATAAAGTTTTTACCCCCTCTTTTTCAAAAAAAAAAAAAATTGTAAATTTTGATTGAAAATTTATTTCGAGATAAATTCTCTGAGCCACTTTAACCATTTTATTAGTATATTAGCTAAGGAGAATAAAGGATTAAATTTAGATGGGTGAGACCCAATAATTAATTCATATGAATGGTGTCTTTTGGCCTCTATTATCAACATTATCTAGGAGAAGAAGTTGTCTTTTTAAAATTTCATATCTTTAGTTAAATTGAATTGTCAAATTTATATTTCTATTGGTGTCATAATTTATTTAAATTAGGTCAATAAAAAAAATTCTCCTAGCCCAGTGAAGCAATTATTTTAATGGTTGTACTACATGGATCACCCCATTTTTAGAAAGTATTGTTAGATGAAAATGTATGGACCTAAAAAATTTACCCAAGGATTTGGAATTATAAATGAATCCTATGGTTAAAAAATAGCCAAATATTTCCTATTGGTAGTAAGATATTTAATTTTTAAAATCCTATAATCTTGGAAAAAGTATCAAATAGAATTTTGAATCTTTAAAGGTAAGAATTTTGCCTAATTTTTTTCAAAATTATTATAGAATTATTCAAAATAATAGAGAAAATATTAGATCTTGATTTTTTGTTAAATGAGAGCTCAATTGAGTATTCAAACCAAAAGTTATGGGTTTTTTAAAATTGTGCATATTTTTCAAAAGTGCCCATGAAGAAAAGAATAGATGTAAGGGTTTCAAATTCAAAATGGTGATAATGGAACATGTTTCCAATGTGTAGAAACTAGGAACATTACATTTAAATGTCCTTAAATATAGTAAAGTAGCAAGAAAAGAAAGAACCCAAGAATTAATATTTCATAACATGAAAATGAAATTGTTGTTTCACTAAAATATGAAGAAGATCTACAGGATGGAGAACCTTTGCTGTTGAAAAATCTTAAATCCAAAGAAGGATAATTATAAACATATTCAAAAAATAAACTTATTTAGAACAAGATGCAAGGATACTAAAAAGTGTTTAAAAATTATATCGAATAATAAAAATATGGACACCACTGTGTCTAGAGAGATGGTAAATAAATTAAGATTGAAAATTTTGAAGCATCCCGATTCCTACAATGTCTCATAGTTGCAAAAAATAACATCAAATGGTTGTAGGAGAACAATGTGTACTAGTAGACTTTCAAATAGAGTAGTTCTAAAATTTATTTGGTGACTGAAAAATTCAATTTTTTGAAAGATGTCAAAAAGGCGAAGGTCTACTAGATTTTTATCCCTAAAATCTTAATCCTTATAAAAATAGTGAAGAATTAAGAGCTATCAATAGAAAATTCAAGAAATGGTGCATGAAAATACCAAAAAAATGTTGGAATTTCCAATCGAATTGTCACCCATGAGGAGTATAAGTCATTGCATGGACTTAATACCTAGTGCCATTTTACCAAACAAGGAACCATGGCACCAATAGAAAATGAGGAGATTGACAAGGGAGTGCAATAACTATTGGATAAGGGGCTAATTAGTGAGAGTCTTGGTCCATGTGTTTTTTAATACCAAAAAAAGGTGGGGTGTGGTGAATGTGTATCTATTCATTAGAAATATATAAAATAAACATCAAATATAGATATTTATTGTCATGAATAGATGATATGATGGATTATTTAAGTATAGGAAATATTTCTCCAATATTGCCTTGCAAAGGTAATATCATCAAATTCAAATCAAAGTAGGTGATGAGTGGTAAATAGTGTTCAAGACAAAGGATGAATTGTATTGATGGTTAGTGATGGTATTTTTTCTAAGAAATGCTCCTATCACTTTAATGAGGTTGATGAATGAATTCTTAAATTGCTTTCTTGATAAGCTTATGATTTTGTATTTATATAGTATTTTTTATATTTAGTAGGACATAGGAAGAGTAGTTGTTGTTGGCAAGAAGCACTGCATTGATGATCAGATGTTGTCATTGATGGAAACTTGACTCAGATATCCAATCTGTGGTTCATGATTCATTCATCATGGAAGATTGATTGAGGTCTAGTGAGGTCCGATAAGAAGAAGAGTGTATCTGGCTGAGTATACATTTTGGTGGTTAGTGGATTATTTTTCTTTGCAGATCTAGGAGATGTATTGTGGATATAAAATTTACTTTATTCCAGGATTGTGGCCTCTGGTGTTAAGTTTGGTATTAGTTGGAAGATCTGGTAGATGGCTTGTTTGGTAAAACATTGTTTTGGTGTAGTATCATGTGAAGATTCATTGTGCAGATCGCACAGACTAATTTTGATGATTGTTTGTGTGTTGGAGGTTGATGAGCCGACATATGGGAGGCATGTGGATATCTTGTTTTGGTCTTCTTATTTGTTTTTGAATCGGATTGAGACAACTTGGGTAACATGTTTCATGTTGCATGTTATGTGGTTTTATGGCTGACATGGAATTCAATTAATTTGATGGTGCGGATATATTATTCCAATTGATATGATCATTTGGTATGTCAATGGTAATGTAAGAAGTGCATATGAGAGATTATACATAGTTTCCCATGTGTGGTTTAGATATTTGTATCTCTTATTATCATTTTGTAAGGAAATGAGTCTTACGGGTTGTAGCCCTTATTTGTAATTGAGCAACAAGCTCTCGGCAGTATGCATGAATGCATATGCATTCCCCTTATGTAATATTTTTATACTTCTAATAGAGTATATTAACATTGTGGGTCTAAATCTCACCATGGATTTTTCCTTAACCGGGTTTCCACATAAAAAATCTTAGTGTTATGGTGTTGTTGATCTTGGCTTTGTGTTTCTGCACTTACTTTTCTTCATTTTCATAAAGTGCTTGAAAGATCGGGTTATTAAAGTTAATTTTCCCAAATGTTGGTTCACCCCTTCTCTCAGTGTTCCCTTGATCCCAACAATTGGTATCAGAGCCTACTTCCTCAAAAGGAGCCTAACAACTTGAGGGAGATCCAGGAAGGTGTCTTAATGGATTCCAGTGGTCTTAGACAACAACTACTTGTTGCACTTTATGATCTTGATCAGTCCAAATCCAAAGTCCGAGAATTGAAAACAAATCTCAAGAATGCTAAAAATTTTATTCAGACATTAAAGGAGAAACTGATTAAGTCTAAGGAAAAGGGAAAAGATCTTGTTGATCAGCTTCAGGAGAAAAAAATTCAAAGCATTGATGAAGAAGCCTTGAAAGAAAAGATAGTCTAAGAATGTGATAGACTTGCTAGAGTTAATGCACTTCAAAAGAATGAGATGGAAGCCATTGTGATGAAATTGACAAAGGAGATTGAAGACAAGAAGAACAATGAGGAAATCTTCACTCAGTCACTAAAGGATAGATCTGATGAATGTTGTAGACTAAATCATGAAAATGACCTACTGAAGCTTGAATTGATACAATCCAGAAATAATGAGAAAGAGCTTGAAAGACATATCACAATTCTGGGAGATGAACTTACCACTGCTAATGAGTACAAAGAAAAATTCAATGCTATCTCAACTAAGTTGGATGAGATGCTACAAAGTCCGAAGAATAAAGGTGATATGGGAGGACTTTGATTTCAGAAAGGAGAAAGATTTAGATCTAGGCAAAGCAATACTAAAACTCAAAAGAACAAGAGACCTTCGATAAGACAACCTAATGCTTATAAATTCAATGGTAAATTCTTTTTTGCAACAAATTTGGTCATATGGCTAGTCAATGCAAAAATAGAGCAAATCAAAATAATTCATCATTCTTCGGACAATGTTTTAATTGCAATAAATATGGTCATAAGTAAATTGAATGCAGAAGTATGGTAAATAGGAGAAATATAAGATGCTATGCTTGTGGAATATTTGGAAATATTTCTAACCAATGTAGACCAAAGGGAAATAATTCTAGGCCTAATCATAGAAACTACATTATTTGCTATGCTTGCAACAAATCTGGTCACAATGCTAAATTTTGTAGAAGCAAGAATGTGAACAAGAATGCTCCAGTGGACAAGAACAAATCCGATGATAAGGGTAAATCAAAGGTTGAAGAAATCAAAGAGCAGTACAAGAAGAAATGTTCAAAAAGGGTGATTTAGATGCACTAAATGAATCCACACTTGATTTTGGTGTTGGAACCTCATCCTGTAACTAAGGCACTTGGCCTTGGGGGAAGCTTTGATGAAAATCTTTCAAAACCTCTATCTAAGATCTGTGCCTAATTTTGGTAGGTTATAGAGGTATATTATGATAATTGCAGATATTTATGATGAATTTCAAGAAGAATTTGAAGGTCTATAGAAGATCTTTGTGAAATGAAGAGTATCTGAAAGCCCAGTAGATAGTGGATGACACTTATATTCCAGAAGTCTAGAAAATTGAGCATGCAGAGGCCAATGTACAAGAAGAAGTTGGAGAAGAGGACATAGGGAAAGTAGAGGAAGGAAAGGACAAGATTGAGAATCCTTTGACTGTTATAGTTGAGCCTCCGGTTCTTGAGAAAAATGTAGAAAAAGAAAAAGTAGAGTTCAAGGTTGAAGTCAAGACAAAAGAAAATTTGGATGTCGCCACTGACCAAGTTGTTCATCAAGAGACACAGGTATATATAAAGTTTAAATTATTATTTTTTTGTTGTTAAGTTCTATTTAAAGAGATATCTAGGTGTTTATTAAATAATTTTAAGTTATTTAAATTATATATTGAACAAAATGTGTGTATTGTCTAGGATGAGCGAGCATTGCACAAGATGATCCATTCATCCTGCAAACATTCTAGAGTCCAACATGCACAAAATGGAGGTGTTAGAGACCCCGAGGTATGTTTATCTACAACCATGTACATGTACATGTTCAAGTAGATTCGATTTGATCTTTAAAATAAATTACATATAAATACATATATATTAAACTTAATAATCAATGTTTAAATAATGTACATGTGAGTTCATGTGTAATTTATATTGCAGGCATAGGGGGTGATGTTTGAGGATTTACACATTGCCACTAGTCCTATTCATCAAGAGACACATGCATACATTATAAATTTAAATTAATTGTTTCTTAAATATTTAAGTTCTATATTTAAAGGGGTAGGTTCCAAGTTATAAATATA
The DNA here is from genome assembly GCF_030272615.1 of Cryptomeria japonica. Lineage (NCBI taxonomy): Eukaryota > Viridiplantae > Streptophyta > Pinopsida > Cupressales > Cupressaceae > Cryptomeria > Cryptomeria japonica. The sequence goes on along the minus strand of NC_081406.1, from coordinate 220,025,967 downwards.
TGTGTATGTATATCTAACAAAATTTCAATATTGCAGGATGCACCACTATCACACAGGTTGAGCTACTCGTCACATAGATGTCCTAGAATCCTGGATGCACATGGTGGTGATGTTAGAGACCCTTCAGAGGTATGTTTGTCTACACATATGATCTTAATATATTTTACTTAAAAAAATTTACTCTAGTATGATTTAAATGTTTAATGTATGAGTTTATGCGTGCATAATCTATTGCAGACACATTGGGTGATGTTTGAGGATTTGCACATTGCCACCGACCCTGTTCATCAGGAGACACAGGTATAAATTTAAATCAATTGTTTATTTTAAATGTTTAAGTTCTATATTTAAAGGGTTAAGTTCCAAGTTATAAATATATGTGTATGTATATCTAATAAAATTACAACATTACAGGATGCACCACTATCATGCAAGTTGACCTCCTCATCACATAGACATCCTAGAATCTTGCATGCACATGGTGGTGATGTTAGAAACTCTTCAAAGGTATGTTTGTATACGTGAAAATTCTCTTAATTTATGTTACTTAAAAAATTTTACTCTAGTACATGAATTAAATCTTTAATGTATGAGTTTATGCGTGCATACTCTATTGCAGGCGCATGGATCAGGACATGGTTCAAGACAGGGCCCCGAGTGACCCATTGTTTATATATGTGCATGTGCACACATTTTCTAGACATTTCATATTTGTAATATGTACTAGACATTTCATATGCATATGTGTACTAGATATTTATTTTCCATATTTCATGTGTGTATGTGTGCTATGTTGGCCATTTGATGGAATTGATTATGAGTTGCATTGATGTTTTGTCATTGATGTCAACACTAGTTGTTTGGATTCTTTATCGATACCCTTATGGCTCTGGTAGGTTAAGTGGTTTCTGGTTAAGTTGGATCCAGGATGATCTAGCAGGCTCCGATATAGTCTAGTGATGGAATTGGCTTGTTCATGATACTTATACTCATATTTGGTTAGTTGGTTCTGGTTTGGTGATTGGATGCTATCCTGCTTGCTTAGAAGATTGGTTTCTAGTTCTAGCGAGGGTTTCACCGGCAAATATTTTGATGGAAATCTTTGATGAAATGCATAAGTGGTGTTGTTGCAGCTTCTCATGGAGTTTTAGGATGCTCCTTTTGTGATGAGCAGTGCACTCTAGGTTGTTGGCCTTCTTGCAAGGGTAGGCCCCTTCATTGTAATTCACATACTTACTGTAGAAGTATTATCTGACTGTGGGTAGGCTTCCCACCATGGTTTTTCCCTTTGGCGGGTTTTCCATGTACAAATCCTTGTGTTATGTGAATGGCTTTTATTCTATGATTATTGTTTATACTTAATTGATTAACTGCTATTCTGGTATTATTATTTTGGGTTCCGGTATTAAAATTTTAATTGCTGAATGTTTCTATAATTTGTGATAATTGATTCACCCCCCCCTCTCAGTTGTCTTCTAGTTATCTAAACTATCCAACAATCGCTATCACAACATTGTTCCTCTCTACAGAAAGCTTAACTACTTGAAGAAGATCATATGGCGACTAACAGTTCAAGTTCATCCAATTCTTCTGGAGCTATCTTTCAAAGGGATATTTTGAGGCTTGATGACGCAAATTACATAGTATGGAATATTTGGATGGAGACTCATTTGAGATGTCTTGGCAAGGAGATTTGGGAGATCACATAGAATGGTGTCACACCCTATAATCTAGAATCTGGAAATCCTCCTCCGGCTAACCTAGACAAGGAGCTTGAGAATGATTGTAGAGAAAGAGAAGCCCTCTTGTGTGCACTTTTTGATCAGCAAATAATGGGATTAACAAACAAATCATCTAGAAAGGCTATATGGGATAAGTTGGAGACTCTTAATGAAGGTGATCATATAGTGAAGATTGCTAAACTTGATGGTTACTGGGTGAGGTATGAAAACCTGAAGATGGAAGAAGATGAAAGGATTAATGCAATAGCGAAAAGGGTAAATGAGATTGTTATGGGAATTCAATGTTGTGGTGGAACTCTGAGCAAAGATGAAATTATTTCTAAAGTCCTGAGATCCCTACCACTAGCTTAAAAAATGAAGACTATTGCTATTAATGAATTGATAACAATGGCTAATACATTTGTCAACGGAGATACCTTTGCTAGGAAATTATTTGCTTTTGAGCTTAAGAGATTTCGACCTTCTGAAGCTGTGAAGACTGAACCTTCTTTTCATGCATCTACATCTACAACTAGTAAGAAAGACTAGAAAGCTTTATATGGAAAGGATTTAGAAAATATGAAGAGAGAAGATTATGAGTTTGAGAAAGTTGAAGCACTATTTGTTAGAAGAGTACCAAAAGGACCGATAGGAAGTAAGTATGAAGGAAAAGCACCTTTTAAATGTTTTATATGTAATAAGATTGGTCATTTTGAATCTAGATGTCCTGAAAGGAATTCAAGATTTGAAGAAAGAGTTAAAATATCATTTAAGCCTAACCCTAAATATCATAACAAATATAAGTACAAGAAAAATAGAGACAAATTATGCTACATAGCAGATGAGGAAGGCATTACTAATTCAAATGATGAACTAGAAAAAGACTCTTCTATTTGATCCAGCAATGGGAAGGAATGGGTGTTCCTAGCTATCAAGGAAGATGATCCAGCACTTGAAGAGAATGTACTTAAAGAGAAGGCACTTACTGCTAAAATTGAAGACAAGGATGAATGGGTAGTTGACAGCGGTTGTTCACATCATATGACTGGAGATAAAGGGAAGTTTCTATCTTTGCAAGAATTTAATGGTGGACTAGTTAGATTTGGAGATGAAAAGGCATGTATGAGCAAAGGAAAAAGAACTATATCATTGGATGGTAAGAATAATACTGACAATGTATATTATGTTGAAGGTTTGAGGCATAATCTTTTGAGTGTAGGACAATTAGTAGATAAGGGATTTTAATTATAGTTTAAGGATGGAAAATGCAAAATCATTAACAGATCTGGCTTGGAGATTGCAACCGGTACATAGACAAAGGGTAATATATTTCATTTGAACTCTGGTGAGAAGAAAAGTTTGATTACACAAATTGATGAGAGTTGGCTATGGCATAAAAGGTTTTATCATGTCAATTTTGATTGCATTGTGAAGATCAGTTCAACTAAGGCGGTTAGGGATATACCTAAGATTATGAAGCCCTATAATTCGGTATGTAAAGATTGTCAAATGGGTAAACAGGTCAGAACCTCTTTTAGGAGTATACAAGATAAATCAAATAATTTTCTTGATCTTATTCATATTGATTTATGTGGCCCTGCTAGAGTTAAAAGTTTTTATGGTGATAGATATTTCCTGCTAATCATTGATGATTATTCTAGAATGTTGTGGCTTACTTTTTTGAGAGAAAAATCTGAAGCATTTAAAAAGTTTAAAATCTTTAAGGCTAAAGTGGAAACTGAGACAAGATTGAAGATTAAATTTTTAAGATCAGATCATGGTGGAGAAATCACATCCAGTGAGTTTAATAGCTTTTGTGAAAAACATCGTATAAGAAGACAAGTTTCTGCTCCCCGGACACCTCAGTAGAATGGAGTTATGGAAAGGAAAAACATAACTATCTTAGATGCTACTAGAGCAATGATGATGGAAGCTAATCTACCTCATATCTACTGGAGAGAATAGTGAGTACAATGGTTTATACATTCAACATAGTACATATCAAATGGGAAACTGGTAAGACACCTTATGAATTATGGTTTGGAAATACACCTATAGTTAAGTATTTCAGAATTTTTGGTAGTAAATGTTATATCAAGAGAGATGATATTATTGGGAAATTTGATCGTAGATGTGATGAAGGCATATTTTTTGGTTATTCTAATAAAACCAAAGCATATAGATGTTATAACAAGAGATTGCAGAGAATTGTGGAGAGTGCTAATGTCAAAGTAGATCAGTTGAACATAAGTCAAATCAGAGTTTATGAGAAGGAACCGATAGTGGAAATGATTATATCTATACTGGTAGCACCTTTACCAGAACAAAGAGTTGAACTAGTTACTCCAGCAAAATCAGAGAACTCTACAGTAATTGAAGAATAGGGAAGAGGAACAAAATGTCAAAAGACTCCTAGGTATGTGAGATTGAATCATTCTGAAGATCAAATCATTAGGGATAAGAGCAATGGAGTGATGACAAGAAGAAGAATGGCAACTAATGAGGTATGTTTAATTTCACAAGTTGAACTGGTATCAATAATTGAAGCATGTAAAGATGAACATTGGTTAAAAGCTATGGAAGAAGAATTAGATTAGATTGAGAAAATAACACATGGACTTTGTTTCCATGGCCTAAAAATAAAAATGTTATTGGAACTAAATGGGTTTTTAGGAATAAATTGAATGAGGATGGTCAAGTTATAAGGAATAAGGCTAGATTGGTTTGTAAAGTATATTCTCAGAAGGAAGGAATTTATTATGGAGAGACTTTTGCACCTGTAGCTAGGATTGAAGTTGTGAGATTGTTTCTTGCCTATTCTACTTATAAAAACTACAAGGTTTATCAAATGGATGTTATTTGTGCATTTTTGAATGGGGATCTTGATGAGGAAGTTTATATTGAGAAAACCAATGGTTTTTCACTATCAGATGATACAGATATGGTTTGCGGATTAAGGAAAGCTTTATATGGATTGAAACAAGCACCTAGAGTTTGGTATGCAAGGTTGGATAAATATCTTTTGAAGCTTGGTTTTACTAAGGGTAGTGTTGACAATAATTTATATTATTAAATCACTACTGATGAAATACTGATTGTTGAAGTATTTGTTGATGACATTTTTTTTGGAGGTGAAGATAAATTATGCATAGAATTTTCTAAGAATATGGAGAAAGAATTTGAGATGTCCATAATTGGTGAGATGAAATTTTTCTTAGGTTTGTAGATTACTCAAACTGAACAAAGGAATTTTTATCTATCAAACTAAATATGCTAAGGAACTATTGAAGAAATTTGATATGGGATATTCTAAACTGGTAAGTACTCCTATGGTTACAAGTGAGAAATTGACAAGAAAAGATGTTTTTGCACTGATAAATCCTATAAGATACAAATCTATGATTGGAGGTTTCCTTTATTTCACTCAGACTATGCCTGACATTATGAATGGTGTTTGTATTGTTTCAAGATTTCAGAGTGATCCTAGAGAAAATCATGAGATGGTGGTGAAAAGGATTTTTAGATACTTGCAAGGTACATCAAAATATGGCTTATGGTACCCTAAGGATGATAACTTTACTTTATGTGCATATATAGATGTTGATTGGGCTAGAGATGTTGATGACCGGAAAAGTATGTCCGGTGGAGCTTTCTTTCTTGAAAAGAAGTTGGTTTCATGGATCAGCAAGAAACAATCATGTACTTCTCTATCTACTGCTAAAGCTGAGTATGTTGTTGTTGCTACTAATTATACACAAGTTTTATGGATGAAGCAAATGTTGAAGGATATAAAGGTGGATTGTGATGCACCAGTAGTTATTCACTATGATAACTCTATTGCTATTGATATATCAAAGAATCTGGTATTTCATTCTAAAATAAAGTACATATCTATCAAGTATAAATTTTTGAAGGAGAAGGTGGAAGCAAATGAAGTTAGACTAGTTTATGTGAACACTAAAGAGTAGATGCAGATATTTTCACTAAACCTTTATCCAAGTAATCATTTGAATACCTGAGAGATAGACTCAGAGTTTCCACCCCCCGATAGAGACTTGATTGATATGGTTTGGCATCAGTCAGGTATGCACTATTAGAGATACTATTCATTCTGGTATTGATGTGGGATACTATTTTTCAAGGGGAGTAGTTAGCTTTGGAATTTAGAGGCTTATATTTTTGCTTTGATATTTTTGTCAGATTTCTAGCATTGATGTCAAAGGGGGAGTTATACTGATGTGAAAACAAAAAGGAATGTGAAAAAGAAAAGAAAGGGAGTGGTATTGTTGTTAATATTCGGAGCTATATGTAGGAGTTTGTTGGTTGTCTTCCACAAGAGGAGACTTGTTTGGCATTTCTTGGTACTTAGATGTTTTTCACATCTAGTCTTGCTATCAATGCCAAAGGGAGAGATTGTTGGCCATTTGATAGAATTTATTAAGTGTTATATTGATGTTTTGTCATTGATGTCAACACTAGTTGCTTGGATTCTTTACAAACACCCTTCTGGTCCCTGTAGGTAAAGTGGTTTCTAGTTAACTTGGATCCAGTATGATCTGGTAGGCTCTAGTATAGTCTGGTGATGGAATTGGCTTGTTCATGATACTTATACTCATATTTGGTTAGTTGGTTTTGGTCTAGTGATTGGATTCTATCATTCTTTCTTAGAAGATTGGTTTCTGGTTCTAATGAGGGTTTCATCGGTAGAGCTTTTGATGGAGATCTTTGATGAAATGCATGTGGTGTTGGTGCAACTTCTAATGGAGTTTTAGGATGTTGTTGGTGATCATGTTTGAGACTTGGTGGATGGAGATCATTGTTGAAGCATGTGGACCAATACTTGGTACCAGTTGATCTAGGTTATGGACTGGCTTTAATGTAACGTATGGATATGACATATTGATGTATTTCTGGGATGTCTTATGTGTTGATATTACTTGTTCGGTCTAAGGCCAACATGGTTTGTATTTATTTAATTGGTTTATTATCTGGTGGCCAACTTGATTGTTTATGGTCAAGGGTTTGTATATATAGATGTAAGATCTCATTACAGATCATCATGGAAAATGTAAGAGGTCATGGTCAAGGAATCTAATGTGTGAATAATGTAATATCATTCAGGAAGAGGAGTTGGTCAATCATTGGAGATCTAATTGGGTTTATGTAAGAGGATTTAGTTCTCTGGTATTGAGCTTAACTAGAACTGTACTCAGGCATGGGAGATGCGATCTTTTGCAGTTCAACACTTCTCTAGATTGTAGTCTAGATTTATATGTAGTTAGTGAGGCTCCTTTTCTGATGAGTAGTGCACTGTAGGTTGTTGGCCTTCCTGCAATTACAGGCCCCTTCATTGCAATTTGCATACTTATTGCAAAAGTATTATCTAACTGTAAGTAGGCTTCCCACTATGGTTTTTCCCTTTACCAGGTTTTCAATGTACAAATCTTGGTGTTATGTGGATGGATTTTATTCTTTGATTATTGTTTATGCTTAATTGATCAACTACTATTTTGGTATTATTGTTTTGGGTTCCGGTATTAAATTTTTAATTGTGAAATGTTCCTGTAATCTATGAAAACTAATTCACCCCCCCCCTCTCAGTTGTCTTCTGGTTATCTGAACTGTCTAACATACTAGACATTTAATACATGTGTACATGCAATAGATAGACATATATATGTATGTGTTAGATAGATCTACATTTCATACTACTTTGCATGTTTATATATATATATAGATTACGTTTTTGAAAGTTAAGTGTTTAAATGATAGATAGTCATCTGAATTTAGTTAAGTGTTCTAGTTAATTTTATGTGATAGATATAGTTATTTGAATTTCAAATGTGTATGTGATGGATAGACATACATATATGTGTTAGGAATCTACATTTCATACTAGACTTTGCATATTTTTGAAAGTTAAGTGTTTAAAGATTACACTTTTGAAAGTTAAGTGTTTATGTATGTTTAATGAACTTAATTCAAAAATTTAATGAACTTATATCCATGACACAAATATCCCCTTAAATCCCCTTAAGGCCACTTAAAACACCTTAGGATAACATAATTAGATGAATCCAAAAAACATAATTAAATGAAATAATATATGTGTAAATATAAATTAAATGAATACATAGATGAATAAAACAAATCCATGCATGTGTAAAAATATAAAAGAATCTGTGATGCAAATATCCCCTTAAATCCCCTTAAGACCACTTAAAACACTTTAATACAACATAATTAGATTGAAATTTAATTTAGTTGTTCATTTTAGTTAAATCCCCTTAAGAATACAAATTTAGTTGTTAAAATTTAATTGAGTTATTCATTTTAGTTAAGTGTTTATGCATGTTTAATGAACTTACTTCAAAAATTTAATGAACTTATATCCATTACGCAAATATCCCCTTAAGACCACTTAAAACACCTTAGGACAACATAATCAAATGAATCCATACAACATAATTAAATTAAACCATACATATGTAAATATAAATTAAATGAATACATAGATGAATAAAATGAATCCATGCATGTGTAAAAATATAAATGAATCCATGACACAAATATCCCCTTAAGACCCCTTAAGACAACATATATATAGATGATCTCTTGGATCATGCATATCTATAAATGAATCGATACATGTATACATGCATTTAAAGATGATTAAATAGTTGATTCCCACATTGAAAATCCAAACTACCGATGTAACTATATATACACACGTAACTATATATACAACATAATTAAATGAAATTATACATGTCTAAATATAAATTAAATGAATACATAGATGAATAAAATGAATCCATGCATGTGTACAAATATAAATGAATCCATACATGTGTTTAAATGACCCCTTAAGACAACATGTAATGAAATAAATCCATACACATAAATAAAATTAAAAATTAAAATCAATACATATATGTTCAATGCATAGACACAAAATATTTAATTTAAGACTAAAACATGTAAAATCAACATATAAAACATAAAATAGATGCATCAACAAAACTAAATTTCCACAAGCTATCCAAATGTAAACACATGTCTAGAAATATCTAAATATATATGAATTTATCAAAATAAGACCTATTTAATATAATTTACTTGTTCAAACATGACAAGTGAACTTAAAGCTCCTAGTAGATATAATCTGGATCCTTCCTATCTTTTATAATCTCTAAAAAAAATTCATGATCTTCAATAGGCAACGCCCTCTTTTTGGAAATGTCTCTAACTGCAATCTTGTTGCTATTACTAAGTGACTGTAGTGTAGAACTTTTTGGCTAGCATATAATCAATGAATGTTACACCATTTGTATCTATCTTTATTTGTTGATAATAGGTGCCTTCAACAACAACTGAACCAGTGGGATATTGTTGCCCATCATCATCATTAACTAATTCCAATAACTTGCATTTTGGTTGTGTGCATCTCAGTAGATAATAATCTACACTTTTAGTATTGTTAGGATCAACAATCACTGCAAAAATATCACCTGTGAAAATAGACCACATGTATATATATTTCAAGCAATATTAGTTCATTATACATTTTTAAATTAATTTTGAACAATATTAAATTAAATAAGAATTTAAAAATTTGTACATGTACATATATAGTTTACAAAACATGCATGCACGCACTTGTAACAACTAAATCAAAAACACGTTCATAATCAGTTGAATATAGAGGATCATGAATATCAATAATGTCACTATCTTCATAAGGAGGAATTGTGTAAAATTCTTTCATTTCCCATTGCAAAACATATCCATCAACAATATCCTGACAATGAGTATCAGTGTTGTTCGCAATGTAATCGACACAAAAGCATGATTTTCCTCTTGCAAGAATAACATGAGGCTTGCTGAATCCCATAGTCATGAAAACTTCTAATACCATTAATTGATTGACAATTATAAGGATTTGATCGATCAATATCTGATAATACAAATTATTTAGTCCATTTTAGTTCATTTCACACATATGCATGTACATATATATACACAAATTTTAAAACTAATTCAAGAACACTTGAATGTTTAAGAATATTTATATGTATATACCTTTAACTTCCCAAAAATAACGCTTGTTGTAAGTTATATCACGACCAACAAAATAATTTTTGCACCATTCAATAATATCATTAGAATTATGTATGGTGTTACCTGTACAAAAGATTTCACTTTAGAAAATTGGACAACCCATGTACATACATATATATAAAATTGGTTAACCTATGAAGAGAATTTATGTGCAAGTTCATGTTGGCAAAGTGTACACTTCACACATGCTCCTGCTCCATCATGCTCTCCTTTTCCATGTCTACTCTCAAAGAAGTTCCACAAAAACTTTATGCTACATTGAGAATGTTGTAGGGATAACTAGTTAAAAGCTTTTACTGATTTAAATTTCCCTAACATGAATAACATATATATATATATTTAAAATTTTGACCTGTTATATACAATCAAATCATATATAAGAAAAAAATCAACTTATAATAAATTTCAAATCTAATGTACTTACCAACACATCCATCTGACCAAATCCATTGTTGTGTACATTCTATCCCATGGTCTTTAATATCTTCAAAAAATATTCCAAAACAATGTGCTACATAGGTCCTATCATGACATGTATCATCATTGATATAGAAATGAACCTCCTTGATGATAATGCATTCATTTTCAGTAATCTCTATACCATCTACATGAAATTGTGCATGTCTATAGAAAACTTGTACAAATATTGCAACTTGATCATAATGATAATATTGACTCTGAATTTCTATGTGAGGACTAAATGTATAGTTCTCAGAGAAATTTACAATTGAAAGAATACAACCTAGTGGAAAACAATTCTTTGAATCACAAAATTGTTTAGCCTACCATCTTGCACCATGACAATGTTGGATATGTGGATATATCATATTATGAAATCTATCTATAAACTGAATGTAGGGCAATTCACTCTCTTTCAACATAATTTTTTTGGATTCAATTCCTAACTTACTTTGGTATGTCTCATATTCAAATCTCTTCCATATAACTAGTGCATGAATATCAATATTCTTAGTTTGCAACATAAACTTACTCAAAACTCCACAATCATTTCATTCACCTTTTATACATTGTATTTTGAACCCATCTGAATCTTTTAATTTATCACATAAAATAGACTTCATAAATTGTGTTGTACTTGTAGGAATGACTAGATTTGGATTAATTGTTGCCAAGAAATTCTTATATGATTGCAAGTGTAGATGAAATTCAACATGATTTTGACAACAACAAGTTTCACGTACCTTATTTATGCATACAAAGAAAGGACATAATCTCTCAAACATCCTTTGGAAAATCTTTACATCCAAAAATTCTTGCTTGAATGCTTCAAACGATTCAATTTGTGTTGTATCTAAGAAATGTTTTGTATGTGTAATCTTTTTACCATTTTCATCTATCATCTATATAGTGCCCCTTCTATTGGAAGAAACATGAGATTGGTTGGTCCAATAATCAATGACCTGTCTTTTTACATCTTTAGAAATTATGTCTTTTCTAGGAACATTACAGATATTTACCCAATTCTTTTCAATATTTTCATCCAACATATTTTTCTTCCTAATATATCTTTGAATAGTTCTTCTAGATACATGCATTAATTGAGAAATTGCATTAACTTGATTTCTATCAGTCAATTTCTTACTAGTAATCATAGTCATTAATGCTCTATGTGCAACACTTAAATCAACACCTCAACTTATGTTGTCAATACAATTCAATGCTTCTTGTAAATTTTCAATTATAGTTTCTTTTACTAATGTATTAGGAGAACTTTTCTTATTACCAACACCCAACAACTCCAAAATAGGTTTCACTTCCCTTTTCCTAAATAACTTAGCAAATAATTGTTCTCTTCCAATAATAGACTTATTTTCAAAATAATCATCCCACAATTTCTCACAATGCAATTTTAATGTGCTTTCAGGTATCATGTCTTTAGATGGAATTTTATTGTAAAGACTATCTTCATCCATTTCCATCAAATTTTTCATACCAAAAATAAAAATTAATCTCGTACCTAAGTAGATGTTTCTTGAACATCATCATGTTGATCTTGAACATCAACGGATTATTGTTGACTACATTTTGTATGAACTTTCATCTTATCGTCCCTTTTATGATTATACAACCTTGATCTAGTCCTCTTATTCCCCATTGCAAAAAATATTTAGATCTTCAAAATTTCGTGCTTTGAACCTAAAAACAAAAACATGCAAATGTACCATAGATAAGAAAAAAACATATTTGCATGCACCTTTCAAGTTATTTTAAATTCTAGAAGTTATATATATACATATATATACTCACCAGATTAATGTTAGAGTTAAATATATAAATCTAGACTTCTTTTGTAAACTATGAAAGTTAAAAAATTTATACAGTTACTTTTCCTTGTTCTTAACAAACAAAATATAATTAATGAAATGTAAATTTAATTTTGCATTCTTAAATTTTATACATTGAATAAATGAAACATGTGTAAATTTTCATCCATTTAGATCATTTGACTTGAACTCCACTTTTAAAAATTTAGAAAATACAAAAATAATGTTCAAGAAATAAGACCTAGTTTCTACCAAACACAAGATAAAGAGTAATAAATTAAGTCTAGTTGGATTCTACATTTGACTATGCAACATGTACATATGAATGTGATTTAATAACATTAATTTCTTGAAATCTAGAGTAGCTAATATATAGAGAATTTGAGTCAAGTATTAGTTTCAAAAAAGGTATAATTAAGTAATAAATAGTGTTGAATATACTCAATTTCAGTATTGTTTAATATATATATATATATATATATATTTTATAAATTCACTATTTAGTTCTTTTAAGTATGTAAATAAGTATGAATCTATGCATATATATGAACATGTATAAATGAATCCATACACATAAATAAAAATGGATAAATGCATACATATATAAAGAAAAACATATGGAAACCATGTACACGTAAATAAAAGATTCAAGATAAGATACACATGATTGAATCCACAATTAACGTTTAATATAAAAAAAATGAAAAAATAAAGTGTAATATAATATACTTGAAAATAAATGATTGAATCCACAATTAATGATTAATAAAATAACGTTTAATTAAATCTAAAAAATATAAATAGTTCTCAAAAAACCTTCAAATATTTGTATATATTTGAACATAATTGAAAAAATAATTGAAAATAACATAATTGAAAATAAATGATTGAAGCGTAGTTTATGAGCAATAAAATAAAGTTTAAAAAACTCTAAAAAAAAATTAATTTCCCAAAAAACATCCAATATTGTAAATTAAGCATAATTGAAAAAAATAATTTAAAATAACATACTTGGAAAGGGTAGACGCCTTTGAAAAAAAAAATCAAAATCTTCGCCCCTTTATAAAATTAAAAATAATTTCCCCTTTATAATCTTCCTCTTTGATAAAAAATGCCACTTTATTTCAGAAAAAAAAAAAAAGATTTTATTCCAAAATCACTTTTATTATTTTCGCACTTGATTGAAATTGATTTTTTTATTGGAAAAAAAAATTATTTTATATGGGGTTGAAGCGACTGGTCGCGTCGGCCTCCATAGTTCCGACTGGAAGTGTTCTGACTGAAAGTAGTTCTGACTAGAACACTTCCGGCCAAAACTATCTATGTGGAATGCCAAGTGGTAGCCACATCAACAAAAATGTTGATTTTCTGAAACTTGTGACTTTTACAAAAAAATTCAATAGGTAAATTGAATTTATTAAAAAAACTAAAAATACCCTTTTGTAGAGATCGAATTCATGATTCTACTCATATAATTTTTTATAATGTTTTGATTATATTTAATATATAAAAAATTAAAAATACTACAAGTAGGTATTCTTTTCTTGGGTAAGAGACTGGTTTGAAAAACAAAAAAAATATCGAATAACTTAGAAAATAAATTGAAAAAAATATGGTTCACTAGAGGAGAGAGTCTTCTCCAAAAGGGTATTTTTTATTTTTTTATTATCATAAATTGAATAGACAAATTATGGTGGGAGACAAAAAATGTCAAGTTTTGGTATATTCGACTTCCAAATGCTATAACAAAGAAAATATACATAAAAAATTAACTTTTTTTTGTGATACACTTTATATATATGTTGTTGGCATTTTGATGGTGTTTTGATTGTCATTGATGGACACACACTTTCTTGATGTATGAGTTATGCTCAACCGGTAATTGTTCCAACCGGTATTATGTATTATAGTCTTTAGACTATCGGTGTTTTACAGAAGATGTTTACTAGTCACAAATTGACTGAAGACCTCAAGTGGTATGGAGATCCCAAGTGGTATGAAGACCTCAAGCAATTCGAGGATCTTAATCGGTATGAAGGAACAAAACGATAGTTAATATTTTCTAGTCTTCATTTTTCACAAACGTCAATCGGTATATTGTATGAACCGGTATTACTCTGTGCTGAGTTACCAACTGGTATTTCTGTGATGAGTTATCATCCACCGAAACTTTGGCAGTGATTTTGTGTCATGTTACCAAATGTGTCTAGATACACTGAACCTAGGAACTTGTAGTTTAATCCTATTAGACCGACATGAAATCAGTTTCCTTTATAAGGACATCATGTCTAGGGTTTGCATATATGAGAGATGTATGATGTATGAGAAGGTTATGTGTGATTTTTGCAGAGAAGATTAGGTCTGTGTGAAGAGTTAGAGTGTGGAGATATTGAAGACTGAAGTAATGCTGAAATGCATTAACAATGAGCTATCAATGATCTAACCAAGCATACTGTGCTAGTATCTAGATCACTCACATCTTCGACAAGTCTGAAACCCTTAACCGGGTAGGCCCAACAAAGCCTTTGTAAATCCTCTAACAAGGTGGTTCACAACTGTGGATCTAAAATCCTTTAGCAAGGTATTCTTTAACAGGACTTATCTCCTAACAGAGATCTAGATTCCTAATAGGATCTATTCTGGTGAAGAACATTGTATGACCTTAACCGGTCTGGTTTCTATTCTGCAGATAGTTACTTGTGAGTTTATGCTCACCATGTTTTTTCCCATTTGGGTTTCCATGTCAAAATATCTTGTGTTATGGTGATTGTTCTTTTGTGGGTGAATGCTTTATTTGCTATTTGGTTTGCATTTATCTTAACTGGTTTATTAATGAATCTGTTATATCGGTTATCTACTAAACTGTTTAAGAGTTTGAGTTTAGTATTTTTTGGTATACTAATTCACCGAACCCCGCCCCCCCCCGCCCCCCCCCCCCGCCCCCGGGCGCTTAGTATTTATCAATTGGTATCAGAGCCAACCTTTCTATAAGTCTAACTGATTGGAAGGAGATATGAGGGAATACACTATGAGGGAACTTACTCATCATCTCACTTAGACTAAGAGAGCCTATGATGAACTCAAAGTCAAGTATAAGGCCTCTTTGGCTAAGAGAAGAGATCATGCTGAGAAACTGATGGAACTTACTGAAAATAGCTCTTCTGATGAAGTTGACATGGATGCCCTAGTTCAAGAAGTTGAAAAATTGAATGAATCTAAAGCCAACCTGAGAAAGGAGTTGGAAGGACTGACTATCAGAATGTGTCAAGAGCTTGAGAACTGAAGGAAAGCTGAAGATCTGGTAAAAGACAAAGATCATGAGATCTCCAAGATGAAGCAAGAAATCAGTCCCCTTACCGCTTATCTCCAAGAGAGTAAAGTGGAAAAAGAAGAAATGCAAGGTGAACTAAACATGGCTATTTCTGAGAATGCAACCTTGAAGGAATCCAATGCTTCTATTTCCAAGGAACTCACTAAGTCAAAGGAGATACTTGCCAAATTCAATCAGAGTACTACTAAGCTAGAGAAAAAGCTTGAACCGAAAAAACTAGTAAAGAATACCACTGGACTTGGCTTCTTTGGGTATGAGGAAGGTGAGACCTCTGGAACAAAAGCTGAAGCATCATAGAAGCAACTAGCATCCAAGGATAAAGGTAAGCAAAAGTTTAAACCAGTTTGCCTCAACTGCCTCAAGGAAGGACATACTACTAATGTGTGTAGAAGTAAGGCCTACAATAATTTTCCTTATTTTCTAAACAATAAGCCTAGATCCAATAGATTCAATGGAAACTACTATGCATGCAACAAGTTTGGGCATAGAGCATTTGAATACAAGTCTGTTTTGCACAACACTGGGAGATACCCTCCAAGGACTCAAGGAGTTATCCCAGAACTCTTTGTGAACTAGAATCCCAACCGATATAATATCTATGACCATCAGTCAAGTGGCTATCAAGTGGCAACTAGTTGGAGAGCAACTTGTTTGATTTGTCATGGTAGCAGTCACACTATTGCAACATGCAGAAGGAAGAATGGTAGTATGAATAATGGACCATGGAGATCACCCGAAATGGTATGCTATCATTGCAAAAAAATGGGACACACTGCCAAAACCTGCAGAATGAGAAAGAACCTATTCGATGACATACTGATCACTCTAGAAGGGAAAATTGATGTTGAAACCTTTCAAGAAGGAATGAATAAAACTTGGAAAAAGAAACCTGAAGAAGTGTCACAGGATGAACCTATTTCTGCACCTAGTGTGGAAGTCTCTGAACCGGCAAATTGAGCTTCAGAAAAGCTTAGGGGGAGCATATCGGTGAAATATTTGAACCCCCGGTTTATATTGGTAAAGACCTTAATCGGTATATGTTACCTATCAATCAGCAGAAGACTTGAAGTGGTAAAAGACAAAATTAGGGTTTGTACCCTAACGAAGATGCATTTATTATGGTAGGTGAAAGATTGTTTAAAAGGGATTTTTGTCATCATTTTTACTTATCTATTTTTGAGCGAAGAATTTTTCAAGAGCAGAGAGAAAAAGAGCGATTGGTATAGCGAATTCAAAAATCTTGTAGAGGAATACAACAAACTTTCAATCTATTGATGAAGAACACTAAGCGGTGTTCCAAGCAACCAAAGTGGTGTGTTGAGAGCGACATTGGCAAAACCTAAATTTTGAATTGTGAAGGTATTTCTTGAAATTCTTTTTTATCATTTAATCATGGCTTTTTCATCGCACTCCAGTTCTAGTGTACCTGTGGATTCAACCGAGTTTCTTCAAAAGAAGATGAAATACAATGTCCTATCCCAGATACCTGTCAGAGTTATTGTCGAAGAAGATATTTCAGGATATATTGATTGTAAATTGGAAGACCTAGGATCTCTAGTGATCCATTCCCAGCTAGGTCTATTCTGTGGGGATGACAAGAAAATCAAACCTGAGTATAGCATCCTAGAGATGAAGAAACTGCACAATGTAGTTTATTTTTTGGAAGAGTTCACTGAAGATCACATCTACGTCATCTTGAGCAGAGTGCATGGTGATAAAATGTATCTCAAGCAGATGCATGACATCAGACCGAAAGTAATTCATGTCATCACCGATTTCTATAACACTGGAGAGGTGCCAGCTCTAAGGAAGGTCACCAATTCTGAAATGACTAAGATCACCAGTTCTCTAAGCTACCAATGGGCAATGACCGTCAACACCATCAAAGATGATTTGGTTAAGTATGCTTGCATGGTGATTGGCTACTAGATGTTTTATGCCAGTAGAATGAACTTTGTGCCTACTATTGTAGTGAATGCCGCCTACAGAATGATTAAGGAAGACACCTCATTTGATTTCTGTACCTATTTGCAGAAGCAATTGCTACTAAACCTAAAGTCCATTAAACAGGATAATGCTTCAAGGTTCAGGTTTGGACAACTTCTGGTCAGCCTATTCTTTTACTTTCAAGGCTATTTCCTTGGAGTAGGTGATGTTTAATGGTCTACTAACCAACCGGTCTCCAAGCAAATTAGGGAAAGTTTTCAAGAAGTGGGAACCGGATATCTTGAGGTTCTTAATAAATATTTTGATGAATTCAAGTAGAAAATGAGCCAGAGGATGAGGATATCTGGAGACATTGTGAAGAAATATGAAGATAACATCTACTTCACCATAAAGGTAGATGAATGCATAATGGAAGTGGTGGAACCAAGAAAGGAAGCAATCGAACCAATGGGGTATGAAGTGATGTATGAATAGGGTATGCCTCTACCCTGCTTGCCTCACTACTAGATGCTAAGAAAAAGAGAAATGGCACCTACTTAGAGAGGGTGACACCGATTGAAGATCCTACATAGAAAAAGGGCAAGGCAGTGCTATCGGTATCTTCACCGGTTACCTCATCCAGTCAAAAAGTGACCAAGCGGCCACCTTCCAAGAAGAAACCTAAGGTTTCTCCCGCTAAAGTATTCAAGAGGAAGCAAAAAACCAAAAATAGCTCACCGGAGTTAGAGGATACTAAACCAGAAGTATAGCCAAAGAAAACCAGGCAATCAAGCAAGAAGGTGAAATCAAATAGTAGTGCATCTACAACTTCAGCACTAGTAAATATAGATTTTTCCTCCTATAAACCGATGACACATTGTCAGAGGAATATTAAGAATATAAAGAGGAAAGTGCTTAATGATTTAAAAGAGTATTTTGATGATTTCATTGATAATGAGAAAGAAGAAGTAGAGTAGGAAGTTATCAAATATTTGTGTGTTAATGACCAGTCATCATCTAAAATCTGATCGGTCACAAAAGATTCTTTATACAATTCTTTATATAACAAATGGCACATTGCCATTGAAAAGGAATAGGAAATAAGGGAAATAATCTTTGCACAATACTTTCTCAATGCCTCTAATTCTGAATTATTTGAGATAATGGATAAGAACAAAGGTATCTTCTTCATGAGAAGGAGAAGACTCTGGTTGCTAGAAGGTAGAGCCTCTGAAGTGGAAAAGGACACACATCTACATGCCAAAGTTGTTGTCCGGTTACACCAAGTGTCTAAGGCCAATCTGAAGGTTGAACAAGCACCTGATCTAACATCAAGCAAACTAGATGAAGCATTTGATAGTGAAGGGGAAAGAGTGATAGAGAAAAATGATCCCATTGATGTGGATGCATTAGATGATGAGGACTTCACTCCAGACATAGAGAAAGAGAAATACGACAAGGAAAAAGATGAAAAAGAGAAGCAGGACAAAGAACAAATGAAGAAAGAGCAAGCAGAAAAAGAAAAGACAGAGAAAGATGAGGAAATAGGAAGAGAAAATGAAAGAGGAGGAGAAGAGGAAACAAGAAGAGGAGAAGAGAAAAGAAGAGAAGAAGAGGAAAGAAGAGTAGAAAAAGGAGGAGAAGAGAAAAGAAGAGGAGAAGAGGAAAGAAGAGGAGGAAAAGAAGGAGGAAGAAAAGAACAAGCAAGAAGAAGACAAGAAGAAGGAAGAACTGAAGAAGAGACAAGAAGAGGAGCAAAATAAGAAAGAAGAGGAAAATAAAAGAGTAGCAGAGGAGAAGGAAGCAGAGAAAACCAAACAAGTAGAGACTCCCAAGGCAACTGGTGGTCAAGCCAAACTGGTTGATGCCACCAGTCCGATTGACCTTCAATCAACAGATGAGTCTGAGCTGCTATGAGGCATCAAATTGGCACAAGAAAGACTTGAAGAGTTGTGAAGGAAGAAGGAAAGGGATGTCATACAAACTATGGTTGACACTCTTACCAATCTGATTCCCAGTACTAACCTCCCCAGTACCAATTCCTCTCTGTCCAAGATGAAACTCCTTTGTACTGTAGTAGAGGACCAAGTACAATGCTTGGAAGATGTTGCTACAGCCACTACGAAGAACAATCATGAAAAGGTACTCAATGCTACCTTAGTCAAGAAACTAAATGAGCTCCAGTCACAACTTATGAAGTAGCAGAAGGATATCAGTGGTGCTATGGATGAGGGCAAATTACTATTGAGTAAAATCTGCCAACCCCATCTATTTTGTTATGATGTGCTTAAGCAAAAAGATAAACTCCAATCAGAGTTCCAGGCATACATCAGCACCTTCAAGATGCCATATGATTCATTTACTACATATGGGCAAATGGTCCATCATTATCAACTGCAAACTGCCAGGGTGGAATCAGAAATCTGCAATCGGACAAAAGATTTGCAGGAGCTTCAACTGGTCTTATTACACAAACTACAAATTCTTCAGAAATTTTTTCTCAATCTGGAAACCATCACGGTAACTCAAGAGATGAGTACCATTGATGCTATGGAAGAACTAGTATTCTAGATGCAGACAGAAAGTGAGGTTGCTACCTCATTACTTGAGTCATGGTCATTGGCCATGAAAACTTTTATGCAAGATTTTAAATCTGTTTTTGATAAGTTTTATTCCTTATTGTCATAAACATTTACTCTATTTTTATATATAAGGAAACAGGGATTATTCTGCATTACTTTGTCATTGTTGGCAAAGGGTGAATAGTATTTAAAATTTTGGTGAATGTTATGTATACTTTCATGTTAACACTTTTTTTTTTTGATCGATAAAAGGCCAAGGCCAAAGAATTTTATTAATTTAAAAATAGATAGATTTACATTTACACCTCCATTTAGTGTGGGCACTGGTAGGAAAGAATGGAGGGAAGAAAACCTCCAGTCTAGCCCAAATCCATCAAGGATCAGAAAAAAAAATTAAGAATGCGATACAAAATGCAGATACAAGATCAGAAAGGGAAAATGTCCAAAATAATGAAGATTGTATGTAGAAATCCCCTGTGTAAAGTTGAGCAACAGATTGCTCATCTCTTGGGGTGATGCTACCATTTTTGGGTGATAGTTCTTGCTATTCCTGAAACACAGGGTTAAGCTTACTTTGCTCCTTATGCTGTACAAAATCTTGAGAAAATCTCTCACCAGAATGTTAGGAAAAGGAAAACCGAATAGGTCAACTTATACAATATATCATACCTGCCTAGATGGTCACCCTATTAGGATACACAACTCAAAATATTACTCTCAAAAAATCTCCAGAAACATAATGCGAGAGTGGTTACCCATCGAAGACCATAAACTCAATAAATATTAATGAGGCAAATTCCATAAATATTCCTGCAAAGAGATCGCAGGGAGCTACCATCTTAAATAATATGGTTCGAGAGCCTTCCAGGCCCTAATTGAGTGTCTCGGGAAAGCTTTAAGTGAGATAAAATTTTATCAGGTTGACCCTTAATCTAATAATATGATGCTGGAGATTACTAGGAAAAAAGAGGAAAATTGACATATGCATCTGAGACTGATTTAACTTAAAACTGAGAGAGTAGGTTGGATACTAGGAAACTATATATGAATATGAATATATAGATGTGAGTCTGAACAAAATCCCAATATATAATGTGAATGATGATAAATATATATATATATATATATATATATATATATATATATATTGCGACCATGGGGGGCCTAGAAAGCTTGAAGGTGGCTAGGGCCGATCATACATAGGGAAGAGGATGATGCACAACATATACACTGCTTAACAAAATTACAAAGCTAAGTTAAAGCAACCTAGAGACATTAAAGCCAGAAAGATTCTTAAGAACAAAACAAGAGACAAAACATCAAGAATATAGGGGACCAAAAAGGTAAAATAGAGATGAGGATAGCTAGGTAAGTGTTAGTCCTAAAAGAAGGCAATATCTACATAAATAATAATCCCTATATATCCATGATCACATATATCCAAGAGTGAGATATACCGGCACGTTTATATACCTATGATCATTAATGTAAGGTATTGCCTCCTTCTAGTCTTAAAGCTTATCCTAGCAGAGCGGCAAGACTAAAAAAGCTAAATTTATGAGTTTAAAGGAAAATAAGTTATGCCACCTATTGAGCATCAAATTTGAATGATTATCTATGGAGTTAAATTATAAAAGCCCCCTATTGTTAAAAGAAATCATCATTTTTATTAATACCATGGTAGCCCACAAGTCAACAAGTGGGTGTAATAGCATCCTATTAAGATATCCAGGTTTAGATAATATCAATGAGACCCAACGATGTCTCATCGATATAGAAGGGCCATCGAAGAAAGGAAGCACTAATGAACTTCAGAAAAGACTCATTGAAGATAGTAATTCCATCGACAAAAGATATCGAGGAAAGGGGAGATGGTTTGCATCAATGGGAAAAGGTCTTCGAGGAGATAATACCATCGATGCAACATAAAAAAGGACTCACTAAAAGGAATGATCTCATCGAAAGAATAATGTTGATCAAACAAAAGGAAGCTACATCGATAAAAGATATCGATGAGGAAATAGGTTTCGAGGAAGCTAAAGGGCATGCCTCTAATACATATGGTTTCACTGATGCAACTTTATCAATGGAAGATGATAAGGGAGGATAAAGAAAGGCTTCGGTGAGACAATAGATCCATTCACCGACAGCGCATGATGATTTCAATGGAAGAAGTGTTTTGGTGGAAAAATAAAGGAGGTCACTGAAGCCTGAGGTTTCTTCAACATAAAAACCCAATGGATATCAGATAGGTATCGGTGAGGAAACAACCAAGCATCCTATTAAGATATCCAAGTTAAAATAATATCGATGAGACCCAACGATGTCTCATCAATATAGAAGGGCTATCGAAGAAAGGAAGTGCTGATGAACTTCAAAAAAGACTCATCGAAGACAGTAATTCCATCAACAAAAGATATTGAGGAAAGTGGAGATGGTTTTCATCGACACGAAAAGGTCTTCAAGGAGATAATACAATGGGTGCAACATAACTCACCAAAAGGAATGTTCTCATTGAAAGAATAATGTCGATCAGACAAAAGGAAGCTACATCGATAAAAGATATTGATCAGGAAATAGGTTTCGAGGAAGCTAAAAGGCATGCCTCCGATACGCATGGTTTCATCAATGCAACTTTATCAATAGAAGATGATAAGGGAGGATAAAGAAAGGCTTCGGTGAGACAATAGATCCTTTCACCGATAGGGCATGATGATTTTGATGGAAGAAGTGTTTTGGTGGAAAAATAAAGGAGGTCACTGAAGCCTGAGGTTTCTTCGATATAAAATCCCAATGGATATCAGATAGGTATCAGTGAGGAAACAGCCATAGTGATCAAATACAAAAATTCCATTGACAAAAGATATCGAGGAAAGCAGAGATGGTTTTCATTGATGGGAAAAGTTCTTCGAGGAGATAATACCAATAGTGCAACATAACTCACTAAAAAGAATGCTCTCATTGAAAGAATAATGTCGATCAGACAAAAGGAAGCTACATCAATAAAAGATATTGATGAGGAAATAGGTTTCGAGGAAGCTAAAAGGCATGCCACCGATATGCATGGTTTCACCAATTTGACTTTATTGGTGGAAGATGATAAGGGAGGATAAAGAAAGGCTTCAGTAAGACAATAGATCCATTCACTGACAGGGTGTGATGATTTCAATGGAAGAAGTGTTTCGGTGGAAAAATAAAGGAGGTCACCAAAGCCCGAGGTTTCTTCGACATAAAAACCCAATGGATATCAGATAGGTATTGGTGAGGAAATAACCATAGTGACCGAAGACAGTAATTCCATTGATAAAATATATCGAGGAAAGTGGAGATGGTTTTCATCAACGGGAAAAGGTATTTGAGGAGATAATACCATCGGTGCAACATAAACTCACCGAAAGGAGTGTTCTCATCGAAAGAATAATGTCGATTAGATGAAAGGAAGCTACATCGATAAAAGATATCGATGAGGAAATAGGTTTCGAGGAAGCTAAAAGGCATGCCTCCGATATGCATGGTTTCACCGATGCGACTTTATCGGTGGAAGATGATAAGGGAAGATAAAGAAATGCTTCAGTGAGACAATAGGTCCATTCACTGACATGGCGTGATGATTTTGATGGAAGAAGTGTTTCAGTGGAAAAATAAAGGAGGTCACCAAAGCCCGAGGTTTCTTCGACATAAAAACCCAATGGATATCAAATAGGTATCAATGAGGAAATAGCCAAGCATCCTATTAAGATATCCAGGTTCAAATAATATTGATGAGACCCAATGATGTCTCATCGATATAGAAGGGCTATCGAAGAAAGGAAGTGCCGATGAACTTCAGAAAAGACTCATTGAAGATAGTAATTCCATCGACAAAACATATTGAGGAAAGTGGAGATGGTTTTCATCGACGGGAAAAGGTCTTTGAGGAGATAATACCATCGGTGCAACATAACTCACTGAAAGGAATGTTCTCATCAAAAGAATAATGTTGATCAGACAAAAGGAAGCTACATTGATAAAAGATATCGATGAGGAAATAGGTTTTGAGGAAGCTAAAAGGCATGCCTCGGATACACATGGTTTCACCGATGCGACTTTATCGGTGGAAGATGATAAGGGAGGATAAAGAAAGGCTTTGGTGAGATAATAGATCCATTCATCGACAGGGCATGATGATTTTGATGGAAGAAGTGTTTCGGTGGAAAAGTAAAGGAGGTCACCGAGGCTCGAGGTTTCTTCAACATAAAAACCCAATGGATATCAGATAGGTATCGGTGAGAAAAAAACCATAGTTAGGTTCAATCCGACCATGGATTGAGCCTAACTACCTGAGTTAAAGTCTGTGAGAATAGATATATGGGCATATTTAAATTGAATGTTTATCTGAGTATCTATATGGAAATACAGGGGGCAAGAAGAGGAATAAATAAGCGGGTTAAAACAAAAGATGGGGTTGCCTTAAGGTGGCACCAACAAGAGATTGATGCCATTGGCTCCCAAGTTGGCCAACTCATCCACTCTTTTATTGCCCTCCCTATAAATATGATTGACTGTGAACCTATCAAAATCTCTGCATAAGTCAAGAGCTTTTGACAACAAAGTATTTAGTCTCCAATTAGGCATACAACCTTTCCTCAGAGCATTGACAATTATAGCTGAATCTCCTTCAATTTCCAAGTTCTTAACTCCTAGTTTCCTACATAAATGCAGACCCTCCACCAGGGCCATAAGTTCCGCCCAATTATTGGTGTTGATGCCACCCAGGGAGGCAAGGGTATCTAGTTCCTTTCCTTCCCAATTATGAACAACGCAACCTATCCCTGCTTGCCCTGGGTTGCCACGAGATGCCCCATCAAAGTTTAGCTTCACCCAACATTCACCTATGGGCTGCCATTTGCATGCATCCCTTGATTGAATACTTACAATAGGACCATCTCCTACAAAGGGAGGAAAGGATAAGCCTTCCCAATGTTTTATCAATTTTTCATTCCAATAAGTGACAAAGGCATTCTTCAATGTGCCTGATGACAGTCGATTGTTCATGAGCTCAGTGATAGCTGACTCTATCCTGTTAATGATTCTGGGAACCTCTAATTTTTCATTCTTAAAGAGACATCTATTTCTCTCCTTCCATAGTTCCCACATAATGGAAGAAGGAATCTAAGCTATCCATAAACCTTCAAATAGATAGCCACGCCTAAGGAGAGGCCATGCCTTGAGCATTCCAAAGATGGTGTGGGGGAAGGCTGCAGACCATTCAAGTTTGTTGGTGAACCAGATCCAACATTTGTGCACAAAGGGGCAGTTAAGGAGGTTATGATTGGTCTCTTCCTCATCTACCTCACAAAGAGGACATCTACTAGGGCCCTCATACCCCATTATTCTAAATTTGTCCGTAGTTAGGAGCTTGTTCTAAACTGCAAGCCAGGTGAAGATACCTACCTTAGGTAGACAACATTTATCCTAGCAAAGTTTCAAGGGAAGCTCAGTCATAGGTCTTAAAAATGATTTGGAGATGAGAGAGTACCCATCCTTAGAGTTGTATTCTCCTCTTAGGGAGCCATCCCAGATGAGCTTGTCCTCATTCTGACCTAAGGCAATGTTCCTTGATTTAAGAATTGCCATAAGTTTTTGTTTATCCCTTACTGGGATATCCTCATCTTCCTCGATCCACTACCAACGAGCGCCATCCTCTAAGGGGGAGATATAGTTGTTTAATAGGGGACCTCTATGAGATTAAAGAAGGATACAAGTAGCACCAAAGTCATGGATATTATCAATAACCTTATATCCACCCCATGAATCTGACCAGAAAAGAGCTTTATCCCTGGACCCCAGGTTCCAAGTACGTCTGTCAGAGATAATCCTCCTACAGTCTAACATAAAATTCCATAGGCAAGACCCTCTAGGAGGGTTGGTTTCTCTGAAGATTTGGATAGGATTCCCTCCATTAAGGTATTTGTGGTGCAGCAAGCAAGCCCATTTGAGGTGGGGGGTTCTAAACATCCTCCAAACCAACTTGGCACCGAAGGCTTTACCCTGATCATGAAGGTTTTTAATGCCAACTCCTCCTTCTTCTTTAGGTTTGCATATCTTGTCCTAGGATATGAGTGATATTTTATGATTGTCATTAGTACCTTGCCAAAAGAAAGTCCTAAGATGCTTGTTGAGCTCTGAAAGTTTAGAAGAAGATAAATATTGACAGGAGGGCTGGTAAATGGGAATAGCTGACAAGACCGATCTAACTAAGGTTTCTCTACCTACAGATGAGATCCATTTTCCTTTCCAAGTGTTAATCCTAGAGTTGATTTTATCCACCAAGTTGTCCCATAATTTTGAGGGTCTTCTGCCCTTGTCAAGGGGAATGCCTAGGTATTTGCAAGGAAGAGTTCCTTCACTAATCTCCAGGACATTGCTGATCACTTATCCTAAGGAGGGGTCTATGTTGAACATGAAAATTGCAGACTTGGCCAGATTCACCTCTTGACCCGAGGCTAGCATATAGGAATTAAGCATGCCTTTGAAGGTGCTCACTTCCCTTACACTTCCCTACCCAAAAAGCATCGTGTTGTCGACAAATTCCTGGTGGGTAAAGGGAGGGAGGCCACTGGTAATGGGGATTCCTTGGATCCCACCTTCCTCTTTGGCCTTAGAGATGGATCTACCTAGGGCTTCAGCCATGATGATGAAGAGGAAGGGGGACATAGGATCTCCTTGCTTGAGCCCTCTTGAGCTGCTAAAGAAACCTTCCAGGGAACCATTAACCAAGACCGAGAATTTGGGGGTGGATATACATTCAAAGATTAGGTTGATCCAAGATTTGTAAAATCCAAAGGCCTCCAAGTATTTGCATAGGAAGCGCCAATCAACTTTCTCGTAAGCTTTGCTTATGTCTAATTTGACTAGCATACTTGGGGCCCTGTTGAGTTGGACCGAATGAATGGCCTCTTGGGCTATAATAACCCCATCATAGATTGATCTATCTTCTACGAAGCTATTTTTTTCTTCACTAATGATAATTGGGAGAAGATTCTGGAGTCTGGCTACTAGGGTTTTGGTTAAGAGTTTGTACAGAGTGTTGCAAAGGGCTATTGGTTTGAAGTCATTAAAGCTTTCAGGATTCTCTTTTTTGGGGATGAGAGCTAAGAAGGTATTGTTGATTTCTTTGAGAATCTTACTAGAGTTCCTAATACCTTCTAAGGCGTTTGTGATCTCTATCCCCATAAAACCCCAACATTTTTGGAAAAAGCTAGTGGGGAAGTCGTCCGAGCTCGAGGCCTTGTCAGGATTCATCTTCATAAGGACAAATTTAACCTCCTCCTCAAAGAATTTCTTTGACAGGATTTTGTTGTGGTCATCGTTAATGAGTTTTGGAAAATTCTTAATAATATTGAGTTGGCCTCTAAGGTTGGAGCCTTCAATATTGTTTAAGATTTTATCAAAAAACCTTGTTGCCTCAGAGGCAACATCATCTGGTTCAAATAGGATGGAACCCTGGCAATTCTTAATTTTAGAAATTTGATTGACCCATTGCCTCTACTTAGTACTATTGTGGAAAAACTTAGTATTTCGGTCCCCATCACTCAACCAAGTCTCCCTCAATTTTTGTTTCCAAAAGATCTCTTCATTTGAGAGTGTCTTTTCATATTCAGAGAGTAGAGCCTTTTCTTTGAGGAAGAGATGTTCATCCATCCCCTTCTCAAGAACCTCAATGTTAACATTCTTAAGATCATTTTCTATTAGGAGTTTTTTATCGAAAATATTTCCAAAATTAATCTTGTTCCATTCTAAGAGCTTCCTTTTGATAAGCTTTAACTTGCTTGTGATAATAAACATCTTCGAACCAGAGAAAATAGAGCTTCTCCACCAGTTCTCAATTAAGTTTTAAAAGTTATCATCTCTGGACCACATGCTCTCAAATTTGAAGGGATATTTTTAAGGGAAGTGGTCAGATAATAAGATTAGTTGGAGTGGAAAATGGTCAGATCCTGCTAGAGGGAGGGGTTCTACATTCAGGGTAAAGTTAAGCTCCAAGATCCCTCCATGGATAAAGAACCTATCTAGTTTCACAGTAATGTTACAGAAACCAAGCCTTCTGTTGTTCCAGGTGAAGGCATTATCTACCGTCTAGATTTCCAACAAGGAGTTCCTATTGATCAAATGATTGAAATCTACAGCTGCTGGAGGAAGTTTGTTGCTACCTCCTCTTTTGTCTGCTACCTTAATGATAGCATTGAAATCTCCCCCAATGATGCATACATCATTTGGGAAACTTCTAAGGAAAGACTCTAGTTCCACCCACACCCTAGCCTTATCCCTATTTTGGATAGGACCGTAAACGTTAATCAATTTGAATCTTAGGTTATTTTTATAACTTACTACTTCTCCTCCCATCTAATTTTTCTTAATCTCTAAAGGTGTAAATGAGATGAATGTAGATTCCCAAATGATGGCTAAGCCCCCAAAGGCCCCTGTAGCAGGGGAGTGCTTTAGTTGTCTAATGCCTAGTTTTTTCTCAAAAAGGGCTATATCAGAGGACTTCATTTTGGTTTCTTGGATTAACATTATATCTAGTTTAGAATCAGAGATGTAGCACTTTAAGATGCACTATTTGTTAGGGGCATTTAGACCCCTAACATTCCATGTTATGATTTTCATGGCACTATTAGGAGGAACTTCCCCTCCCTTGCATTAAAAAGATTAGATATTTTAGACTGACCCCTTGCTTCTCCATCCTTTGATCTAAGTTCAGCAAGGGATCTCCTGCCTCTTTTCTTACTGATTTTAGCACAATCAGGAGAATCTTTACTTCTATCAGAGCTGAGAATGCCTAGAGTGTTTGGGTTATCATTTTCTAAGTTGTCTAATGTTATAAAAAGTTCTTCTATTTCTATGTCGACTATGGCAATATCCATTAGATTTTTGACATAGAGATCCCTTTGTCTTTCTAGTTCCTCATCATCACAAATTTCATCAACCAATTGATCCATGAGGTCGTTTACTACTTCTTCCCCTACAAATTTGGAAATGATGTTAACTTCCCTAGCAACTCGATCACTCTCAGATTCTGCTATTGAATCTGAAATAGCCATCATAGATGGAGGATGGACCTCTGACACCTCAAAGGTCTCCATTCTTGAGACTTGAGAGATTGGTTGACCCTTGATAGGTGTCATTCCTGGATTCAGGGGAGGCCTATCCCTCTCTGATTTCTTAGAGGAGGAGGTCGATACAATTAAAGGGGGAGACCTAAAAGGACTTAGCCTCTTTGGTGGGATGAGAAAGCTAGATGATGGCAGATTAGTCAGTCTGGGCTGCTCTTTCTGAGGGAGCACCTCACTAATTTCACCTTCTTCTAGGTCTTGATCCAAAAGTAATGAGTCAACTATAGGTGGATTAATAGTTGGCAATGGAGGAAGAGGTGGGCGAGATATATTAACAGGGGAGCTATGAGGACATAAGTCCGTGGTGAGATGATTAGGGTTGATATTAAACTTATAGACTTCGAAGGTAAAACCCCCTCCTTCCACAAATCTAAATGGGGTGCCATTAGATTTGAGGACTGATTCAGAGAAAGGTTTCTCAAAGGGGATCTTCCTCGGCGTAGAATCTTCGAAAGAGCCATTATAAAAGGGTAATTCTAGGGTTAAGCATAAATTGTTGCATTTCACTATTATGGGCTCTATAGATTTAATGTTAATATTCATATTAACAATCAAAAGTTGGTTAAAGAAGCTTAGGGCTAATTTTTTAACTTCTACAAATTTGCCTATTTTGTTACCTATTATTCTCAAGAACTCATATTTTTGCAATTCTACAAGGAATTTATCAAGTGAAATTGCTCTATTAACCATGCAAGAATTAAATTGAGATGGAAGAAAGAGGGGTTGCCATTCCCGACAATCAAACCCTAGACCTTTGAATGTTAATATGTCCCCGTTTAGCAAATAATTTCTCAAACTCTGATTACCACATTCAATAGCTAAGAAATCATCAAGAAGGATATCAATTTTTACCTAGTTATTGAGAGAAGCCAACACCGAATAAGCAATTTGATCAGATGGGATCCCCTAGCCTTTCCACCAAGCAAAGATCATTTGGTCGTTGCAATGCATTTGATACCTAATCTTAGTATGGGTATCAATTTCAATGACCAACCCATTAGGATTCGCTGGAGGATTTAAAGGTGAATTCGGCTTAGGATGCTTAGCCTCCTTTAAATTGTGATTATGCATGAAAGAGTGATGACTCGGGGATACCATTTTCTTTGATAATTTATCCAAGGACCTTTGAGGAGGAAAGATATGTAGAGGAAATCTTTGACTGGTTAGGTTTTACAAAACCCTCCTCCCGGCAATGATTGGGATTCTTCTTGAAGTAGTTTGGTTGCCCTAATGCTCTGTTATTTCTACGGCTCACCAAATCCCAATCTTGATCCCAGCCCTTGCAAAGAGGAGGGGGAGTCCTAATCATATCCGCTAGAAAATATTTAGTTTTTTCAAAGAAGGCTTCTTGATCGTAGGTCTGTGATATAACCTTGCTAGGTACCCCAGACCCAGAGATATTAGCCAAAACAGCGAACCGATTTACAGAGCCTCTGTAAATCCCTTGTTGTGGGAAAGAATGCTTGAAAAAGGGTTTCGATGCAATGCATCAATTTTTCGCTCATAGAGACATTATTTTACTCCAAATTGGTAATAAATCATTAAAAAAAACATAATGGTTTGAACCAAGGATGTAAGCACTACAAGCAAGAAGGCCCACTATTTCTCCAAGGTTCTCCCCAAGATAAGGGTACTCCATTTTTAACACAGTAGAGATGAACCTGTGGGGGTTTGAACCTAGGTTGTAGGCACTATAGGAAAGAAGGCCCACCATTTCACCAAAGGGTCATCCCCTTTCATGTTACCACTTTTGGGGGATTGTAATTTCTGTAAAAGGGATAGTGTATATGCTTAGGGGGAGTAATTTTGATTATGGCATATTTTTTGTTGTAAAAACACTTAGATGTCAAAATTTTCCTAAGTGTTGCCATCAATGCCAAAGGGGGAGATTGTTGGCATTTTGATGGTGTTTTGATTGTCACTGATGGACACACACTTTCTTGATGTATGAGTTATGCTCAACTAGTAATTGTTCCAATTAGTATTATGTATTATAGTCTTTAGACTATTGGTGTTTTGCAAAAGATGCTTACCGGTCACAAATTGACTAAAGACCTCAAGCGGTATGGAGATCCCAAGTGGTGTGAAGACCTCAAGAAATTTGAGGATCTTAAGCTGTTCAAAGGATCAAAGAGGTAGTTAACATTTTCCAGTCTTCATTTTTGACAACCGACAATCGGTATATTGTATGAACCGGTATTACTCTGTGATGAGTTACCAACTGCTATTTCTGTGATGAGTTATTATCCACCAACACTTTGGTGGTGATGTTGTGTCGTGTTACCAAATGTGTCTAGGTGCACTGAACTTAGGAAATTTTAGTTTAATCCTATTGGACCAACATGAAATCAGTTTCCTCTATAAGGACATCATGTCTAGGGTTTGCATATATGAGAGATGTATGATGTATGATGTATGAGAAGGTTATGTGCAATTTTGTAGAGAAGACTAGGTCTGTGTGAAGAGTTAGAGTGTGGAGATATTGAAGACTGAAGTAATGCTAAAATGCATTAACAATGAGCTATCAAGGATCTAACCAAGCATACTATGCTAGTATCTAGATCACTCACATCTTCGACAAGTTTGAAACCCTTGACTGGGTAGGCCTAGCAAAGCCTTTGTAAATCCTCTAACAAGGTGGTTCATAACTATGGATTTGAAATCCTTTAGCAAGGTAGTCTTTAACAGGACTTATCTCCCAATAGAGATCTACATTCCTAACAGGATTTGTTTTGGTGAAGAACATTGTATGACCTTAACCGTTCTAACCCTAACCGGCCTAGTTTCTATTCTGCAGATAGTTACTTGTGATTTTCTGCTCATCATGGTTTTTCCCATTTGGGTTTCCAAATCAAAATATCTTGTCTTATGGTGATTGTGCTTTTTTGGGTGAATTCTTTATTTGCTATTTGGTTTGCATTTATCTTAACCGATTTATTAGTGAATCTGTTATACCGGTTATCTGCTAAACTGTTTAAGAGTTTGAGTTTAGTATTTTTGGGTATACTAATTCATCCCCCCCTCTTAGTATTCATCATATGTCATCTATAATGGATATCAAAATAAAAAATAAATAAATTGATTTACATTTTCTTTTGTAGTGGGAACTAAACCCCCTATTTTTTAGCATTTTTTAGTAATAAAAAAATAGACTTTAAAGCTAAAAACGTCATATAAACTATTGACAAAAAAAATTCAAAAAATAGTAGACTTAAACTTCACCAAATTTTACACATTTCATCAATTTACATTATCTTCAAATTCAAAATATAAATACCACTTTTATGGTGACAAAACTAAACAATTATTGTTATGTTAACCTTTTCCTTTGTAAAAGTGTGACACAGGTTTGTACTTTTACCCCACTGGTGCTAAGATCAAGTCCACTTGAATACTTTTGGCAAGTGGCATCTATAGTCACACTAAGTCCCAACATCATATACAATTGAAGGATCTTTCATTGAATAGTTTAAGGATATAATATTACAGTGGTTATTTACTTTATTGTCACTATCAAATGTGTATTTGCAATGGGGAAATTTTAAATTCAACTCACAAATTTCTTTATAAATAAGCTCCATAGAGAAAGTCAGCATGGAACTATCTAATGGGAAAATACTATATAGGATATCTATAGATTAAAATTCCTCTATAACCAATGCCTTCTGTATAACCAAGGAAAAATTGTAAATCCTAATCTCTAGCTAGGAACATTTGTAGTCTTGGCAATAGTTAGATCAACAAAGGGAATCTATGGAGAAATAAAGAATCTAAATTGCCCAAAACCCCATGGCCCATTCTAAACCATGAAAGAAAAAATTGTAATAGAATTGAAGGTAAATATAAAGAAAAAAATACAGAGGTTCAATCATAGGAGTAGACAAGCTACTCCAAGAAGTTTTGGCCCATTCTAGAACTAAATCTAAAGATAGATGTCTCTGCAAAAATCTCAAAATCAAATTGCATTCCTTAATACTAGTTGTAATTGTGTTAATATTATCATCTAAAATAAAAAGACTCTGCAATCTCATTAAAAAAACCCACCTTTGACTCCCCAACAGATAAGGTAGAAGCATCATTTTGATGAGCATGCTCCAAATTAGGAGAAGAAGGTGGATCTACTTAGTGGTTGAGAAGGAATCTAGGGGAAGGGATTTCCCTACAAATTTTTTTAGAATTGGAATGATTTTTGCATGCCTCTAGGGTTTCCTAATCTAATCCTACATGAATAGTCCCATCAACAATTACCTCATTCTAGACTAAACCCAAATAACCAAAGGCAAGAATACGAGGAGAAATCGACAGTGTATGAATCTCTAGTTAGCCAAACCAAAACAAAGAGCATATCATTTTCTTCCTTTCCCAGCCTCTAAATGACATCCACCCTTCTAAAGGAAAGGAAAGCCTTGAAAAGAGAGAAGATTGAAACATTATTCTTTCCCCCTAAGCATGGATACAAGAATATGAAAGACTAGTGTGTTTCTAACCAAGCATTATTTCACTTGAAATTATACAACCATGAATGACAAAGAGACACCAAAATGCAAGCTACTAGTGTCACATGGTGAGGAACCACATAATAGATGGAGAGATTGCTATTCATCTATCATTTTAATAACTTACCATTATCAATAAGTTTATGAATTTCATTTTAGAAATTAGAATAATCATTTGTAAGATGGCCATCAATTTGATGATATGTGCAGAAAGGATTATTGTCTTGGCTAGGTTTACAAATTCTTATTTTCTTTGCAAAATAATGGGAGATTAACTAGTCTTTGAGGAGATCATCCATAGACATTTGAGGTAATGATTAAGGATATTGTATTTTGTAAGGGAGGATCTATTGGGACCTTGATTCCTTGTTCTAATTTTCCAAGACCTTGTCCACTATAGCCTTGTTTATAAACCATATATCATAGCCAACCTCATAAAAAGATTTTAAATGTGAAGGAGAAGGACTTGAACATTATAGAATTCCTTGTAATTTGTTGTATAAGAAAATGGTGAAGATCCAAATTGATGAATAGATGAGGAAAGAATATCCTTTGTAGGAAGATACTCATTTCTATCACCACTATTCATGTCCACTTTGTTAGCTTGGGAAGAAATATTCTCTATCATCTAAAGCTTCATCTTTGGCCAATGTTATGTTAACAAATAGGTCATGAATAAAATATGTAACATCATCTTTCCTCAAAATATTTTGGTTATTAAGATAATCTCTAGGATAATAAGAAGGGTCTAGAGGGATAGGTATACAAATATTAACATGTTTACCTTGTCCCTCTTGCATCCCTCTTGTGTCAAAGTATCTTTCTATGAATATGATGGTTCAATGTTGCTCTTTAATGTTGCATCTCCCCTAGAGGGATCATTAATGAGAATATTTATTCTTTCCTCATGAATAAAAAATACTCTACAAGGGGTGAAAGTATGATTCATTTTAATATTATCTCTAAGATTAGCAAGGTTTCCATTTGAAATATCTACCAAAGCTTTGATGAAAACCAAGTATTCCATTAAATTATTTAAAAATATTGTTATATACCAGCATGAAAATGTATGAAATATTTAACAAATGACTTAAATGTAGGAAATATATTTGAAACCCTCATAATCCAATATATTAAAGTGCTATGAATGAATGCAAGAAACATGAAGTGAAAGAAGTTATTATCCAACACATTTTTTTGATAAAAATAGCTAATGAGAAATTTAATCACGTGACATAGAAAACCAATTAGATTTTGTGAATTCCATTATGAAAAAATAGATATGAAAACACCCAATAAGAAATATGCAGAATGGTAGAAGCCTCAAGTTCACAAAAATGTAATGGTGTGAAAATAAGGTATTCACTAGTTTGGCTATGTAAACAAGGAATAATTCTACTTTCATCGCTCAATTATATTAAAGGGAAATGAAATAAATAGATTCAATCTCAATGGATGAATGTTGATTATCTTATGTAGATCCCTTTGCTTTAGTTGAAAATGAGCTATGGAATTTATATGTAAATTGAATGCTAGATCTAGGGTTAAAGGTGTAAAATTAATATAAATTAGCATGAACAAGTTGTTTTAGATTTGATAAGTGAGCAAAAATACAAATCTTGAATTAGGGAGCTGAGAGGAAACTATATCTAGAATTTGAGCTTGAAAGTGTCAGACAAGGATGCTTTGAACAACCCTATGCTTAGAATGTTAGATATAGATAATATATATCATTTTAGGATCAGAACTTAGTCCAAAATGATCTCCAAAAGATTTGCCAAAAATTCATCAGGCATAGGTGTATGGGACAATCTTGTCCTCCACTTTTTGCTAGATACAAAAGCTAAAGCTTATTGTATCTATCTAATCTACCTACTTTCGTGATTGTATCTTTTGAACTTGTATCATACACACAAAAGAACACAAATTGTGTTCGGGATAGGGGTTTGCCTAAGTCAAACCTTGACTTTGGAATTAACCCTTGAATTAAATTCAAATATTAAAGTAAAATGTTGAATGTTATACCTCAGATATGTTATAATTGTTAAATATTGATGATGTAATGTTCTTGGAATGTGATCACAAGTGTCAATACAATAACATGACAAGACCTAGAAAGGAAATCAAACATGAACATATCCTTGCATGAAGATTGTTGTAATTTGTTGCTCCATGATGCCTAGATCTTGAGGAATGCTTGAAAAATATGGTGGGATGAAATATCTCTTTGATACTTGAAGATGCTTAAAGGTGGATAATGGATGGATAATGAATTTTGATGGATGTTAAAATGAATTAGAATAATTCTCTTGCATAGGGTTCTCAAGGTATTTCGCCAATTAGGTTGACCTCCAACAATCAAATTGAGGCATCGTGATTACAAACCAGCTAGTGGGAAGTGGATACCAAGATTCTCAAGTTTGGGCCTGATATAGAGGGATAAGGACACCCAAGGCACCCTTGTCCTAGGCCTTGAGTACCCTTGTCCTAGGCCCTGAGTGCCCTTGTCCTAGGCCCCAAACACCCTTGTCTAGGAAAGGGCATCGCGAATTCCCTTGTCCACCCAAAAAAAGGTGAACAAGCTAGGAATGGGGTACACTCAGCTCAAGTGAGTTTTTCAAATCATCATTCCAAAAGTAGGCTTAGATGAGAGATAAAATGGGACACACTGAGGTAGGGGCACAAGGTTATAATTTACGATGATGTAGGAAGTAACATCAAAGATGAGGTGGATACCCTCAAAAGAATTCTCTAAGTCTACAATACATAGCAACCTCTAGGTCTACAAAATAGGGATCACAAATTAAAATCACAATTTATATCAAGTACTCATCCCAAGTAGTTGTATCTAGAATTTAATACATGTCTTACTGCACTGAATCATTAGAAGTAATGGATGGAGCAATGTTGGTGCCATCAAAAAAAAATTAAATGAAGGAGATCGAATGTTAGCACATATAGAACCTTATTAGATGAAAGAATACCAAGATTTAAATGACCATATTGAATCTCCTTAAAAGTGTTCACAATAGATCATCAAACAAAGGAATAATAGGAGCAAAATGTGAGAAGGTGTAGACTCGAGATTAATGATCAACCTCCCCAAGTACAAATATATCTCAACTTTGTGAATCCAAAATAAGGAAAGAATAATGTAAACTCAACATTCTTTCCTGCTCCTCTCCATTTGCATTTTTATTTTTATAGTCCAACTTCAAAACCTTGTATCTGAGTTACCTAGGATCCTTTTTATGAGAAACAATTTTTTATTTAGGGTAGAATTTCATGAGTCATAGTGGTGCAATTCATTTTTAATTTTAATGCCTATATTTTCATAATTTGCATTTTATCTTAGTTTTTATTAGGAAGTCTTACTTCATAAAATTCTAAGGCTCTGTTTGAGTTCATATGATAACTTTTTTGTGTAATTTTTTTAAAGTGCATAATTTTTTCTATAGTTTGTAGTGGTCTGATCAATTTGGTCTTATTCTATTAAAAAATATACTTCAATTAAATGGCCAAATTTGGTATTTACATACAATAAGATCAAGTCCACTTCAGTACTTCTAACTAGTGGCACTTGTAGTCATACTAAGTATAAAGTGCCAAGATCATACACTATTGGGGGATCCTTCTTTGGATATTTTGAGATGGTAATCTTGTGATAGTTGTTTATTTACAATGGAGAAATACCAAATTGAACTCGTAACTCCATATAATAATGCTTTATGGAGACAAATTAGCATGGAAGTATCTAATGGAAAAATATTATCTACAATATCTAAGAGAATCTATTCTTGAACCTACTAATACTAATCCAAAGGTAATATGAGAGATCATGAGAAAACACTTGGATGCATATGTTCATTAGTCTCTTTTAATTTAGAATGTGGTATTGAATCATGTAAAATATCAAAGGAGGCTTGGGAGACTTTTAGAAAAATATATAGTAAAATTGATAAGATTAGGGGGTATTAGAATGACAATAATTTGGTCAATCTTGATCCTAAAGGTTTTAACCACATCCAATACTACATCTCTAAAACTAAACAACTAAGAATGTTTTGTGATTGATTCTAAATGTGTTATTCAAGCTTGGTCTTAAGTATTTGATATTTGTTTCTAGATTTTAAATCAATTGAACTACTATAGAAGTTACAAGTGTAAGATTTGATATAGAATTCTCTATACGATGTAAGATTTGGTTGAAGACATAGCCACCCAAAGATTTGAGAGTTTTTATGAAAGAACAAGATATCAATTATGAGAGAATAATTCTATTATGTGAAAGGATGAAAATGATAGATTAGATTCAATGAATTAGAATACAACGGGAGTCCCTTGGTTATATAAACCAAGGTGAGACGTAGCATCGCATAAGATTATGAAATCTATTTTAATCTTATGACGTAACACATAAAGTGATAACTGCTTATGTGTACCCTAAGTAAAATTAAGTAACTAATGTGAATAGAACTGAGGTAATGAACTAGTTAAATAAAACATCCCATGTACACCAACTATTTTAATTGCTTCTATTGTTATGTGTTACATGTTATACATTCATGCAACAATCTCATTATTAAATAAGTAGCTCTATGAGTGTCCATGTCCATTTGAATGCAAAATTGAACAAATTGTCAATTGAAATAAAAAATACAATCAATAGAAAAATCAACTTTTAAAAGTTGCAAATGCTACCTACAATATTGTGTCTAAGAAATATTATTATAGATTTGGTAGCATCTAAGATAGCATATTGATAAGAAGTAAAATTAAATTGAGATGTTTGAAGTTTGAAAAAATTGAATACATGATAGATTATAAAATTTAAAAGTTGTTTACATCCCAAGAAAATTAGAAAAAGAATTATTATAATATTTATTAAAAAATTCAAAAAAAAACATATTAAACTATACACTTTTCATTTCTATATTAAACTCAAATGACTTTTGATCTTAAAATGTGGATTGTTTAATCATGATGCTTTTACCCTAAAATTCTATATTATAGTGGGAGGTATGATGCACCGCACATTTTGAAATTTCCACCGTCCATTGCACAAAGGATAATGCCGTGGTAGATTTCCCAACTATAATGAGAATTTCAAAATAATATACTCTCAAACCTTTTGAATATATTTCAAAATAATATATTCCCAAGCCTTTTGAAAATATTTCAAAATAATATATTCCACCAACTCCAAATGGCGACCAAATGATTGATTGATCGAGGCAGGTCTCTTAAAGAATATGGAAATTAAGGATTCTTGTAAATGTGCAAGGACTTTTCATTATATTTCATGTGGACTTTATTGTAGGTTTGGTCATTGATAAAAGTAATAAAAATTATGTTACCTAAATTTATGGAGAGAAAAAAAAGAGACTTTTTATATCATGATGTTTAGGCATTTTGTCTAGGAAATTTTTTAAATGGGAAAACATTCAAAATTTGAGCTAGGTATGTTGTAGAATTTATAATGTGTTTTTCTTAATATTTAATATTAAATAAATTAACAATTGGATTTATAGATTTAATACGCATGCAATAACTTTTTCAAATTTTCAATTATGGGGAAAATGAAATTAAATTTACGATTTTTAAAATGACAATTGATAAAATAATATTTATTGTAAAATAGAATAAAAAACTATCATAGTTGAAATTAATCTTAACTAAAATATATTAAAATTAAATGATATATCTAAAATTTAGAATTCAGTATCATCATTGATCTTCACATGAATGTACCTCAGAAGGTGTGAAGAATTGAAATATACTTGTTACCAGAATTTGAAGGTTTCCTCCATGAAAGGTCTAGTAGGTTCTATGCTTGAATGTTAGCATATCTAATATTTTGATTAATGTACCTATAATTCTATAAAATAATTAAATTTAAAATTTTAATCTATGTCAAAATAACTAAAATTGTTAAAATAACTCATGTATATGTGATGATATACATACATTGCATGCTCTTGGGAATGAATCTACACATTTACATGGTTCAATAATGTGAGCTCCTTTATTAAATACCAAATTATTTAATATTTAGCAAAAATGGACTTCATTAATTACCACTTCTTGTTAGGGATGAAGTGTAAAGTTGGTATTGGTTATATGATCATTCAAGAGTATGGTATTTGAGTGTAGAGACATGAAACACCTTATGCACAAAACCTCTTTGTATAGAATACTATGTTTGTATCATGATTGTCATAGTGATGTGAAAATGACTAAATAAAAAATATTCCAAAATTTTGGAAATGTTCATTTTTTTTTAAATATTAAAGATGAGATTAAAATTAGTATAATATCAAGCAATATTAAAGTTGAGAATAGCATCCTAAGAAAACCACCACTCCTCCAACTAGGTTTCTAACTCCTCAAAAGTCTCTATAGATGCTTCTAGATTTGATTGTGTGACTTTCTTTTGCATCAACATTTCAAATCACACTCTATGATCCATCATCAGGATGTCAAGATATGAAAGAAGGTAAATTGCAAATTATCCTTCGAATAAGACTCCTAGAAGGAATGCACCAAGGATTTCAACACAAGGGGTATCTTCAACTCATGATGCCGTATTATGGTTTGATCAAATATTCTAAACCAAAAGATAGTCACCAAGCCCATTGTAAAGGATTTCTTGTGGCTAACCTCAATGATAATGTTTCCTTCTCCAAAGATATCTAAGGTACAATTATCTATTTTAATTGGTGTCAAAGGAGTTGAGCGTATAGATGTTATAACCCTATTCTATGATAAAGTAGAATAAGAGATGTAAATCTCAAATTATCAATAACAAAGTTTACCCTAGTAAATAAAACAACATAATATATTCAATAAATTCCCAAGTCTTCTATTGACCTCTTGATAGAAAAGATGGGAAAAGATAAGGCTACAAAAGGTGATTTAATAGTAAAATTTACACATTTTACCTTGTACATTTAGTATTTGTTGGGGGTTGTATAGTCACCTATACAAGTAATAATATGTAGTAAGGTCATCTAGAATGTCTTTTTATAATATTTAATACAAAATAAATTAACAATTGGACCTATACATTTAATGGGCATGTAATATGTTGGAACCCAAGAACACTGAGAGGGAGGGGGGTGAATCAGTGCTCTATCAGAATGTTCAATTTTAACCTTACAATAACATGCAATCACCAACCGGTAAACTGGTCCATATATAGTTGAAAGAAGTAAAGCAATCAATAAGCCAACCACACAAATGAATACAGTTCTAGTTAAGCTTTGACTATTCTGGTTCTGAAACCCTAAACCCTTACTGGAATAACCTCTTACATAAATGTCCTCATGATCTTCGCATTACAAAACATCATCAAATTCTCCTATATTTCACATATCACAAAATGATCTAATCAACTGGCCTATATACCCTTACAATTCTTCATGCCTCATGTCAGCTTACATAGATAATTACAAAATGAATATACATGTCGGCTCAATTACATACATACATAAATATCAAAATGAATTGTCGATTGTCAGATCTCCCAACTGATTTCGGCCTCCAATATTGGTATCCTGATGTAAGTCATGCCGGCCTCCAATGTTGGTACCCATACAATCCTTCCTACCGATGAAGATACCAGTCGATGTTGGTGAAGTGTTTGTTAGTGAACAACCAAACCAAAGAATGAAATCCGGAACATGTTGCATCAATGACAACATATGAAACCAATAAAATGAGTGTCAATTGCCAACAATATTCCCCTTTGGCATTGATGGCAACACTCATGTGAAAAATGATAATGGTTTCCATCTATCGGTTTCCACCCTGAGACTGCTCCCCCTAAGCTGAATATCCATCTGTGATCATGATCTATACAAAATACTCCATACCTTCATATCTTTTGATGTCAAGAATATATTTTTCACCTATACCTCCTCCTTTGACATCAATGCCAAAAAAATACGAAAAACCGGGACGAAGAATGAAATATTGTACAAAGTGTGTCCCAAAATCTCTTACCAGAGCTGAATATACTAGAAAATTTCTGGATAGGCTTTCTCCAAAAGCTCTACATAGCTGTCCCAACCTGATTTGAATGTGTCAAATATAGGTACAAGTCCATTAAGCATGTGAGCATATGACTCTTTCTCATTAAGCTCTATCAGCATGTACCTACCAACTAAATCAATACATTCCTTCTTATGTGTACTCAAAGAGTCCAATCGGGGACTCAACAATCCTATGAGACCTTTATCTCTCCTTATGATTTTGTCTTTTTCCCTTTCAAGAGCTAAAACTTGAGCTTCCAATACCAAAATTTGACCATCAATAGATGTAGTCAAAGAATTTGAACCAACAAAAGAATTGACTATACCTACAATTTTCTCATATGAATCCTTAATCCCTTTATCTATCTTTGTTGTAAGTAAAACCATGTTGCAACATACCCTGTAAATATTAGTACATTGCCTTAAAGAATTATCAATTAACTTCAGTTTATCAGTAATCTCTTTCTTCTCAGATTCAATCATCTGATCAAAAGTAGCTCTCTTAGCTTGTGTGAATCTCTCCAATGCCTGTCGATTTGATATCTGCTATAAAGATTGAAAGTCCTTAGAAATGTGCTCTGTGATTATTTTGAACTTGCCCAATGGGCTTGCTCCTTTGTCAAATTGGCACTCCGAGACAAGTCTATGCAAAATTGGGATAGACTCATCAATAATTTCTTTGTTCATAGATCCTTCCTTCATCATCTTCTGAGCAACCATCATCATGAGCTCAGTAGAAATTATCTCAGTTATTCTTTTCTTCTCTACCTATGAGGTGTCAATTTACAACAATGATGTGCTTGCTACCGGTTCCCTACAAGATTCCTCTCCCCTCACCCCTGATGGCTGATTAACTTTAATAGCTTCCTCTTTTCCACTGGTGGCTTCGTCACTTGGTGCAAAATTAGTTATTGTTGGTTCCTCCTTATGAATAGTGTCCTCAACCTATACATTTTGATCCAGAGGACTATTGTCCTAAACATTTGTAACTTGTACACTGAATGAATCTGCTGATATCTTTACATTTGCTGGTATCACTGTAAAGCGGAAAATGATCAAACCCTAGTTGATCTCCCCTCTTCCAACTCCAAGGAGAGAGAAGGGAGGTCGCTAGGGTTGATGGTTTCCACTTAGGGGAGACTTTACATTCAAAAGAGGGGTTGAAACCCACAAGATCCAATCCCACACAAGGCAAGATTGGATTCTAAATGAGTTTCAAGGGTTAAGACAGCAAGGCTACCCTCTTTTGTAAAGAATGTAGATAGAATGATTAAGCTAGGAATGCATGAAAAGTGAGAAAGATTCACTTATAAACTGAGACAAGGATATAGGATGAAGCTGCGGACCTGGAATTAGTAGTAAAATGTTGATACGGCGCTGTCCTGCAAATTTGAGCAAAAGTTGACAGGATGATGGCGCCCGGCGTGCACACGGTCCTCCGAAAAGTCCGCAAAACGAAGGGGGCTCTGTTTGTCTTTGCACAAGGATTCCGGATCTTCAATTCCAGCCGCATACCTGCAACCTACACACAGAAAAGCGAAGACGATTGGGGGGTTAGGGATTAGGGGTTTACCCTTAGGTCAAACCCCGGTTTTGGAATTAACCAAAAAATGAGAAATGTTGTAAATGTAAATGTTTGTAATGTAAAACAAGTACTAATACCTTGTTGTAAGGATGTTTGTATCCTTATGTGTGAAGGTATAGATGTTGTTGTATGTTGTATGTTGTATATTGTAGTATGTGATCTCCTCTTCAATGGTTGAATCCTTGTCTTGAATGCAACACTTAGCCTTGAATGGAGACTTGGAATGATCAATTGCTTCAAGGAATGCTTGAATGCTTGAATGCTTGAATGCTTGAGTATCGTTTCCACGTCTTGTACACATATGTCCTTCTTACCCAAAATGGGAGAGGAAATGTAGTTTATATACTTGCTAATTAGGGTTGATAGACTGATTTTTCTAATCTTGGGCCGACAAGGAAAGATAATTTTCCAATTTGCAAACAAAAAGACCTGAAGCCCCAAAGGAGACTGGGCCCAAAAATAGGGCCATGGACCAGGGCGCTGGGCGCCATGGTCCTGGGGGACCAGGGCACTGGGTGCCCTGGTCCTGAAGGACCAGAGCGTTGGGCGCTCTGGTCCCACCTCCCGGGACAGCAGGGTGCAAGGAGGGATCAGGCAGGGTGCTGGAAAAATGCAGTTTTTTGATGTCGTGAACAAGTTTCGGGGTCTCCATTCAGGTTTCGTGTTGTGTCGCCATCGTGAAGACCAAAATATAGTCGAAATTGCAAGTGTCGTAATTTTAGGATGCTACATTTAGCCCCCACTTTAGCGGGAGTATAGGCGTACACTCATACTTCCGGTAAAGTACAAGGAAACAACATTGAAAGACTTTCACCACGTCAAGGAGGCAAGACACACCAAGCCCCCAGTGGACTAAGGATCTTACGACTTCGATTGACAAAGTAAAAGGGAAGATCACGAGGGAGAACCATGACTATCAGTA
This sequence comes from Cryptomeria japonica, assembly GCF_030272615.1. Lineage (NCBI taxonomy): Eukaryota > Viridiplantae > Streptophyta > Pinopsida > Cupressales > Cupressaceae > Cryptomeria > Cryptomeria japonica. Next base: position 219,981,810 of record NC_081406.1, on the reverse strand, counting down.
GTAAGGTTCCCTCACTATGAGTCATGCAAGAGAAATACCAAAAATTTTCAAGGCAAAGCTAAGCTCGCCAAGAAATTTTCAAGTATCCTGAAGGGTAAGATGGGGTGTATGCCCCCCTATGTTAAAGCAATCACACACGCCTCAACGGGGGTGATTGCTTTAACGTAGTGATACACATAAGAAATGAGAAGGGAAGGAGCACATTATCACAAGGATTTAGCCCCCAAGTGTGAGATAAACCCAAGGATAATAGACACAAAACACAAAGCACAAGGTGACTTCACTTTCCTCGGGGTCAGTATGTTGAATGATAAGTCATGTATATCATATGTATGTATGCATAATTGTTCTTCTTTCCCAATCAAGGAAGGTCACCTAGAAGAAGGGAACACATGTGTCTTTTGAGTCAACATGAGAGAGACCAAAAGAGATCTCAATGCTTTGCATCGTCCTCAAGTAGACAACACTAAGGACAACAAATAGAAGAATGAGAATAACATATAGAAGAAGTAACAAAAGAAAGGAGGAGAGAATCTGCTATGCTAATGAAACTAGTCTAGCACGTCATCTACCCCCCGATCTTGCTGATCAATGTTTCGGGAAGGCAGGGAACACGCTAGAGGAGGAACATCCAACACAACAGATGGAGTTATCACAAGATCCAAACAAGGGCTATGTTCATCTTCCAAGCCACGTTGTTCTTGTCTAGGAGCTAGGATAAGTGCTTTAGAAAAGTCATTAGATAAATGGTTATCAATATCAACAAGTTCATATTCACTATCAGAAGCAAGAGAAGTAACATTTTCATCATGAATAACATTTTCATCTATGTCATCATCAAGATTTATAAAAATAGGATCTTTAACTCGCACAGGATCAAGACCATCATGCAGCTTATGTTTAGGAGATTTTGGCTCAATTTCTGGCTGAGGAGAAAATGGAATAATGCTTGTTGAAGGTGTTTTTGGAGATTGCAAAGTTTGAGAAGCAGTTGCTTGAGCTCTAAGACGACGCTTTCGTCGGCGTTCACGCGCAGAACGATTTCATCTAGTCTTAGTAGGAAGTGGAGAAGATTGAGGAGGAAGAATGTTCTCATCCTTATCACTTGGGTGTTTAGGTTGTGGTCTCTTACATTGGATAATAGGAGAAGAAGAAGGTCTCTTCTCTCTATAAAAGGAAGGAGGAGGAACTGCTCCATATAAAGGAGGAATATTTGGTTTAGGAAGGAGACCAAGTCCATCATGACGAGGAGGTATAGGTCTACTTTTAGAAAGTTTATTAGGCACAGACATAATCACATCCATAGGAATGGGTTGGGAATCTTCTTGAGGAAAGACATTAGTTTTATCTTTCAAAGGAAGAACCTCCTTCTCAAGAACGATAGGAATATCAAGTTTAGGTGTTCTAGGTTCACTTAGAGATAGGATCATATCTGTTTTCCACTTTTGATAAGATTTGAAAAGATGATCACTTCACGGAGGAAGAGATTGGAATTGTTTAGGCCAAAAATAATCAATAGGAACGCTAGAAGTTCTTTTAGCTAGTTTAAAGAGACTATGATTGATAGTAACAACTTCACCTTTATGGGGAAATTTCAAACATTTATGAATAGGAGAAGCAATAGCTTTCATGGAAGATAGCCAAGGATAGCCAAGCTTCACACGAAATTGTTCAGATGAAGGAATAATAGCAAAGTTCACATCAAGGGATTTGTTATGAACTTCAATAGGTAATGTAATAGAACCAATTGCAGTGGAAGAAAATGCATCAAATAACTTCACAATTACATCTGTTTTGTCATAGATCACTTGATTCAATTGCACAGTAAAAAGAAATTCTTCAGTAATAACATTAACCATGCACGAAGGATCAATAAGCACTCCACGGCAAGGTGTATCCTTGACTTTTGCAACTATGTATAAAGGACCATCAGGTGCCTTGATAGTTTCACTAGAATCAAATGTGATGGAAGGATCTTTAGGGTTTTCTTGCTGCTCTACAAAGTTAATCACATTCGGAGTCATAGACACAAGACCATCAGATGAGAGAGAGGAATCGTTAGTCTCAATCACATTAGAGGTATGAGAAGGTAATGGATCAGTAAAAATCTGAAGATTTTGGTTAGGAGGAGCTACAGATGTGTTGCCTTTATCATTCACTCCAGAAACAGAGATAGTATTATTATCAATCAGATCTTGAATTTTACCCTTTAAAGCAAAACATTTTTTAGTATCATGCCCAAGTTGACGATGAAATTGACAAAAAGATTTGTTATCAAAACAAGGTGAAGTAATCTTTGTAGGATCAATTTGCCTTATAGGAGGAAGAGTAAGAACATTTTGTTCCAATAACTTATTCATAATACTATGCAATGATTCATTCAAAGGAGTAAACTTTCTTTCTTTCTTGAAAAACTTAGAAATACGAGGCACACCTGATGCTGCATTCACATTGTTATTGATGATGTTTTCATTGAATTTGATGGAATCTCTGTTCGTTTTAAACTTCCCAAATGGTTGTTGACTGCTATCACCCTTATCACTCGGAGCCATAGGATGTGATTGTTCCATTTGACTCACAGTCAGTTGATAATTGTGAAGAGTTGCACACAACTGTTGGAAAGAAGTAAACTCAGAAAACAGAAGTTTGTCTCGAATATCTTTTTGTAAATTAGAAATAAAGATTCTTTGAATATCATTGTCAGGCACTGGAAAAGAAATTTGAGCATACAAATGCTTATATCTACCAATGAAATCAGTCACTTTTTCCTTAACACCTTGTTTACAATGCATTAAATCAATCAAAGTAACTTTTGGACTTATATTGTTTTGAAATTGTTGAATGAAAGCATTTGCAAGTTGTTCAAAAGAAGTAATAGAATAAGAAGGCAACGAGCAATACCATTGTAGGGCTTTGTCTCTTAATGTTCTAGTGAATAGTTTTGCAAGCAACCTTTGGTCATAAGCAAAGTAGGTACATATTGTTTGAAAAGTCTTAACATGTGTTAGAGGATCACCTTTACCATTATAAAGCTCCAAATGCGGGATTTCAACATGTTTAGGGGGAATAGCTCGAACAATGTCAAGAGAAAGTGGGCTCACAACATCAAATGTGGGCACACTAAACTTAGATTGATTCATAGAGGCAATCTGTTGCTGTAAAGAAGAGACAGTTTGTGCAAGATTGTTAATGGTCACTTCAGTTGAAGAGTTCATATTAGATGTGTTAGATTGAGATGGAGGTGTTATGTTATTGAAAGAAGGTAAAGAGTAAGGTGGCGGGACACTATGATAGTTAGTCACAGGAGATGATTGGACAGGAGGAACAATACAAGGAGGAATGGAATGGTTAAATGAATTGCCCCCTTGCGTCATGTTCATTTGTGGAGATGTAATAGGAACACTCATTGAAGGAATGAATGAAGAAGTTGGATTAAATGAAGGAAGAGGGTTAATTGAAGAAGAAGGATTGCCCCCATGACTGGTGATCACAAGAGGAATGTCTTGTATAGAAGTAGTCATTATGTTTGATGTAAAGGTAGGTATGCTAGCAATAGAAGTTGTCAAAGGAATAGAATGATTGACTTGAGTGGGAGGTTGTGTATAACCTAAAGTTTCAGCACAACTCTTCATAGGCATCACATTCGAATCCACAATGTGTGCAATACCACGCAAAATATCAATTCCATTCTTATCACTTTGAAGCATATGTTTTAGACCCTCAATTAAAGGAAGAGCTTGACTATCGGGGTATTCTTGAGACATCCATTGTCGAAAATCGTCAAATTGATTATCCAATTTCGAAAGTTGTTCTACAGAAACCTCATGGAGAGCTTCTTCATCATTAAGAGGATTAGAGGAATTATCCATGTCCTCGCTAAAAAGGCTATTCAAATTAGGTTCCATCTCTTCGGTAATTAAACCTTGGAAAGACTTAATTCTACGGCTTCGTCTAACGGGAATAGTGTAAGTAGGGCTTATTGTTGTAAAACTCATGCACTAGAGAGGGAGAGAAAATTTTAAATTTAGAGGTAGCAATTTTCAGTAAAATCAGCCAATCTCCTAGATTTAAGCTGTTAAATGCAATCATGACAATATCCCGAAATTTCGGAAAAAATGTCCAGGACCATGGTGCTCGGAGTGCACACGGTCCTTGCAACTTTTCTCAAAATTTGCAGGGATGAAAGTTATGATGATTTTAAAGCTAATCTGAAAAAATTGAGTGATTTTACGATCTGTAGATAGGCCAAATTAAAGTTGCAATCTCAAAATTGAATCCTACCAAGATTGTCGAAAAATGCAAAATTTGAATTTTGAAAAAGAGAGGGAAACTGAAATTTTGAATTTTTTTATTTTAGAGGGAATACCAAAAGCAATGCAAGTTTTGGATTTTAAAAGTTGACTCAATTTCATGCAAAATTCAATTTTGAAAGTGGAAATCAAAGTTGTTGTAATTAAGCACTTAATTTCAAAAGTCACAAATTGCAAGAATTTGAATAAAGCACTGAAATTTTGAATGAATGCAAACACACTTTTCAGATTTAGGATAGTAAGAAACACAATTTTGACATGAATTTCAGTTTCAACAATTTTTGAATGATTAGAAGCCTTAATCCAAGCAATCACTAGACCAACTTTGACTGTAATTTTGAAAGTGTTATAATTGATAAAATCAACCAAAATTCTGGATTTTAGCAGAAAAATACAGTAAGATCTAGCTCCCGAAATTTCAGAAAAAATGTCGGGGACGATGGCGCTCGGAGTGCACACGGTCCTCGCAACTTTTTTCCAAATTTTCAGGGATGAAAGATATTGTGATTTTATTGCGGAATCCAAAGTTATAGCTAATTTGGAGATGTTTTGATCAATGAAATTGTCGGACAAAGGTTGAATCAAGAGGATTTTAAAAATTAGGGTTTTGACACTTAACCACTTAATTTTCAAAATTAAAGCACAAACATGAATTGATAATTTGTAATAGAAGAGTAGATTTGAAATAAGCATTAGCAATTAAACATTTCACAAGTTCAATTTCCAAAAAGAAAATTTAGGGTTTTTTATGCAATTAACCTCTAAAATTTTGCAAAAGATCAAACATGGAAATGTAATCAAGGAATCCAATTTTCAGATCTAACCATGAATAATCAGAAAGGATGTTCATGTCGGGTTCACCAAAATGTAAAGCGGAAAATGATCAAACCCTAGTTGCTCTCCCCTCTTCCAACTCTAAGGAGAGAGAAGGGAGGTCGCTAGGGTTGACGGTTTTCACTTAGGGGAGACTTTACATTCAAAACAGGGGTTGAAACCCACAAGATCCAATCCCACACAAGGCAAGATTGGATTCTAAATGAGTTTCAAGGGTTAAGACAACAAGGCTACCCTCTTTTGTAAAGAATGTAGATAGAATGATTAAGCTAGGAATGCATGAAAAGTGAGAAAGATTCACTTATAAACTGAGACAGGGATATAGGATGAAGCTGCGGACCTGGAATTAGTAGTAAAATGTCGATACAGCACTGTCCTGCAAATTTGAGCAAAAGTTGACGGGACGATGGCACCCGGCGTGCACACGGTCCTCTGAAAAGTCCGCGAAACGAAGGGGGATCTGTTCATCTCTGCACAAGGATTCCGGATCTTCAATTCCAGCCGCGTACCTGCAACCTACACACAGAAAAGCGAAGATGATTGGGGGGTTAGGGATCAGGGGTTTGCCCTTAGGTCAAACCCCAGTTTTGGAATTAACCAAGAAATGAGAAATGCTGTAAATGTAAATGTTTGTAATGTAAAACAAGTACTAATACCTTGTTGTAAGGATGTTTGTATCCTTATGTGCGAAGGTATAGATGTTGTTGTATGTTGTATGTTGTATGTTGTAGTATGTGATCTCCTCTTCAATGGTTGAATCCTTGTCTTGAATGCAACACTTAGCCTTGAATGGAGACTTGGAATGATCAATTGCTTGAAGGAATGCTTGAATGCTTGAGTATCGTTTCCACGTCTTGTACACATATGTCCTTCTTACCCAAAATGGGAGAGGAAATGTAGTTTATATACTTGCCAATTAGGGTTGATAGACTGATTTTTCTGACCTTGGGCTGACAAGGAAAGATAATTTTCCAATTTGCAAACAAAAAGACCCGAAGCCCCAAAGGAGATCGGGCCCAAAAATAGGGCCAGGGACCAGGGCACTGGGCACCATGGTCCTGGGGGACTAGGGCACTAGCCGCCCTAGTCCTGAAGGACCAGGGCACTGGGCGCTCTAGTCCCACCTCCCAAGACAGCAGGGTGCAAGGAGGGATCAGGCAGGGTGTTGGAAAAATGCAATTTTTTGATGTCGTGAACAAGTTTCGGGGTCTCCATTCAGGTTTCGTGTTGCGTTGCCATCTTGAAGACCGAAATGTAGTCGAAATTGCAAGTGTCGCAATTTTAGGATGCTACAATCACCTCTGTGTCTTGTACATTAGATTCTACTGGGGGCTCTACATCAAATGCCTTATTATCTTTCAAAATTGTCGATGAGGTACCCACTATACCTTTGCCTTTCCCTTCAACCAAGATGTCAGTGGCATCTGTTTTAGCTTTCGGTGAAGTGTAGAAACCAGGGTTTTCAGCAAAGAATTGAACCCATTCCTTATGGGTTTTCATGATTATCTCATTAACCCTTCCTAACATAAGACTAACTATCATGTGCTTGCTATGAAAAAAAAAATTGTCTGCAACCTCAAGTGTCATATCCAACTCATCTAGAGTAATGGATCCACAAGTAATCAATAACTTTTGAGTCTTTATATGCTTATCCTCCTCCATAGCTGATAATCTCCTAGCATCTAGGTTTTCATATAGTCATGCTGGTATTTGATTCTCAATTTCCAACAAAGCTTTCATATATATATCCAGATATAATAAAAATACTTCCTCAACTTCTCTCTACTCATCATCATCTAAATGCTCATAATAGAATTGTACATTTTTCAATATACCATCCTTAGTTATTTCATCTACCAATTCTGCACAAGTTGTGGGTACCTTGATTGCAACCTTCCTTACCAGTTGCTTCCTTGCTTCCTCCTTAGTCTCCTCACCTTTCTTCCTTAATACCCATTTTAATGGTAAAGGTGTGTCATCTTTAGTTCTAGAGTCTGATGGAATAGGCTCAATAAAGACTTTGAGCTCTTTCCTCTTTCTTCCTTTTTCCAGAACAAAGTCCATTAATTCCTTGATGTCTTGAAATAAGTGTTCAACAAATTTGTTGGCCTTGACTTGTTGTTTCTCCCTCTTCTTTCGGTTAAATTTTTAGACAAAATGCACCACTAAGAGGGGGGTGAATAAGTGGTTATCAATATTTTCCTTTTAGCTATCCTATGTGTGTATACCATTTATTAGATCTAACTCAATGGAGACTTATCAGTTAGTGGGGAGACTAATCACAAATGCATTCACACATAAAGGGACATCCTATAATGCCAGCATATACGAGGAAAACCCAAGATGGGAAAAACCTTGTTGAGAAATGTTGGTGGAGACTACTACTCCAATCTAGCCTCACAATCAATCTCTGATTACAATGTTTAGAGTACCAACCCAAGGAGCACCAACCCAAGGAGCTACAACCCATACACTGAGCTCCAACTCAATGAATACAAAACATAATCATTTACAAGTTAATAGCCTTGTTACAAATGGATTTTGTAACACTTTTGCAAATATGTCTATTGGATCTCTTGTCCAGTTCATTGTTGGTTCTCTCTCTACTGGTTCTCTCTTCTAGTTGCCTCTTCTCTCTACTGCTCTACTGCTCTTCACTGATACTACACTCTATCGGTTCTATGTCTGCCTTCTCTATAGTTTCCTTCACTTCTTCTCTGTCGGTATGGACATTGTCGGTTCTACACCTCTCTTACTAGTTGAACACTTCAACCCGGATCTCCTTCACACTTAGTCTCTTCTCTTTCTCCTTGAAGAGAACTTGACTGATTTATCTTTTCATGTAGCAACACTCTCTCATCTAGCGACACTACTCTATCCTCTAGCAACATTTTTTAATGATTTTGGCTTGCAGATTTATAACCTGGTTTTCCTACCAAAAGCCAGTTCAAATTCAGGTGGTTAGGTTTTTCTCATCAATCTCAAGACAAACCAAATCCAATCAGATCTTATCTGATCTGATCACTCAGACAACTATCTGCACATCACTGCCATTAATGTGCCTTCCAATACACTTTTTCTAAACTTAGCAAACATGGTCCTCTATCTTGACCTGCATCTGTCAAAATGCCATAAATATCTCAGTTGTTTCCTTCATGTGGTCCTCCTTCAATTTGATTTCCTTGCTTCGATTCAGGTGCCAACCACTCCTTGATCTTTCTCTATCATTCACTCTTCCTCGAGTCACACTCTTCTGATCTGATCCACAAATCACAGGCTCCATACTAAATGAACACATGTGGAAACACATATCCCTACACAACACTTAACCAACCTTTACAAGCTTTCCACTTCAACTCCATGGGGCATCCATGTTGATATCCACTTTAGCAAAGGTCTTTGTGCTGGCTGGACTTGATCACTGACAATTCACACACAATCGGTCCTTCCTTTCTGTTGGTTAAACCCTCAAACCGATCTGTCATCAACCTTGCACTGTCTCCATCTTCAATCTAGCCATTTTCCTCTATTTGCAGCTACTCCACTTTGCCTTCTTCTTCATCATACTAGACCATATCTCAACCGGTTTGTCAAAGTGACAAACCCATCACTCTTCATCTGTACCAACAACATAACATGCCTTCTCTATCAGTCTAGTGCATATCCCTGATCTCATGCACTTGAGGCATTCCTTTGATTCACCAGTAGATGTGGTGTAGGCCTTCAAATACCTACATTTACCTCTTCTTCCTTATCTCATAGGACTATGATGCATACTTTGCATAATAGAATATAAGCTCCACTTACCAGTGGTAGTGAAACCTTGTCATCTGCATCCTCCAAATGCACTCATGTGGCTTTCCTATTTGTGCACCATATCTTTAAACAAGCACATGTGATCCGATGTGGGAAGATTCATTGTCAGCCATCTCTTCACATGGTGACTGCATCTCTATCTGGTGGGAGTCATGTTGTTCTACATCCACACAACATATCAGTGACTTGTACATTCTTCTCCTCCTCTGTTGATGTGATTTAGGTAGCATTCTACATCTTCATCACAAACAACAACTCAACATCTTGCCCATCCTACTTGTATATTGGTCATGAGCTTGCCGGTTGGCAACTACTCATTGTCAACACAAAACTTACTAGTTGACATACTTTACTTACCAGTGATACAATGTATCGGTAACCTATCCATTTCATCTACATTAGTCAAACACTAACTTGTTTACCGGTGACTCAACTACGACTCCAAGGGTTATTCCTTTGAATGACATTATTCTTCTTTATCGATGACCTACAAAATTGGTTGACATTAAAGGCTTCATATCAACAATACTCCCATACTGGTTGTCCTTTTGTATCGGTCGACATCAATGACAACACAATGCCAACAATATCCCCCTTCAGCATTGATGTCAACACATGTAGTATCTAGCATACTACATTGTCTTTCACCTCCTTTGTGTGATCCACATCTTCCCCTTTGCATAATCCATGGATTCTCACACATGTAGTATGTGTCATACTACAAAATCTTTCTCCCCCTTTGATAACAATGGAAAAGGGCACTGTCAGGATATCATTCCTCCTAGTATTTATCTATCACTAACAAAAATCTTTCTCCTCCTTTTTCTTTACCAGATGTATCTCCTCCTTTGATACCACTTGTTACATCTTCTCTAGTTAGAGCACTTGAGATGGAGGACTCAACCATCAACTAACACCAATTAAGCATGCAAATTTGATACTTATTTGTTAAAGAACTCAATTGTAGAAGGATGTGTCAGTGAATACAAGTTACCTGCTAGTCAAACTTCATCACCATCCATTTGATCCCAAATTTCTTTAGAATCAAGTGTGATTGTACTATGGATACAACCAACCAGATGAACAATGTATACCCTTAATCATGAAATTCTTTGGGGTATTCCTACAAAAATTTCCATCATTTGTAGTTTAGGCAATCAGTACCTCACAGGTTCAAGCATGTCAACTCAACATCATAAGCACTTGAACTCCCCCTAAGTTATACATCTTAGATACTCAATGTCGGTTAGATTCAATATCGGGGCTCCATTCAACACCATATACTGGTTGAGTTGTGCTATTGTGATCATCTGATGATCTTCCAGTTTCATTATTTCACCACAACCTATGACATGATCCTAGATCTTTATAATGCCATACAATGACATCATCATGTCATAAATTAAACTGGTTAGGCCAAAAACATGCATTCCTACATGATCAATAGTCGGGCCAACATATGTCATTGAGGTCTTCATCAACACCACCTGAGACATAACTTCCATTTCATGTTACCGGAGCTAATGCAATGATCTCCAACCTCATTGTCTTACATAGCCTGCAAGTACCTATTAGCATTCATGTCGATAACATCCTGCACATACTGGTTTCCTATATCAATCCATCACACTACCAGAGTACCCTCCTGTAACTCCAAACATTTTGTGTCATGATGCATTTGATTTCAATTGATAATCTCCATCCATTGACACATGCAGTAGTGATCCAACTTTGATCTGTAGTTATGTAGCCAAGGCTGCCACTACACACACTTATCTTCTCATTTCCATCTTTCATACCGACATCTTGTTCTTCCAAGTGTTCTCTCCCACTGAGGGGGTGAATGATAAATTTAGTGTACTACTCCCCCTAAGGTCCTACATCTCCTTCAAGCCTTAGGAGATATCACCTATGCATTGAATGCACAGTGTTGGTCCAAGGCTTCTTCCTCCATACCTATTTGGTTTCATTCTTCTTTCCATTTTCAGTCATGGGAGCAGGTCTTACCATCTTCTATTTATGGGTCCTTTCATTTCCAGACTCTGCATCACAACCGGAACTAGTGCTATAGTATCCCACAACATCCATCCCAACCTCATGATTGGGGAATCTCTTAGCATGTTAGTTTGACCATCTTCTTCTTCTCATGTTGTTGTGACTAGAAACCGAAACCGATGAACCTCTTGATCTTGCAAGGACATTTCTCCTTTGGTTCCAAGCAGGTCTCTGACTTCCATATGCTCTGTATCAATTTCTATGTTGAGCAAAGCTGCTATACCAGCCTCCATATGACTTCAAGTTCCTCTTATTGCATTCAAACTCTCTATGGCCAAATATATTGCAGTTATAACAAACATTATTTGCATAACCAAGAGAGGGGATATGCATGTATCTACTCCTAGATACATTTTTCTCATATGCATGATGTCTATGAGATCCTAGATTATTCCTTCTAGATCTCTTTCTACATTCTTCTGCCCTATGGCCATGACCATTTCATGCAAACAAATAACCAAGAAGGATGGTATATGACTTACAAATTTATTTGGCCATGCATGGGGAGATCTTACTGGTTTAGCATCTCCATTTATGCATCTCTAAGGATGGATCCTTGGTTGTCCATTATGTGTAGCCCTTCCTTATGGTCTCTTCTTCTCCCACACTTGCTTTGTCCTATGGGTGTTAGCATTCCTTTGTCCTCTACCAGTAGGAGGTCTTCTTTGTTGTCTTCTCATGTTCCTACTTCTAGTGAAGCTGTCTTCTCCCATCTTCCCTTTTCCTTTGGGATCTACATTTTTCCTCCTTCTTGCAGCACTAGTCTTCATTCTTGTCTGCAAGTCTTCACTAGTTGTAT